>NC_081415.1:554750434-555350434 GCF_030272615.1 Cryptomeria japonica
ACATCCCTATGGGGTTTGCATTCATATTACTCACAATGGGAGAGGACAAAGTAGATATAGCCTCATTGTGCAGGTTAATATTCAATAACAAATACTTGGTAAATCTAGAGCTAGCTATTAAATGTGTTGATGATAATCTCTATATCCCCTATCTTGAAGATTAAGGCAGAGCTTTAGAGGTCATAGAAAAAGTTGAACCAATCAAAATAGATTTCAAGTGGCCCATTCTTATGATCAAGAATAAAAATCCTTTTTGCAATGACAACTAGATACACTAGTAGATTTGAGGCTAATTTCTGACAGTCGATTGTCGGAATTGCGACTACTTTTCATCGGAGTGCCGACAAAATTACCCGTCAAAAATTCATCATCAAACTTGTCGATGATGCGTCTAACTATCAAAAATACAACAATCCCATGAACTCTGCTGATGGTGGGTATGATCGCTCTTTTAGTCAAAAAAGTCATCGGACATACACCATCCCCATCGGATGTTTCTTTAGACTGTGTCAGAAACTCGACAAAAGTCTGAAACTTTGCACCGATGGTGATTTTGTTTGTGTGATGGTTGTTTCATTGGGCCATTAATATGCATCAACGACCATCCTACAAGGAAGTGCCATTGAACATACAACATCCTCGTCAGATATTTCTGTAGTTTGAGTCTAAATTGTGACAACTCCAGAAACTTTGCACCAATGAGAACGTTGTTGGTCCGATGATTCCATCATTGGTGGAAAGCTTAGTCTTCATCGTAATTCTGATGAACATTTTTTTTATTTTTAAAAATATTATTATCTAGATGTAAAGAAAACCTCACTGATATGTACACCGAATGATATTCTATCCCTATCAGCTACCAATAGGGGGCATAGGTTTGAATCTAATATGAGGTGCACTGGTTTCAAGCTAATATGATCAAGCCCACCATGGTTTAGATGGTCCAAATCCTAAGAGGATGGTATGAACGACTGAGTCCTAGTAAACCTATTAAAAATGGTACTGATAGGGAATTAGCTAACCCAAATATAAGAGCCATTAAAGCCAACCAGGGAGATGAAATGACTTTATCTACCTTATCTAAGTTAGTTGTTCTTGGGAGCTACCAAAACTTATCTACTATATATATACATGAAATGAATTGATCTACTATATATGCACATATTTCTTATAAGTATATCCCAAATTGATAATCTCATATAAAGTTTCATCCTATGTCAATACATGACATATACCTATTGAATGACATGTATATATCTCATACTAAGTAGTCACTCATTATTATTTATTCAACATATATTCAAAGATGATAATCATGCATTTCGGACTACATGAATATCCTCTTTAATAAAATAAATCACATGTACAAGGTTATTGCGTTGATCGAGTGCAATAGAAAAGTACAATAGGTAAAGATAGTGTATATATATCTCATACTAAGTAGTCACTCATTATTCTATATTCAACATATATTCAAAGATGATAATCATGCATTCCAGACTACATGAATATCCTCTTTAATAAAATAAATCACATGTACAAGGTTATTGGGTTGATCGAGTCCAATAGAAAAGTTCAATAGGTAAAGATAGTACTCAAAATAATGTTACTAGCATCTTTAAAGAAAGCATAAATTCATTATGACCACCCAAAAAACACTTGATATAAAATAGTTTCGACCATTCTTTTGTTTAAGTCCACCTGACCATGTGGAACCCTTAGGTCCACCCCATCGTGCTTGTGGAGAGAGTTCCAAATAGTCAATCAAAGTATACAAGGGGGATGATAGGCTCACCCATGCCATACATGATGCATACATGGCACAATTAATGGAATAATAAAGTACAACATGAATAGATAAGTATCATACCAAGTCATGAATCCACATAGGGTCACTACTTTAAAACTACACAAGGCATTAGATTCTAGAGTGCAGTGGAGGAAGTGTCATAGTATGTCACTTCACACAAGTCCCAATTCTCAATGTGTGGGCTTCCCTTTCATTGTATGTGCTCATGGGGATGCACTGTATGGAACCAAGCATTCTCTCATATGAACAAGAACAAAAATCACACAATCCCTATGCTACATGAGTGGGTATGTCTCTTTGGACAAGTCCCAATGCTCCATGTGCAGGCATGCCTTTCATCATATGTTCTACATGGGGATGGACCATATGGAACCAACCATTCTCTCATGTGAATGAGAGCAATGATCACATAATCCTTGTGTGAGTGGGCATGCCTCTTCGCACAAGTCCTAATTCTCCATGTGCAAGCATGCCTTCCCAAAACACCCTTGGTGTTGTGATATCCCTCAAGGCATGCTCAAGGAACCAATTTTCTTGTTATTTGTTTTAACCCAAGTCTATTGTTATGTTATTACTTGATTTCAAAACTCCCCAAACATGAATGCCAAGCGTACCAGGTATGTTGATGGATGAGGGACAAGAGTGGGAGTCACTTGCTAGTCTCACTCTAGGACTAAGCTCATGCCATATCTAAAAGAAAGACATCTCATATACACCGTTGGTGGAAAGCTACAAAATGCCATTTTCATACATAAGAGAGACATACTCAATTGGGCACAACACCAAGAGAACGGATGCAACTTATCATTCTATCTTCTTGAAAACTCAACTCTTCTCATTTCACCTTCCTTCAAATGTTAATTAGATGTTAATATTAAATAATCAGGTTATAACAGAACAGTAACAACACTGAAAACACAAGACAAGATTCACCAATACCCTAGGAAAACACAGAATAGTAACAACATTGAAAACACAAGACAAGACAAGATGATATTGTTCTCTCAATGTACTGGTTCTGGGATAGTTTCATGATCAAGAGATCTTGTTCATTTGAAATCATCATTTCCTTAAGCCCATCAAAAGATAGTGTGTCCTTTTGGTATCCTATGTAGATCTGGATCTTGTCCTTGAGTAGTGAGCTTTGAAGTAATGCCAATTAATTGTGTCTTGCCTTAAGAATGTACATCATAGTAATTTAAGTCTATACTATCTTTCCCTAAGGTTGTGCACCTTAGTCCTGCAAGTACAAATCAAGAGTAGTGAGTTACTTTGGTCTTGAGCCTAAAACATTGTAATTAATTATTCATATTGTGAGTGTTATTTTCTTTCTTATTTTTCTCTACTTAATACTTTTCACATATTTTTGGTGTTCTCTTGTGTATAGTTTTTTATTGTTTTATTTCTTATTATTATAGAGATAAGAGAATTTTGGTTTGAGGTTTCCGATCTTAAGACTAAATTAATTTAAGGTTTGGATTGATTCACCCACTCTATTAGTGGATTGTGGTGTGTTCAACTATTGGTATCAGAGTGAGGTTTCTCTAAGGTAAGATTCTAAAGAATTCAACTCCTTAATGGTTGAAAAATAATTTATGGAGTTTGACACTTTCATTGACTAGTTTTCAAAACCACCTCTAAACAATTGTAGTATTATAGATTTAACCTTACCCATACATTGATAAGCCACTTTCAAGGTGTTCCATGCCTCTTTTCTTTTATTTATTGTTTCTACTCTTGGGAGTATTCTCTCATACATTTTCAAAAGAATATATAGAAAAGTGGGGGTTTCCATCTTTCTTCCTCTACTCCTTCAAAGTGTCTTCCTTATCTTGTTTGAGTGCATTGTATGTTACTACATCTAGGGGTTTTGTATAATTATTATCAACAATTTTGAATATATATTTTAATCTAAATAAGGATTTCACGGTCAATTAAAAATATTCATAATCGTTTCCAATAAATAAAGGGGTCTACATACTATAAAAATAAGCACTTGAAGAAGAATCCTTGATGGCAATCAAAAACTAAATCAATAAAAAGAAAAAACTAATTTTGATACCAATTCTTCGATTAAAAACAAATTAAATAGTGCAAGAAATATAAACGGGGAATAAAATAGATTAAATTACTATACCAATAATAATAGTGACATTAATCGTAATGTAGACTACATAAACAAAACATATACAAATCTCTATGAAGATCTCTTATCTATTCTAATAATGATGTTCAAATGATTTCAATAGCCCACATTTTATAGTTATAGAGTGTGGTTTATAACTTGCAGTAATGACAAGATAAGTGAAGATTAAATTACATGTGGTGATATTTTAGTGAAGATATGGAAAGACTAAATCAGAATGCATATGGTGATGAAAAGACCATTGTCCAGCAAGTGTAGAGGGTTAGTTTACATAGTTTGTATAGAAAAAATAAAAAAATTACCAACTTTGAATAATTACCATTCTTTCTAATAAAATAAAGTGACACAAATTCAAAATAATAACCCTAGTTACACCAACACACACACAAAAAAAACATGTTCCTGTATGGATTTTTTTTTTAATTCTATAGATCACAATATGATCTAGCTATAAAATATGAAGAAAACATGCTAAACAAAATGAAATTATATCATTAACTATTTTCAATAATTAAAATGAAGGAAATTAAAAACCTTATAGCCTCTATGAAAGCTTTAAATAAAGAATAAAACATAGTGATAATACTATTATCCTTTGTTAACTTATATGGAAAAAACAAAAAACAATAGTTTCTAATTCATGGGAGATAAAAACTAGCAACAATACTTGAAATTGGCAACAACTTGTGCCACCGACCCCCTTATGTCTAACTAAGGAGAAAAAACCCTAAGGAAATGAAAGAAGTAAGAGAAAAGAGGGAAAAACTAGTGGGAACAAAACCCCCCCTCAAAATATACACTACATGTGAATATCAACTACTATGCTACAATTTTCTTCATGCTGAGGAGGTCTTGCAAAAAGTGAATATGAAAAGATAGAACCCATTTGTACCTCCACAAAGAAGAGAAAGTGTGTTAATATAGAATGTAGCATGGTGAATGTTGTAGTATGTTTCTCTGCAACAAATGATGGCTCTTCCTTTTGGTAGATAGAAACCTCAAGCTATCAAGCTACTAACTTCCCACTCAAGTGAAATGTATGAAAAATCAAGATGAATGGTTTTGTGAAATACTCATGTTTCTCTAATCTGATGTTGAACTATGACTCTTCCATACAAGACTCAAGAATAGTGACAACTAATGTGTGAGATTTGTTTGGATGTGAATCAAGATGTGTCAAGATAGTAGCATGGAGAGGTTGAGAGAGAAGAGATAAAAAGATATTCCAAACCAAAAGAAGACAGATCTTTATATGAGAAGATATTAGAGAGAGGACGAGTTCTCAATGTTTTCATCATGATTAAGGAGAAATTGAACAAACAAATGATAAATGTCTAATAGGATTATATCTCACTCATCAATAGGACAAGACTGAATCTCCTGAAGAGAATATGAATTAGTATTCAAGAAGCCAAGACATCTATAAAACTGGTAGGTGGAGGAAACTAAATATCTTCTAATATTGTTGGTGTAGAAAGAGGAGAATTAGGAGGAGATGTATCCATGTCATCAGGTTAACCAAGACCCTTCCAATAAGAATTTATTCTTTAGTGTCATCATCATACATAAGTTCATCATCATTATCAATGCAAAGGAGTATATATATAGTTTTATCATTTGGGAATGGAGGTTCAATGACATCTACATAAATTTCCCATAAAGTTTCCCAGAGAGTGTGAGAGCACTCAATGTGTGATAGATCCCTCCTAGAGCCCATGATATGTGGTCTCCAACTCTTAAATCAATTAATCTTGAGATATGATCATTTCTAATTTGTCATGTATATTTCTAACAATATGTACTTGGTTCAGGAATAAGCCCATACAAATATGGTAATAGATGAATCCATTGATAATGCTTTATGATTCTGTCATGCCAAGACTTGTAGTTTCTTTCTTTCAAAGTGATGATAGATGGATGATATTTAATTCCTATTTTACCCTTGGATTAGATCCTTTTGAAAATTTATTTTAGTACATTTATTACAAAATATCTATGCATTACCCCCAAGAAATATAAATAAAAGTGACACTACAATTTACATGGGATGCCATGACTGTACGATATGCACAAAAAATAGATTTTCAAATAGGGATGAAAATTATAAGATGCATATAATTCTTGATGTCCGCCATTTGTTTTCACTGAGAGTCCAGAAGGCACCAAAATAATAACTAGGAATACCAACAAAGAGGACTTTTGACAATGATTTTCCTCTCTACAAATGGGAAAATCATCAATCAAGTGGTCACTAGCCAAATAAAATCTTTTTCTTGATTGGAGTGGAGCATGTTTACCATTTTCAAGGTTTTGCAAAGGAAAATTAACACACTACAGACAAAAAAATTTATGATCATATAATAAGGTAAAATTTGTATAGAGAAGACCTTTTTAACACACCATTCTACTTTAGCCAGATGCTAAATGATTTTTATAAAACTAGAGAGCCATTAACTCTGCACTTTGCACTCAAAATATAAAAGTATTAGACAAAACTAAATGATGGGATACTGAGTACAAATCTTAACAAGTTAGGAAGAATAGTGGAGAAATAAGGTATGCGTGTCATTTAGTAATTTGAATGTCAAGTTTTTGAAAGATAATTAATTTTTTTTAATTTTGAATCATTGTTATAAGAGGTGTTAGTCTTAATTAATGCAAGTGACATATATAATTCTCAAGATATAACCAATTTGTGTTAGAAAGTTTCAATAGCATAAGGTAGCTTTTACAAGCCTTCGAGTATATACATTTATGTGAGAACATTATATGGACTCAAGAATTAGGGCCATAAATTCAAAGATTGAATGAAATTGCACTTGTATGTCTGATTGATGGGATAATGGTTGTCTTTCAAGATTATATATAGCAACTTATTTGAAGGCTAGAAAGGACCGCTACAAGAAGTGTTAGTTGGTGTAGAAGAGGCAAACTATTGGGACATATTATGACCAAGGATGGAATTAAGATTCTTGCAAAGAGGGTCAAGGTGATTGACCTCGGTTCTAAGCATAAAATAGTGAAAGAAGTGAAATCTTAGTCTAGGTAGATGATATCTTAGAGGAAATTTGTGCTAAACTTTGCAAAGAAAACCAAGCCAATCTCCAACATGCTAAAGAAAGAAAAAATTATCATGTGAAAATATAAGAACAAATAAGAGGTATTTTTTGGGATTAGGTATGCTATCAAGGAAGCACCATATTATTATTCCTAACTGTTATAAGCCTTTCCAACTTTTTCTTTTCTTGTTTCTACAATAGAGTTGTGTTATTACAAAATAACAAGGATGGGTATGATTAGCCAATTAGATTATTTAGAAGATCCTTGCCAGGGTAGAAACTAAAGTATTCAAGTGTGGAGATGTATGCATATTCCTTGGTCAAGGCTATGAAGAACCATAAGACATGCTTAATTGGTATTTAAGTATGTAATTGTGTTATTGTTATCAAGAAAAGTAGGGGAATATATACTAGATTTGTGCCTTAGGTATTCTCTATATCTTATATTTATACCCTAGACTTAGCAACAAGAGATGAATCAGTTAGAATGCAAAATCAAACAAATTAGATGGGTTAATTATAACTAGAATTCAATGAGCAATCCATAGTATAGCTGTCTTATATTACATTCTCATTATTTCACTATTGTCTTATGCATCATACAATCATTTTTCTATTACTCCCTCTTTTAATTTTTATTTGTACCATATATGTATGTAAGTATAATTATACATACATACATGCATATATATGTATATATGTATGTATATGAATATATATGTATGTATGTATGTATGTATTCGTACATACACATACACATACATATACACATACACACATATATATGTGTGTATATATGTATGTATATGTATATATAGATATATCATTTCGATCTCCTTATTTAGTCTCCCACAATGTTACATTCTATTGTATGTTACATATTCTCCTATTGGGATCATGTGTCCCTTAAAAACTACACCTCCTTCTATAAGCAACATTTTAGGCTAAAGCTCTGTAACCATTTTGTGGTGGCTTCCAATTAAATTTATTGTATGTTCCTCTTCCCTAAAATTTTCTCTACCAATAGCTAGACACCTCTTTGTAATAGATATTCTTACTTAAAAAAAAGGTTCTAGGAATGACAAATTTACCATTGTTCTAAAGCGTCATGCCAGATTGAACTTGAGTTGCTACTCGAGCCAAGAGATTTTCCTGTTTCTCATATTTGTTGTGCCAAGGGTCTTCTCATGTGCGTCTTAAACCATGGGGAATTTGTGGTTTGGAACATGGAAGATAAGCAAGTGCAACGATTTTCCTTTCCGTACCCGAATCTATATATTCCAGGGGGTAGGATAAACACATGGACCGAACGACTGGTTGTATGTGTGTCGTCGATCCTGTTTGTAAGAACATATTATTCCGACTCCGTTTGTACCTCTTTTGTGATTATATGGGAATTGTTCAAGGAAGAAGAGAGCTCTATATGGAGTTGGAAAGAGATGACAAGAATGCCTCCTGATTTGTGTCGTAAATTTTTTAATGCACGTTCAATTAAAATGGGAAAGTTTTCAGAGTATGAGACTTTCATTGTTGGAAATTTTCTCTGTTTCAGAAGTGGGTATAGAAATACGAAGTTATTTGTCTACAGCTTATAGGGGAAGGGCTGGAGTCGGATTAGAGTTCCTTATTTTGTCAGATTTAGAAGGTATAACACAAAATTTGAGTTTCAACCTAGGCCAGGCATGAAGATATAGGTTTCCTTTATATGTTTTGTAGTAACTTGATATGATCTGTTTAGAACATATAGTAACTTGATCTGATCTGTTTAAAACATATAGTAACTTGATTTGATCTGTTTAGAACATACATTACATGGCAGGATGAATATTTTTGTAAAAAATCTGAAAGAGAAATCATTTGAAACTTTCTTTTCTTTTATTTGTATAAATTCAATAAATTAAGAATTTTTATTATCTATTTTTATATCAGATTTTTTATATATATTTTATTTTGTTGGAATCAGAATCTGTAAAATAGATTATATTAAATTTTAATTAATACAATTCTAATATCAATATCAGCAATTCCAATGTTTTCAATCAATATATACTTATCTCAAAACCATTTGATATATTAAATTCTGACAGATTCTATATACCTACATCAAAGAAAAGATAAAACCTTATGATTATTGTTTCTCATAATCATTTATTAGGTTTGACATTATTCTTATTTAAACCTCTAATTTATTGCAGAATATTGAGTATAAATTATGTGATGAGCATTTGGGTGTTTAAATTTTAATTTTATCATTTAAAGATTTAAAAAGGAATTAGTTGTTAATAGATTCAAATCAACTTAGAAATTGAAAAGGTTACAATTATCTCGTATGAACACCTAGTTAGATACCATGGCCATGGTTTTTCGAACCTAGTTAGATACCATGGCCATGGTTTTTCGAACTTACACACATGATGCAAATACAAAGAATAAATATATAACTATCAAGTAATTGTGAAGAAGATTAAATCACTAGATTTGTTTGATTGAAAAATGCAAACACAATGATTCTTTGATGAAGATCATATTTTAGAGAAGTTAGAACTATCAAAGGAAGAAAAGCCATATGGAGGATGACTGTGCTTAGAATTTATTTTAGAATTAAATTGACATTCAAATGATTCCATTTATTTATGGTAAGATTGTAAAGCTTGTATAGCTGCTTTATTATTTAATAGTGACTTTTTAGTGGCTAATTTACACTAGTTGGCTAAAAATTGAAACATGGGAATCTAAATTTGGCTAATAGTTTAAGATTTAAGGTAACCTAAATTTACACATTGAGAAAAAATATATTTAAATATTATTTAAATTATCAAATAAATTGTCTTTATTAAAATATTTAGCTCAAAGATTTGTCATGATATTCAATATATGATTAGATTAGGTTCGGTTAAATTTTATAACTTATTTTAGAAATTTGATTAATATTCCAATTATATCTCATAATTATTAGATACTTTATGTCTATATCATGAATCTTTAGTTGTCCCCATATGCTTATGGGGTGTGAAATTTATTGTGGGTTTTTTATCTCAGTGAATATCTATAGTCATGAAGAATTTTTGGTCCCATTAGAATTTAAAAATAAAGTTACAGTTATCTAATATAATATAATGAGAGTTGTTTGATTATAATTTAAAATAATGGTGTCAACTAAATATTATAGTGTCTACCTCTTAACCCATCAATGACATGCATTATTTTCTTATCATCTAAGATTCATGAATATTTTCTACAAACAAATTGTGATTTTTAAAAAAAAAATACCAATAAAAATAATATTTTTTCCAAAAAAAAATGGAGAGATTCACCAATAAAAAATAATATATATTACCAAAAAAAGGAAAGGTTCATTAAGATTTTATATGGTAATTTGAGGTGGAATTTATTAGATTTATCCTCATCGGTGATTATTTAAAACCCTCGCAAGAGATTGTTGAATTGTTCTTGTATAGTTGAATATTTAGAATTGGTAAGCAATGACTCAGTAATTTGTAGTAATATGTATTTATTTTACAATATAAACTAGTATATTTATTTTTGTCCTTGTAAATCAGCTAATTTTGTTTTAGTTATGTTAGTTATAATTATAATTATAGTTATGAATAATTTCTTTGATAGGTTAATATGACATTGAGCGGACACACATGTATGCTACTAGAGTTGATGCTACAAAACTAACTCAAATAAGTATGCTACTAGATTTTTTGATTAGTGTAATTTTTTTTTAAAGAAACAATCACTAAAGACAATCTAGATGCCAAGCCATAGTGGGCTAGAAGCAATACAAACAAAAACATGGTCTAACAACTAAGAAATTATACTATTTTGTTCAACATTTGAACTGTTTTAAAAATTTTATCAATAAAATTCTTATTGATCTTAGCAAGCTCCCCCATATCAAGAAATTATACGATTATAATTTTGTTCAACATTTGAACTATCTTAAAAAATTTATTAATAAAATTCTTATTGATATCAGCAAGATCCTCCATATCATTGGCTTTGACTTTCTTACCTTCAGAGATAACTTTAAGAAAACCCCCCTCAAAAACAAATATAAAATCTTGGTGAATTTTTATTTATTTTGCATAAAAAGAAATCATTAATGAGTTTAAAGGGTAGACACTACTTTATTTAGTTACTATCATTAATTTAAATTAATCTAATACCCCTCTTGTGACATTACAACTTGTAGGTACAATTTTCCTCATTGAATGCAATCATGGTCATTAGATTATATTCGAAATCAATGGTGGCAACTAAATATTATTGATAAAACTCTTAACTAACTAATAATTATGATGTATTATTGGCAAGTTAATTTAATTTTTTATAATAAATTATAAAATTTTGGTGAATTTGATCCAATCATATATCAAATATTTTGGTGAATCTTTGAGTTTAGAAATTTAATAAAATAAATCCTCTCGTAATTTAAATAAGAATAAAATAAAATTTAATAAAAATGTGGTGATTTAGATCACCTTAAAACTTGAACTATTAAACAAATTTTGATTTTTCAGATTTTAAAAATTAGCCAATTGATGAATATTAGCCACTAAAAAAATCACTACTTACATTCATTCCTATTGAAAGTAGGAGTTGAAGGTCTCTAATTAATTTGGGTCTCACCTATCGAGATGGACTCTTTCTTCTTGTATTTGTCGCAAACTAATATGGAGGGGGAAGCATGAATGGCTGAAAGGGAGACTTTGAGAAAGAGATTTTTCATTTAATCTTGGGAGTCATAGCTAAATTGTTCATTACTTTAAAAACTCTCAATTTCTTATTGAATTTATCATTTATAATAAATTATAAGATTATTACTGTAAGTTTCTTCAAAATAATTGTTGCTAATTATTTTTCAGGTATATCTATTATTTTGGTAGGAGATTTGGGCCAATTGCCTCCAGTCAATGATAGACTAGCATATGATAGCAACAAACGAGCAAAGTTACTATGGGAGGAATTCAAAACTATAGTAACTTTAGATAAGATATTTAGACAAAATGAGGAAAATGTCAAAAAATAGAGATTTCATCAACTGCTGACAAATCTACGTGATGCAAACCCACAAATAGAAGATTGGAAGTTGTTGATGAAAAGGATCCCTGGCAACATGGATGTTCTCTACAAATGACATCATTCATAACCATAATAAGAAAATGTTACATCCGTTGAAGCAACCTGTTGCATGTAGTGTTGCCACAAAAGTAGGGAGTGTTAATATAGAAGAAGATTGTTCAAGTGATGAAATTGAACTAGAATCATTGCTCACTAAGAATTAAAGGGTCATGCTCACTTCAAATATTTGGATTCAAGCTAGTCTTGTAAATGAAGCACTAGGATATATTCGAAAGATTGTCTACAAATCAAGAAGTGCTCCACCTGAACCACCCACTTATGTAGTGGTTGAGTTTGATAACTATTCTGGATTACCTTTTGAAGATCATCATTTGAGTACAATTCCAATAACACCTATTCAGAAAAGAAGAATGCTTCAACTACCATTGAGATTGGCATGGGCATTAACTATACATAAATCTCAAGGATTAACTCTTCCAAATGAAATAATTGATATAGGACCCAGACAAAGAATAGGGTTGACATTTCTGACAATTTTAATTTTAAAATCTCTAGAGAGTCTAAGAATAATGCCCCCGTTCACATATGACCGTTACGAGAAAATGAAAAATGGTAGACATCTTGCTAAGCACAGAGCTCAAGAATACAAGCTCAAAGTTTTAGAAGAAAATTTATGTAACCCTTTCAAATTTATATCAATTTCTAAACATACCTATGTATCCTTGTATCATTTTTTAGTTTCTTTGAACAAAATTGAATGCCTAGATAAGTGTTGTTATGCTTCATTTTGAGTTACTCTATTAACTTGCACTTTTCAAAAATGTTTACTATCATTTATATTTGATGTAGAAAATAAACAAAATTTCATGATTAATTGTAATGTGAAAACTAATTAAATTTCTATAACTAAAAATTATAGGTCTAAAATTATGTTGAAATGCTCCCTTTTAAGTTAATTTAATATACTGAAATTTACTAATATATTATTAAATATATAATTTTATTAATCATTGATTATATATAATTAACATATTTTATTTTAATTTTATTTTAATATCGACAATATATGTGATCCTAATATAATAATTTTAGTTGTATTATTGTATATATATAGGCTTCAATATATTAATAATATTTATAACATTAAAATTATTTATTCCTTTTTTATCTTATATTTAATTTAATTATATACTAGATAAAAAATATATATTGATATATTTATCAAAGATATATTTTAATATTACTAAATTGCATGAGGAAAGATTTAGATACAAATTTTAAATAATTTAGAAAAAAAATTAAAACATACTAATTATTATTTGTAATGCCCCGCTAGGAAACCCTGAAGGGATAAGCTAAAACACAAGAATAGAGTGCAAATAATTTATTTTTTTAAAAGTAAACACAACACAATGATACAATGAGATATCAAAGTTTAGATTACACAACAAAAGACATCAACTAACACCTAAAGAGTTTCCCAACATGATTACTTAATTCAACATTTAGCTTAACTCACACTAACTAATCCAATAAGATGATTATCTTAATAACGAGATAATTCTTAAACAATGATAATCTCTTTCAGAAGATAAAAAATATAGACAACATGATAAGGTTCATCCATTGACATAAAAGTATAGGTGACATGATAGGGTTCATCCAATAAGATTTAACCATACCTTTCATTCAAACTTTCATTAAAACCTAAGTCATGCATCTAATATTATAGTATACTTTAATTTCATTATAAACTAACGAGTACTTTCCATGCATACTTTAATTGTATTATCAATAACTGAATACATTTTATTATTCAAAACTACATTCTTTCATGATCCAAATTATTGCATTTAAAAGATGCCTAGACACATGCATTTAAGATTAATTTCATCTAATCCACTTTATACATTCTAACATAATGCCATCCATACATGCTAAAAATAAAAAGGGAAACATAAGAACATAAGCATCACATAACACCAAATTGATATCGGAGTTCACCCCTAGTGGGCTACATCTCTGGGTCTACTCAACTGCAAGACCCCTCTGATAATTAAATAAATTAAGAATACATAAGGTTCACATCATTTAAAAACCTTCCATCAAGGCAAACATAACCAATAATATATACAACCACATTGGTTAAATAAATACATAAATGATCCCTAAATAGGAAATGATCCAACTGAACATAAACAATATCCTTATCAAATGATGACATGGAAAGTTCACTTGAGTATGATCGTCTATTAGATCTTGTACAGCCAGGACATGTTTTTACAATTGTCGCACCACAAGGGAATGAAGAGAGATCAAAATATTGGTTGGCATGATGTGTATAGGGAAAGCAAAAGCTAACACAACTAGTGACAAATGATGACAGGTACACATATCCTACAGGTTCAGTTGTTGTTTTGGGAACTTGGTTGCGAACATACATGATTAGAAAGAATAGCATACCCGCATTTGAAGACTATGAGAGACACAAAACCATTATAATGTATTCACACCTTATTATAGCTACAAATGTCAAGTTGTTGAAGCATCAAGCAAAACCAAAGACCAAAGAGCTATGGAAAGTGACTATTATTGAACATGAAGCAATACTGGATACTCTTAAGCAAAGAGATGACCCTTCAGGCACACTTGAGTAGTAGGTCTTTAATGGTGCCTTATTTTTTTTTATCATGCATTTCATTTCAAACAAGGATCATCAAACCTTAATGCTCAAGTTTGTTACGTGTATATTAAGGATGTCTTAAAAATGCAGATCTATTGATGAACATTTTTTTTTGGCAACATGGTTTTTGTATGCACATAGCGGGTACACTCGATATAATCGAAAGGGACATATTTTTGCAACATGACTTATTATCATGCATTTGATGAGATTTACAATTTTTTTTATTAGAGAACACTATTTGATAATTTTTGATGATATAATTATCACAAAACCTTTATGCTCATGCAGGTCTTTTTTGATGATATACAATAGTAGCACATTACGATTTTTGCATCAACATAGTGGGTTCTGTTGATATAATTCGAGGGGATGTATTTTTGTGGTCTATAATCCCACCTTTTCATTTATTATCATGCATTTCAGTTGAAGTGATTATCATGAAGCCTTTATGTTCATCCATCAATTTTATGTGTAGACTAACAATTCTTAAAAATACAGGTTCACGCTAGATCATTCACCATTGACAAGACCCTATCTTAGTAATGGTACATATTCCTTTGTGCATTAATGAGATAAAATTTTGTGCATAAAAATTAAGTCAAGTAAATGTATTGTTATTTCGAAATGACCATATCTACCATCATCTTCAACCATGTAGAGAAATGCAGTGAGAAGGGCTTTAATCAACATGCGTCTTTCTTCAAAGTTATGCTTGTATACTTTATAGAGAAACTGGTAAGTTTCATAATTATACAAACTTGTGCATCTTAAAAATGTTTCAAATGATCTATTTATAATTTTCCAAACTAATTTGTATTAAGTGTTATAATTTGTTTCTTGTAGCACATTCATTCCGCATAAAAATGTTACTTATTTTGGTCTTCATTTATATGTAGGCATTGTTGTACGTAAGCTTTTCTCTTAGGACATGAGGATGTCTGATGCAGATGAAGTGGGATGTTGTATTTGTATATGGATGTGAATTGATGTAACATTGTTATGATGATATAAAATGTCCATCAGAAAATTGGTTTAGTTATATTGATGATAATGTCCATGTATCTATACATGAGTACATTAGTGTAGTCGTATTGATAATGACAAAAAAAATCATGTTTGCATATCCCTTCATGGATGTCACATGCAAGTGTAATGGTAATTATGTGTATACAATACATGGAAATATTGATCATCATTATGTGTCTACAGTGTAATGCTTGTTTATATATAATTTTAGCAATTAGGGAGCTCAAGGGATGATGCTAGTAGGGTATGACCCCGAGTGTTTGATTGAGTGGGGGGGGAAAATAGGAGTATGCATTGGGTAATAATGCCTAACTGGACATGTTAGAGCCAATGGTTCATCATCGCGATGAGCTGAACGAGAAATTGGCCATGCGACAACATTCGATTGAGTGAGACTGACAATTTTTTCGCCAAATGAAAAATTGCTGCCCTAATAAAACCGTAAGGCAACTTAAAAAACTGAGATAGGTTTTTGTAGGGACCCCTCCATTGGCCCCGTAGGTTCAAATGGATCATTTGTAGGTGCCACGGATTTTGATTTAGGGCTCATCAAAATTTGACAATTTTAAGCACTTAGGGCGTTCAAGGGACGACGTCGGTAGGGTATGACCCTGAGCATTCGATTGAGTGGGGGGGGAAAATAGGAGCATGCATAGGGTAATAATGCCTCTCATTGCAATGAGATGAACAAGAAATTAGCCACACGACAACATTCGATTGAGTGAGAGTGATGATTTTTTCACCAACCAAAAAATCATTGCCCTAATAAAACCTTAGGGTAGCTTGAAAAAATGAGATAGGATTTTGTAGGGATCCCTCTCTTGGCCCCGTAGGTTCAAATGGATCATTTGCAGGTGCCACAGATTCTAAGTTAGCGCTTGTCAAAGTTTGACAAATTTTGAGCACTTAGGGCCCTCAAGGGATGACGCCAGTAGGGTATGACCCCAAGCGTTCGATAGAGTGGGGGGGAAAATAAGGAGCATGCATAGGGTAATAATGCCTAAATGAACATGTCGAAGCTGACGATTCATTATCGCGATGAGATGAATGAGAAATTGGCCACGTGACAACATTCGATTGAGTGAGACTGATGATTTTTTTGCCAACCAAAAAATTGCTTCCCTAATAAAACCGTAGGGTAACTTGAAAAACCAAGATAGCCTTTTGTAGGGACCCCTCTCTTGGCCCCGTAGGTACAAATGGATCATTCACAAGTGCCATGGATTCTGAGTTAGGGCCCATCAAAGTTTGACAATTTTGAGCACTTAGGGCACTCAAGGGACGATGCCAGTAGGGTATGACCCCGAGTGTTCGACTGAGTGGGGGGCTAAAATAGGAGCATGCATAGGGAAATAATGCCTAAATAGACATGTTAGAGCTGATGGTTCATCATCATGATGAGCTGAACAAGAAATTGGCCACGTGACAACATTTGATTGAGTGAGGCTGACGATTTTTTTGCCAAACAAAAAATTACTGCCCTAATAAAACCATAGGGTAACTTGAAAAACCAAGATAGGATTTTGTAGGGACCCCTCTCTTGACCCTGTAGGTTCAAATAGATCATTTACAGGTGCCACGGATTCTGAGTTAGGGCCCATCAAAGTTTGACAATTTTGAGCACTTAGGGCGCTCAACAGATGACATCGATAGGGTATGACCCTGAGCGTTCGACTGAGTGGGGGGAGAAAATAGGAGCATGCATAGGGTAATAATGCCTAACTAGACATGTCAGAGCCAATGGTTCATCATCGTGATGAGCTGAACAAGAAATTGGCCATGCGACAACATTTGATTGAGTGAGACTGATGATTTTTTCGACAACCGAAAAATTGCTTCCCTAATAAAACCGTAGGGCAACTTGAAAAACCGAGATAGACTTTTGTAGGAACCCCTCTCTTGGCCCCATAGGTTCAAATGGATTGTTTGCAAGTGCCATGGATTCTGAGTTAGGGCCCATCAAATTTTGACAATTTTGAGCACTTAGGGTGCTCAAGGGACGACACTGGTAGGTTATGACCACAAGCATTCGACTGAGTCGGGGGGAAAAATAGGAGCATTCATAGGGTAGTAATGCCTAACTGGACATGCCAAAGCTGATGGTTTGTCATCGCGATGAGCTGAATTAGAAATTGGCCATGCAACAACATTTGATTGAGTGAGACTGACGATTTTTTTGCCAACCAAAAAATTGCTGCCCTAATAAAACCATTGGGAGACTTAAAAAACCGAGATAGGATTTTGTAGGGACCCCTATCCTGGACCTGTAGGTTCAAACGGATCATTCGTAGGTGCCATGGATTCTGAGTTAGGGCTCGTCAAAGTTTGACAATTTTGAGTAGTTAGGGCGTTCAAGGGACGATGCCAGTAGGGTATGACCTCGAGTGTTTGATCAAGTGGGGGGGAAAATAGGAGAATTCATAGGGTAATAATTCCTAAATGGACATGTTGGAGTTGACAGTTCATCATCACGATGAGCTGAATGATAAATTGGCCATGCAACAACATTCGATTGGGTGAGACTAACAATTTTTTCGCCAACTGAAAAATTGCTGGCCTATTAAAACCCTGAGTGTTCGACTGAGGTGGGGGGTAAAATAGGACCATGAATAGGGTAGTAATGATTTGTATCAAGTATTGTTCATTAAATGAATTGTATTGTATTATTCATTAAATGAATTGTATTGTATTGTTCATTAAATGAATTATATTGTTCATTATACAAATAACACTTACGATGAAATGAAATGAATTATATTGTTCATTAAATAACCATTATTAACCATTGTTAATTATTGGAATGAAGATTAAAGATTTCCATGATAACACCACACACAGATGAGAAACAATTTATATGATCGAATATCAACTTCTGTATATATAATAATGTCAAATGATTACAAATATATGTCCATACACAAATATGGCATAAATGCCAACTGAAACAAAATATATGTCTAAATACGTGAATGTATGTCCATATACAAAATATACATGCCAACTAGATAGGTAAGCATCCCAAAACTATCTATAACATCCTAAGTTGTTGATGGATCATCAAAGTTGATCCTCTTCACAACACTACTCAGCTCTGAAGGATCTTGCACAAGAAAAACAAACCATGATTAGTATTAGTTATATTATATAATTCACATTTGAAAAGTTAACATAAAAATGAACTATAATTGAACTATTCATGTTTACCTCATCTCCACATTTTCTCTTCAGCTTTGCAGGATTCTTGATGTATGTCTTCGGTAGAGGAGGTATGTTTTGAATATTTTGATACACAACCTACATATGTTCAGAAACATGACATTGATACAAGTTAGCATATAATTGTCACTGATAATAACAAATTATATCTACTAATTAAAAAAATAAATAAACACACATCTACTCAAGGCATCTCTTCTTCTTCTTTAGGTATACTGGGTGTAGTCATCAAGGATGTGAAGCCAAGAATTCTCTGTATATATACACAACAAGTATATGAAACTATAAATCTATGTCTAGATATGTATAATCACTATAAGTTATTTAAACTATTCATTCAATCATATTTGCATTCAATTACCTTTCCCTTGTCTCCAAATGCACTACTAGATCCTAAAAAATGCTACCCCACACACGTGTTGCTTGTGCCCTACGAGAGTAAAATAAGATATACATGCAAGTTACTACATAATCTAATTAATACCAATATAAATGATGAGCATGTATGTACAATACAATACAAATGACTACTGTCACGCTATCAAGCCCAAATGAAATGGCCAATAAGGTGCCCTCCTAAATCTGTCTCAACTACTCCTCGGTCATCAACTGTTAAATAGACCATGTAAATAAAAATTAGTACTTAATATTATCTAGATTATAAATATTTTATTAAAATATAACATGAACTGTGAAAATGCAAATCTTATCAATACATCATCAATGTATGATAATGGTGCCTCCTTGCCTCTAGCATGTGAGGGCTCCCCAGGGTATCCTCCAGTCTATGTAATAATATCTAGTGCATCATGCATCTCATGCACCTCATAATCTGAATTGTCCATAGGAGGATCAATGACCTCTCCAAATGGACCCAAGCATACGTGCCCACACATGACACAACTATGGGGCATGCATATGTGTGGAGTCAAGGATGACGTGTCAAAACCACTAGATGCACCGCTACCACCAAGAGTAGGCTGAGCTACTGACCCAACCTGAGAAACCAAAAGGCCACTCAAAGAGTTAATAGCTGATATGGTCCATGAAGCCGCCTCACAAATGATATTAGGATGCTGCACGACAGGTGGGGGATCAATAGGAGGAGGGGGGACATATGGGCCCTAGACTACTCTGACTACCCCTGGTCTATTTTGGGGCATACCTAAACCTATACCCTGGAAAGGTTGGATGTCAAAGTAGTTCACATGTTTTCATAAAACAAACTCAACATACAATTTTTTTATGAAATAGAAGGGGATATCAAAATTGTTGTTGGGTAGTTTGTCGAAAACCATCCACCAATGATCCCAAAACATTTTCACAATAGCATCATTTGTGCACCATTTAATAGAAAGTTTTTTATTTTTGGGATCTACGGGTTGACTAGTGCGGGGATTGACAAACAATGAGGTGATTTTGACTTTGGATATCTCGAGATCCTTGATATCCTTATACGATAAGCCATCTGCATATTTTTGCCTCATAGAATCTCACCACAAAAGGGTGGCATTGTGCTCCTCATTCATGGTTTCCATACTCTTTATGATCGATGTGAGAGGATCAAACATTGGGTGGGTTGTCCACATAAATATAGTTTTCTCTTGTGTATTGTGTTTTGTAGTTTGATGTTTCATCATTATAGAGATAAGATAATTATTATTTTATATTTAAGAGCTTAAGAATAAATTAATTTAGGGTCCAGACTGATTAAACCCCTCTTAGTATTGTGGTGTGCTCAACAATTGGTATTAGAGCGCGGTTCTTCTAAGATAATATTACAATCTTGATGAAAGTTTGGGATGGTGGAAGAGATCAATTTCTAAGCACCAAAGTTTGATGGAAAATTTTTTTATACTTAGGATTCATGGATGGAATATCATTTGAACTCTTTTCCACTTGGAATGTGTGATATTATTAAGTCTAATTTTACTACTCTGATTGGTGGTCCTACTACTTAGGATAAGATCAAGAATCATAAAAATAATGCAAGGAAAATAATATACTTTTAGTAGTTTGAGTGACTCAGATTTCTTGAAGGTCAATGGATGCAGAACTGCAAAGCAAATTTTGGATAAGTTGAGTAGTATTTATGGAAATGAGAAGACCAAAAAAATCAAGATGCAAAATCTAATGTATAGATTTGAGAGACTAAAGATGGTTGAAAATGAGAAAATTGAAAGTTACTTGGACCACATGAATGAGATAGTCAATGCAATTAGAGGTATTGGTGGAAAACTGAAGGAATGAAGTTGTGAGAAAAAAAATGAGCACATTGGCTAGACCTTTCAAACTTAAGCTATTTGCTATTAAGGAATGTCATCACATGGATAGATATACCTTGGATCAACTTTATGGATCTCTCTCTGCCTTTAAAATTTTAGAATTGAAGGAGCTACTCAATAACAAGAAAAGGGTTGGATTAATAAGAATATTAGAGATGTACTCGAAATAGGCACTGACATAGATGATATTGAAGTGAACTTTGTGAGGAGACTAAACAAATTACCTATAAAATGCAAAGGTAATTCACCCTTCAAATATTTCATTTTTTAAAGAACTTGTAATTATGTTGATAAATGCACTTTCAGGGAAGATAACTATAAGAGATCATATCATGGTGATACGGGATGTTATTATTATAAGATATTTAATAGAAATAAAAGAATGGATGGCATGGATAATCCTAAAAATTAATATTATTTAATGGAGACCTATCCCACTGAAGAAGAGGATTATGATGAATCATTATTTTTAGCTATATAAGGAAAGGACAATGGAAGGTCTGGTACCCTACATGTTGAGAATAACAGTGAAATATCAATTATTGTGAATACTATATTGCATGCAAAAGTGGAACATAAATCTTGGATAATTGATTTTGGATTCTCAAATCATATAACGAGTGAGGAAAGGAAGTTCATAGATTTTGAAAAAAATGATGGTGGATCAATGAGGTTTGTTGGTGAAGAGGTTATTCCTATCTATGATAAAGGACCCATATCCATTGATGGTAATAACAAGACAAATGATGTTTATTCTGTTCAATGTTTGAGACATAATATTTTAAGTGTGAGTTAGATGTGCAGTAAAAGATACAAGCTTGTATTTCATGGATGTGAATGTGAGATCAAAAAGAAGTTTCTAGAAAGTTCATTATAAGAGGTATAAGAACAAATGGTAATTAATATTATGTAAAAGAAAACAATGGAAGTAGGTGTCGATTGGCACAAAACAATGAATTATGGTTGTAGCACAAAAGAATGGAACATATAAACTTTGAGAACATGATGAAAATCAGCTCTACTCATATTATGAGAGTTCTTCCAAAGATTAGCTAACTTGCCAATACAGTGTGCATGGAATATCAAGTGGGAAAATAAACAAGGAACATATTCAAGAATAAGGAATATTCTAAAACAAGAACTTTTGTGTTGATTCATATTGACCTATACAGACATACAAGGAAAATATGACTAAATGGTGAAAGGTATTTTATGTTTCTCATTGACGATTACTCTAGAATGTCATGGGTTACTTTCTAAAAGAAAAATTGCAAGCACTAGATAGATTTAAGGTATTAAAATCATTGGGTGAACATAAAATAAATACTAAAAAATTATTTAAGGTTTGATAAAGGAAGAGAATTTTCATCAAATGAATTTGATAGATTTTATGAAGAGCATGGTATTAGGAGGAAATTATCTGCATCTAGGACTCCACAAAAAAATGGAGCAATTAAAAGAAAGTATAAGAATATTATTGAAATGTCTAGAACTATATTGAAAGATGCTAACTTGCCTAATGTGTATTGGAAACAAGCTATGCATGCTACTATATATATTCTTGATAGGGTACAATTAAATTAAATCACACAAAGATACCTTATGAATTGTGGCATGGAAGATCACCACCACTCAAATATTTTAGAATTTTGGGAAGCAAGTGCTACATCAGAAGAGATGAAGATGATTTAGGAAAAATAAAGGGGTCTACATACTATAAAAATAAGCACTTGAAGAAGAAGCCTTGATGGCAATCAAAAACTAAATCAATAAAAAGAATAAAAAACCTAATTTTGATAGCAAATCTTAGATTAAAAACAAATTAAATAGTGCAAGAAATATAAACAGGGAATAAAATAGAGTAAATTATTGTACCAATAATAATAGTGACATTAATCATAATGTAGACTACATAAACAACATATATACAAATCTCTATGAAGATCTCTTATCTATTCTAATAATGATGTTCAAATGATTTCAATAGCCCATATTTTATAGTTATAGAGTGTGGCTCATAACTTGCAGTAATGACAAGCTACATGAAGATCAGATTACATATGGTGATATTTTAGTGAGAAATGGAAAGACTAAATCAGAATGCATATGGTGATGAAAAGACCAATGTCTAGGTAGTGTAGAGGGTAAGTTTACATATTTGGTATAGAAAAAATAAAAAACTACGAAATTTGAATTATTACCATTCTTTCTAATAAAATAAAGTGACATAAATTCAAAATAATAACCCTAGTTACACCAACACACAAAAAAAAACATGTTCCTATATGGGATTTTTTTCTAATTCTATAGATCACAATATGATCTAGCTAGAAAATAAGAAGAAAACATGCTAAACAAGATAAAATTATCTAATTAACTATTTTCAATAATTAAAATGGAGGCAATTAAAAAACTTAAAGCTTCTATGAAAGCTTTAAATAAAGAATAAAAGATAGTGATAATACTATTATCCTTTGTTAACTTATATGGAAAAAACAAGAAACAATAGTCTCTAATTCACGAGAGATAAAAACTAGCAACAACACTTGAAATTGGCAACAACTTGTGCTACTGACCCCCTTATATCTAACTAAGGAGACAAAATCCTAAGGAAATGAAAGAAGTAAGAGAAAAGAGGGAAAAACTAGTGGGAACAAACCCCCCCCCTCAAAATATACACTACATGTGAATAGAAACTACTATGCTACAATTTTCTTCACGCTAAGGAGGTTTTGCAAAAAGTGAATATGAAAAGATGGTACCCATTTGTATGTCCATAAAGAAGAGAAAGTGTGCCAATATAGAATGTAGCATGGTGAATGTTGTAGTAGGTTTCTCTGCAACAAATGATGGCTCTTCCTTTTGGAAGATAGAAACCTCAAGCTATCAAGCTACTAAATTCCTACTCAAGTGAAATGTATGAAAAAATCAAGATGAATGGTTTTGGGAAATACTCATGTTTCTCTAATCTGATGTTGAACTATGACTCTTACATACAAGACTCCAGAATAGTGACAACTAAAGTGTGAGATTTGTTTGGACGTGAATCAAGACGTGTCAAGATAGTAGCATGGAGAGGTTGAGAGAGAAGAGATAAAAAGATATTCCAAACCAAAAGAAGATGCATCTTGATATGAGAAGACATTAGAGAGAGGACGTGTTCTCAATGTTTTCATCATGATTAAGCAGAAATTGAACAAACAAATGATAAATGTCTAATAGGATTATATCTCACTCATCAATAGGACAAGAATGAATCTCTTGAAGAGAATATGAATTAGCATTCAAGAAGCCAAGACATCTATAAAACTCATAGGTGGAGGCGACTAAATATCTTCTAATATTGTAGGTGTAGAAAGAGGAGAATTAGGAGGAGATGTATCCATGTCATCAGGTTAACCAAGACCCTTCCAATAAGAATTTATTCTTTAGTGTCATCGTCATACATAGGCTCATCATCATTATCAATGGAAAGGAGTATATATATAGTTTATCATTTGGGAATGGAGGTTTAATGACATCTACATAAATTTCCCATAAAGTTTCCCAGAGAGTGTGAGAGCACTCAATGTGTGATAGAGCCCTCCTAGAGCCCATGATATGTGGTCTCCAACTCTTAAATCAATTAATCTTGAGACATGATCATTTTTACTTTCTCATGTATATTTCTAACAATATGTACTTGGTTCAGGAATAAGCCCATACAAATATGGTAATAGATGAATCCATCGATAATGCTTTATGATTCCATCATGCCAAGACTTGTAGTTTCTTTCTTTCAAAGTGATGATAGATGGATGATATTTAATTCCCATTTTAGCCTTAGATTAGATCCTTTTGAAAATTTATTTTAGTACATTTATAACAAAATATCTATGCATTACCCCCAAGAAATATAAATAAAAGTGACACTACAATTTACATGCACATATAAAAATCAACTTTTCATGCAAAAAGTTAGAATCTTGTCATAGAAGAAGAATCTTGTGTAAAATGAGATTTTGTCAATCTGCCAAATTAGTAATTATTCAAATCTTCACGCAAGTTGTCCGTTTCCTATGAAGTCTTAAAATAGCTCCAATTGCGCTACAAAAAGAGACATCCCTGTAAGGGTGCATATACACAGGTATGAGCTCCTCTATCCAGCCTTGTATAGTGAGTATCTACGTAGAAAATAAAAAAAAAACTTGCTGAAAGGAAGTTAAAATTAAAAATTATAATTAACTGTTTTTATTGTTTTCAATAATTAAATTGAAGACAATTGAAAATATTATAGTCTATGTGAAAACATCAAACAAAGAACAAGAAAAGTGATAAATTTTTATCCTATGTTAGCTTATATAGAAAAAGAAAACACCAATAGTTTCCGATTCCTGAGAGGTCAAAAGTGGCAGCAATGCTTGAAACTCGCAACAGCACTCGTAAAAATATGGAAAATCCAGAAAGAAAACTTGCCATGACAAAGGAAACTTATGGTAACACAATGCAACGAAGTGGAAGAAAACCCAATCCAATATACAAGAGTCCAAATAATTGACCCAATTAACATAAAATCACAAAAATAGAACCTAGAAGGAAAAAATTATTATAGGAACTTAAATATATAATCTAATTTGCACGAGGAAAAAAAAATTAGTTTTTAACAGAAGTCTAGAGAAAACATAATCGTATTAGCAAAAGAGAATTTCTAAACCAATTTACAATAGCATTAAAACAATGTTTGAATCTTAAAAAACAAAATCCAATTTCCAAGATTTCAAGTAATTATGACCCAATTCCCAGAAGCACAAAAAAGTCAATGGAAAAAATTATTATTGAGGTTAAATGAATATAACCCAATTTGCACAAGCTTAAAAATAATTCCCATTTTTTAACAAAAACTCCAAAAAATTACAACCAAATTAGGGAAAAAAAAAATTCAAAAAATCAAATAACCCAATTTACACAAACTTGGTGAAATAATTATGACCCAATAAATATAGTTGAAAAAAAACATAAAACCAAAAAAGAAAAATTACATTAAAAAAAAAAAATTGCACAAAACACATCCATTTTCTAACCAAAAAAAACGCTAGAGAAAACACAACCGTATCAGCCAAATAAAACTTATAACAATAACAATAATTTAATAATTAATTTATAAGTATGAATAAAAAATTTGTAGACAAGAGTTTGCTGCTTATTATAAATTTCATTTACACAAGACTTCTTAGACTCTACTTTGCTCTCTTGTGATGCCATGTACATCATTGTTTCCATATATATGTATGTATATATGTATGCATATGTATATATAGATATATCATTTCGATCTCCTTATTATATGTTATATATTTTCCTATTGAGATCATGTGTGGCTTAAAAACTACACGCCCTTCTTTAAGCAACATTTTAGGCTAAAGCTCTGTAACCATTTTGTGGTGGCTTCCAATTAAATTTATTGTATGTACCTCTGCCCTAAGATTTTCTCTACCAATAGCTATACACCTCCTATACACCTCTTTGTATTAAATATTCGTACTTAAAAAAAAGGTTCTAAGATTGACAATAAAGTTCAAATAGCCAAAGCTAGTAAGAGAGCAAGGTTTTATAAAATTAATAGCAAATGTGAACCTAGAGGTTATAGAGGTAGGTGAAATTAATGTTAGTCATGGACATGCTTATTGACCATTAAAAGATAGTCTTTAGTAGGAAAATGTTTTTCATAATCTTTAGTAGGAAAATGTTTTTTTATTTTTTGAATATCAAGTGCCAACTTGGGATGGATGAATGTTAGTAGAGAATGTTGATTGTAGTTAAAAAGGAAAAAAAGTCTAGTGGTCAATGATGAAACTTTTGATAGTATTTCAATCTCCAATCCAATAAAATTATTGAAAAGATTCAAAGATTTAAATGTTTTTAAAATATTTTTTATCTATGATTGTAAAAAATTATTTAGCTTCATAATTTTAAAAATATTTTTCTATAAGTATTAAAAACTTAGATTTAAATTATAATATTTTTAAATTATTTTTTTCTTATGTTTTAACATATTTTAATTAAAAAAAATTAATTTAAACTATTATAAATATACACATACATAATTAAATAGATGAAAAACATTGATCACTTCCTTCAACTTAATCTACACTTTATTTATCATTTTATTTGTCTAAGTTAAAAGACCTAAAAGAAATAAAAAATGATACACTAATAGTGTACATCACCGATATATTTATTAATGTATTTATACGACGCTATATGATGTGTTTCTTTTTAGATTAAAAAATTAATTTCAATCACTCGAAATTAACACTAACAATACAATAAAAATGTGGCCCATGACCTAAATAAATGCTATCATGATTATTATCTATGCACAAATAAAGAGTCGTGTCCCCTAGACAAAGTAAACCATACATATATTTAGGGCAGGATAGGTGAATAGGGGAGATATATTTAGGGCAAGATAGGTTAATACTAAGTGTATATATTTGTGCGTGTACATCCAACGGATTCTCCATTATACGCCCCCCAACACACATACTCTCTACAAAAACAGTAATGGATACTAAGTGTATGGACGTTATCGAGAATGAAGATGAAGGGTTAGAAAGATCTGAATTACTGCTCAATACAACGGAAGAGAAGGGAAGGGATACTGAAAGCAATGAGAGGAGCGATGTAGAATCAGTTTGGTCTGAATTCCCTGACCATTTAGTGGAGGAGATATTTTCGAACCTACTGTTCGAATTCACTCTTCCATTTCGTATTGTTTGTAAACAATGGAATAAGCTCTTATCCTCTAACATATTTCTATCTTCATTGGCAGAGAGCGATCCATGGATTCTTCTATGCAGCTCAACGCATTGCATGGCATACTGTTTTCTAAATCAGTGTTGGAAGACTCTTTCCCTTAGTTTCTTGCCAAACCGAACAACAAAAAGTTTCTCATTAGGCAATACAAGATTTTGTAGTTCAGGTGCAGGCCTACTGCTAATCGAATTCGGATGGCCTCGGAAATATATGATCTGTAATCCAATTACAAGGACCTACAGATATAATCCCCCCGTCATATCACAGAGTGCAACTTTATCGGCAATAATGGACAACGGGGAGTCCTACAAAATTGCGGGTGTGACACATGAAAGAAACCCCGGTTCCCTACAAATTTACCATTGTTCTAAAGCGTCATGCCAGATTGAACTTGAGTTGCCACTCGAGCCAAGAGATTTTCCTGTTTCTCATATTTGTTGTGCCAAGGGTCTTCTCATGTGCGTCTTAAACCATGTGGAATTTGTGGTTTGGAACATGGAAGATAAGCAAGTGCAACGATTTTTCTTTCGTACCCGAATCTATATATTCCAGGGGGTAGGATAAACACATGGACCGAACGACTGGTTGTATGTGTATCGTCGATCCTCTTTGTAAGAACATATTATTCCGACTCCGTTTGTACCTCTTTCGAGATTGTGTGGGAATTCTTCAAGGAGGAAGAGAGCTCTATATGGAGTTGGAAAGAGATGACAAGAATGCCTCCTGATTTGTGTCGTAAATTTTTTAATGCGCGTTCAATTAAAATGGGAAAGTTTTCAGAGTATGAGACTTTCATTGTTGGAAATTTTCTCTGTTTCAGAGGTGGGTATAGAAATACAAAGCTCTTTGTCTACAGCTTACAGGGGAAGGGCTGGAGTCGGATCAGAGTTCCTGATTCTGACAGATTTAGAAGGTATAACACAAATTTTGAGTTTCAACCTAAGCCAGGCATGAAGATATAGGTTTTCCTTAATATGTTTTGTAGTAACTTGATCTGATCTGTTTAGAACATACATTACATGGCAGATGAATGATTCTGACAGATTTAGAAGGTACAACACAAATTTTGAGTTTCAACCTAAGCCAGGCATGAAGATATAGGTTTCCCTTAATATGTTTTGTAGTAACTTGATCTGATCTGTTTAGAACATACATTACATGGCAGATGAATATTTATGTAAAAAATCTGAATGAGAAATTATTTGAAACTTTTTTTTTTTTCTTTTATTTGTATAAATTCAATAAATTAAGAATTTTTATTATCTATTTTTATATCAGATTTTTTATATATGTTTTATTTTGTTGGAATGGAAATCTGTAAAATAGATTATATTAAATTTTAATTAATATAATTGTAATATCAATATCAGCAATCCCAATGTTTTCAATCAATATAAAGCTATCTCAAAACCATTTGATATATTAAATTATGATAGATTCTATATACCTAGATGAAAGAAAAGATAAAACCTTGTGATTATTGTTTGTCATGATCATTTATTAGGTTTTGACATTATTCTTATTTAAACTTCTACTTTATTGCATAATATTGAGTATAAATTATGTGATGAGGATTTGGGTGTTTAAATTTTAATTATCATTTAGAGATTTAAAAAGGAATTAGTTGTTAATAGATTCAAATCAACTTAGAAACACCTAGTTAGATACCATGGCCATCATTTTTCTAACTTACGCACATGATGCAAATACAAGGAATAAATATATAACTATCAAGTAATTGTGAAGAAGGTTAAATCACTAGATTTGTTTGATAGAAAAATGCAAACACAATGATTCTTTGATGAAGATCATATCTTAGAGAAGTTAGAACTATCAAAGGAATAAAAGTCATATGGAGGATGATTGTGCTTAGAATTTCTTTTAGGATTAAATTGACATTCAAATGATTCCATTTATTTATTTTAAGATTGTAAAGCTTGTATAGTTGCTTTATTATTTAATAGTGACTTTTTAGTGGCTAATTTGCACTAGTTGGCTAAAAATTGAAACATGGGAATCTAAATTTGGCTAATAGTTTAAGATTTAAGGTAACCTAAATTTACACATTGAAAAAAAATATATGTAAATATTATTTAAATTGTAAATTAAATTGTCTTTATTAAAATATTTAGCTCAAAGATTTGTCATGATATTTAATATATGATTAGATTAGATTTGGTTAAATTTTATAAGTTATTGTAGAAATCTGATTAATTTTCCAATAATATATCATAATTATTAGATACTTCATGTCTATACCATGAATCTTTAGTTGTCCCCATATGCTTCTGGCATGTGAAATTTGAAGAAATTTTTGGTCCCATTAGAATTTAAAAATAAAGTTACAGTTATCTAATACAATATAATGAGATTTGTTTGATTATAATTTAAATTAATGGTGTCAACTAAATATTATAATGTCTACCTCTTAACCCCCCATCAATGATCTGCATTATTTTATTATCATCTGAAATTCAACAAATTGTGATTTTAAAATAAATATATCAATAAAAATAATATTTTTTCCAAAAAAAATTGGAAAGATTCACCAATAAAATATAATATTTATTAAAAAAAGGAAAGGTTCATTAAGATTTTATATGGTAATTTGAAGTGGAATTTATTAAATTTATCCTCATCTGTGATTATTCAAAACCCTCCCACAAGATTGTTGAATTGTTCTTGTATAGTTGAATATTTAGAATTGATAAGCAACGAGTCAGTAATTTGTAGTAATATGTATTTATTTTACAATATAAACTAGTATATTTATTTTTGTCCTTGTAAATCAACTATTTTAGTTTTAGTTATGTTAGCTATAATTATAATTATAGTTATGACTAATTTTTTGATAGGTTAATATGGCACTGAGGGGCCACACATGTATATTTATAGAGAAAAAATTCCATCTTAGATCAAAGTTGATGCTACAAAACTAACTCAAATAAGTATGCCACTAGAGATTTTTATTATTTTAATTTTTTTTTAAAGAAACAATCACTAAAGACAATCTAGATGCCAAGCCATTGTGGGATAGAAGCAATAAAAACAATAGAAAACATGGTCTAACAACTAAGAATTTATACAATTAAAATTCTTATTGATATAAGAAAGCTCCTCCATATCATTGGCTTAGACTTTCTTACCTTCAAAGATAACTTTAAGAAAACCCCCCTCAAAAACAAATATAAAATCTTGGTGAATTTTTATTTATTTGGGATAAAAAGAAATCGTTAGTGAGTTTAAAGGGTAGAAACTCCAAGTAAATATTGTTGATAAAACTAAGTAATAATTATGATGTATTATTGGCAAGTTAATTTAATTTTTTATAATAAATTATAAAATTTTGGCAAAATTGATCCAATCATATATCAAATATTTTGGTGAATCTTTGAGTTTAGAAATTTAATAAAATAAATCCTCTCATGATTTAAATAAGAATAAAATTTAATTTAATAAAAATGTAGCGATTTAGGTCACCTTAAAACTTGAACTATTAGCCAAATTTTGATTTTTCAAATTTTAAAAATTAGCCAATTGATGAATATTAGCCTCTAAAAAAATCACTACTTACCTTCATTTCTATTGAAAGTAGGAGTTGAAGGTATCTAATTAATCTGGGTCTCGCATATTGAGATGGACTCTTTCTTCTTGTATTTGCCACAATATATGGAGGGGGAAGCATGAATGGCTAAAAGCGAGATATTGAGAAAGAGATTTTTCATTTAATCTTGGGAGTCATAGCTAAATTGTTTATTACTTCAAAAACTTTCAATTTCTCATTGACTTTATCATTTATAATAAATTATAAGATTATTACTATAAGTTTATTAAAATAATTGTTGCTAATTATTTTTTAGCTATATCTATTATTTTGGTAGGAGATTTGGGCTAGTTGCCTCCAGTCAATGATAGACCAGCACATGATAGCAACAAACGAGCAAAGTTACTATGGGAGGAATTCAAAACTGTTGTAACTTTACATAAGATATTTAGACAAAATGATGAAAATATCAAAAAATAGAGATTTCATCAACTGTTGATGAATCTACATGATGAAAACCCACAAATAGAATATTGGAAGTTGTTGATGAAAAGGATACCTAGCAACATGGATGTTCTCTATAAATGACAACATTCATAACCATAATAAGAAAATTTTACATCCGTTAAAGCAACTTGTTGCATGTAGTGTTGCCACAAAAGCAGAGAGTGTTAATATAGAAGAAGATTGTTTAAGTGATGAACTTGAACTAGAATTATTGTTCACTAAGAATTCAAGGGTCACGCTCACTTCAAATATTTGGATTCAATCTAGTCTTGTAAATGGAGAGCTAGGATACATTTGAAAGATTGTCTACAAACCAGGAAGTGCTCCAGCTGAACCACCCACTTATGTGATGGTTGAGTTTGATAACTATTCTGGATTACCTTTTGAAGATCATCATTCGAGTACAATTCTAGTAACACCTATTAAGAAAGGTAGAATGCTTGAAGTACCATTGAGATTGGTATGGGCATTAACCATACATAAATATCGAGGATTAACTGTTCCAAAGGAAATAATTGATATAGGACCTAGACAAAGAACAGGGTTGACATTTGTGACAATTTTAATTTTAAAATCTCTAGAGAGTCAAAGAATAATGCCCCCATTCACATATGACTGTTACAAGAAAATGAAAAATGGTAGACAATTTGCTAAGCACAGAGCTCAAGAATACAAGCTCAAAGTTTTAGAAGAAAATTGATGTAACCCTTTCAAATTTATATCAATTTCTAAAAATACCTATGTATCATCATTTTTTAGTTTCTTTGAACAAAATTGAATGCCTAGATAAGTGTTTTTATTCTTGATTTTGAGTTACTCTATTAACTTGCACTTTTCAAAAATGTTTAATATCATTTATATTTGATGTAGAAAATAAATAAAATTTCATGATTAATTGTAATGTGAAAACTAATAAAGTTTCCATAACTAAAAATTATGTGTCTAAAAATATGTTGAAATGCTCCGTTTTGAGTTAATTTAAAATACTTAAATTTACTAATATATTATTAAATATATTAAAACCTAATAAAGTTTCTATAACTAAAAATTATATTTCTAAAAATATGTTGAAATGCTCCCTTTCGAGTTAATATAAAATACTTAAATTTACTAATATATGATTAAATATATCATTTTATCACTCATTGATTATATATAATTAACATATTTAATTTTGATTTTCTTTTGATATAAAAAATATATGTAATCCTAATATAATAATTTTAGTTCTATTATTGTATATATATAGTCTTGAATATATTAATAATATTTATAACATTAAAATTATTTATTCCTTTTTTATCTAATATTTAATTTAATTATATATTAGATAAAAAATATATATTGATATATTTATCAAAGATATATTTTAATATTACTAAATTGCATGAGGAAAGATTTAGATACAGATTTTAAATAATTTGAAAAAAAATTAAAATATACTAATTATTATTTATAATGCCTCACCAGGAAACCCCGAAGGGATAAGCTAAAACACAAGAATACAGTGCAAATAATTTTATTTTTTTAAAATTAAACACAACATAATGATACAATGAGATATCAAAGTTTAGATCAACATTTAGCTCAACTCACACTAAATAATCCAATAAAATGATTATCTTAATAACGAGATAATTCTTAAACAATGACAATCTCTTTCAGAAAATAAAAATATGGACAACATGATAAGGTTCATCCATTGAGGTAAAAAGTATAGGTAACATGATAGGGTTCATCCAATAAGATTTAACCATACCTTTCATTCAAACTTTCATTAAAACCTAAGTCATGCATCTGATTTCATAGTATACTTTAATTTCATTATAAACTAATGAGTACTTTCCATGCATACTTTAATTGTATTATCAATAACTGAATACATTCTATTATTCAAAACTACATTCTTTCATGATCCAAGTTACTGCATTTAAAAGATGGCTAGACACATGCATTTGAGATTAATTTCATCTAATCCACTTTATACATTATAACATAATGCGATCCATACATGCTAAACCTCGAAACTAGAAACATAAGAACATAAGCATCACATAACACCAAATTGATATCAGATTTCACCCCTAGTGGGCTACATCTCTAGGTCTACTCAACTGCAAGACCCCTCTGTTAATTAAATAAATTAAGAATACATAACGTTCACATCATTTAAAATCCCTTCCATCAAGGTGAACACAACCAATAATACATGCAACCACATTGGTCAAATAAATACATAAATGATCTATGAATAGGAAAGGATCCAACTAAACATAAACATAAGCAAATACATAGATCAACTAGAGCATCCATGAAACTAAGTCTTTGCAAACCATCATAAGCAACCCAAGGTCTAACATGATATCAGGTACTTACAAGGGCATAAGAAACAAGACTCCACAACAATGTTCCAATCAAGACAACACAACAACACACTAGCAAACATAAGGGACAAGTGTCATCACATACCCTAGTATAGTTACCATGGTAGGTCTTCATAGGTTCTGACCCCATTCACTCGGTTACCCTAGCAACCTAATCCAAACCTTTGGCCCATCAAAGCCCCATGTGGACCGATACATCCTTTCATGAAGACAAGGATGGTGGTTTGCTATTTTAGGCCTTCTCACTGCATATCGACTATATACTAGCACTCATCCCATAAGTGAGGCACAATTAACTTACTTAGTGATTCATTAACTAACTCTCTAATATGCTATTAGGTTATCACTTATTAGGCACACTTCCGATGGGTTACCCAACAACCACTTTGGGCACAACCCCCAATCGAAAGCCACTTTCCCAAATGACACTAGACTATACTCAAATGAACTCCTAAACCAAGGAATACACAAGGCCAAGAAAATGGAGTTCAACATAGTAGGAATACCCACTTGGTCAAACAAGACTTCATACGAGGTGCACTGACTGATGATACTCTGCCTAGAGACCTGACTAGCTACGGCCAACCATGAATCAATAGTCGATACCTGCATAAAGGACATGATCATTTACAACACCATCACAAAACAACAGTCAAACTCAAGTTCGAGGACAGAAACAGATATCCCACCTCGATGTGTTTTTTGCAGGGATTCTCTTGCATGGCGGACTGAATATCGAGACGCTCTTCGGGCAAGATGCGAAAACCTGCCTGCTCCCCCCCGTCGAAAAACCCGACAAATGCATAGGTTGTCTTTTTCGCATTTTCGCCTGATCGCAGAGCTCACTGATGCGATGATGTTTTTTGACTTAGAATTATGTTATCATGAATACAAATTTATTTTTTTATAATTGATTTAATCACATAATCTTTACTTAATATATTAGATTATATATGCTCTTAAGATCAATTAACAATTATTATTAATTGGACAGTTCAATTTTTCTATTTAATTAGAAATATCAATAAAAAATTATAGAATATCTTAATGTTACATTATCTATATATCTCTTATATTTAATTTGAATATACTATTTTAAAATTTTGTTTTATCTATCTTTTACTAATTAGCGGCATTAAATATTGAAAAAAAAAATTCTTATGTGGCAAAAAATGAACTTTTGTATTTAAAAATCCTTAAAATCTAAAACTTATATTAAAAAATATCATGTATATGGTTATAACCCTATTTATTACATGTATATGATTCTCAATTATTTCTAGATGTACTATCAACTATTATTTCAAGGTATATGTAGTTTTGTATTCGATTATGTTAAGGTTTATGGTTAAAAATATTTTGGTGTCAATGTCTCAAATATGAATATTATTTTAAACAAAATTGTATGAGTGTTTGCATATCTAATCATAGCCATACTTTTTCTATAATTTTTACAAAAGGAAATCATAAAATATTTAACATTTAAATTTTCTTTAATCATTGGTATCAATGTCATGTACACAGAATTGATCAAAAAGAAATATGTTGATACACAAGACAATTACAGTTGATCATAGGTTCGAACATATTGATCTTCTAAGAATACATAATGGAGAGTGAACTTCCTATTTATCTTCCAAAAGATCACTACAGGAGATAGTGTTAATCACTTGTTGACCACCAACTCTCAGAAATTTTAATCATTTCTACAGAGACCCTTATGTCACAAAATTGGTAAATTGTGAACAATGCGATCAAACAAAAGTACAGTTTGTTCTAGGAGAAGTTTGGTTTCATTCACCACCAATGAGGCCTGAAATTGATTACTGAACTATAACGAAACAAAATGGTCAACTCTAGTTAAGAAAATTTCTTAGAGGATAGCAGGCAAATACTATTGGCTACTTGACCATTCCATTTTATGAACGCATTCCTAAAATTGTCAGGGAAGAGTGGTCATATAAGAGGGCTGGAGATTTGAAGTAAGTTTATTATTACTTCTCATTAGGCTAGTACTAACCTAACGACAAGTACTAATCATTTACCATTTTACTTTTTAAAAGTCTAATATTTATATTTCCCTACAACCATATGCACATACAAACACTATACATATTATTAAAATTAAAAATCTAAATTATTTATTAAGTTTAAATATTACATGGTAATTATTGCTTTAAAAACTTTTATTCAATCAAATAAAACTTAAAAAAAACCGAAGTCACAACTTAATGGAAATTATTTACTATTTAGTTATTCAAACACATACTATGTGGAATAGGTATACATTAATATCTTTCATATATATCATGTATGCATATATGTTGATCTCCTTTTTTAAAGTATCTAGTGTTCAAAATTAGATATAATTTAATGAGATACATATGCAATCTTTTTAATGAATTGTCATGTTACCATCTTAATTACTCACAAAAAATATACTTAATTCAACTTAATATACTTAATTGAACATAATTAACTAATTGAACTTAATTGAACTTAATTCAAACTTGATTGAACATATTTGAACTCAATTCAAACATAATATACTTAATTGAAAATAATTCAAACTTTACTTGAACAAAATTAACTAATTGAATGTAATTCAAACATAACAAATTATATTAAACATAATGAACTTAATTTAAATAACCTATTTGAAGATAAAAAAAATAATTTAATCATAATGAACATAGTTAACTTAATTGAACTTAATTTAATCATAAAGAGCATTGTCAACTTAATTGAACTTAACTGAACATAATGAACAAAAAAAAAAGTAGTGGTCCTCATGACCAAAAGGCTATCAACTTGTGCATAAAGAGTTACAAAAATATGTGTTTGAACAACTACATATTATCATGACAAAATGTCTATCAAACCTACCAATTACATATTAATTACATAAAGAGTATCAAGCCTATCTATAATAAGCCAAGATCTTCTTGTAAGGTACCTACAAAAAAATTACATTTTTAAAAATACATTATCATAATTCTATACTTTGTGCAGGAAAATTCCATTTATTCAAGTAAAGTTACATAATTGAACCTTACCATCTTACAAAGATAATTATTTATTATATATCCTTCAATTCACAAATATTAGTATTCATTGATGTCATCTACATGTGGAAGAACTAAAACAAAAATAATTAGATCAACTTAAATTATAATAATTAGGATCTATCTCTCAAAATGTAACATAACATATGCACAAACTATAGTAGTCACCAATGCCTTCTATTTGTGGGAGACATGAAACAAAAAAAAATTGATTAGCTTTTATAATTAGGGTACATGACTTAAAATGCAACATAAAGTATACATCACGACTTTTTAAAAGGAGATGTCTTAAGGGTACAAAATTACAAGTTAATTGTATTTATTCATTCTATTATACCATTTGCAACATGTCTCTTTTACAATGCATCTATGATTATCTCATATTTTTCCATAGAGTATGCATAACTATTTATTACCAGGTCTATCGCGATATCTATCAAGTTTTATATTAGTTGCCACTACCAAATGCAAGTGGTGTATAATCTTCAAACATGGGAAAATCATTCTTTTTTGTTAGATATTTGCATAGCTAGGTGCCAACAACAATCATAGATCCTATTGGATAGTCATAACCATCATCATCAACTTGAGGATGAGTTAACTTATGTTTTATATTTACACATCAAGCTAACCAATACTTTGCCCCCTCTTCATTGTCCTTTGGTGCAACAACAACATAAACTTGTCATGTAAACCAATTTCAATTTAATATTTCGTGCGATATAAATTTACATATATACACTGTAAGGATTCATATATGTACTTTTTAGTAAACCAAAACAAATTGAATTGGAGTTTACCTTTTTGTATAAGATCTGAAATGTGATCATAGTCATCTGATGAAAACATATGCTTTGTGTCTTCATTTGTTCTTTCATGTGGATTATTTGTTTTTGTGGGTGTCAACGATATTTGATGTCATTCTTCGACCCATTTTGTATTCTCAAAGAATTCCCAATCACAAAGATGACAAAAAAAAAAGAAAGCTCACTTACGAATATAGTCTGTATGTTTGAAATCGAACTCTTAAACAAATTCTATTTAGCTGATCCACTGATGGTATCACAATCATGCCGAATAGGAAAATTGTCTTGTTCAACTAACCAAAACAAACACCAAATTGTGGAGTTCTTTATTAATCATGCAGATAACTTTGAATTGCACCAATCCATAATTGCACGTGCATATCTAAATTTTATAGTATCCTCAAATTTGAGTTGTCTCTAGACGTAGTTCTTTTTACACATGCACCCACTCCATCATGCTCTCCATTACTGTGTTCTACTTCAGAAAAACTTCATATATGTTTGACATTGGTTTCCTTATGAGCTCTTCTTAGCCAATAAAACATTCTTTTATTTTTGAACTCTCTCATGCAATTATTTGACCATATCATGTGTTGTGTCATATGAATTTATCTCTCCTTTAGATTGTCATAAAATACCTTGAAGCAATACTGACCAAACTCTGATTAGTGTAATCAATTATTGCTAACATAGAAATGATACTCCCTGAAATTTTTTTTTTATCTTCTGTACTATCATGTGCATCTCTATATATATTACATGTACAAAAATTAGCACTTGCAATGAAATATAATATTGAGATTGATTTTCTTCTTGTGGTTTTAGAGTGTAGTTTTTTGTGAAATCAACAACTGATAAAACTGTTCCAACTATAAATGTGTTCTTGCATATGTGAAATTGTCCATCAACCCATCAAGCATGTTGGGAGTGTTTCCAATATTTTGGAACAATCTGACTCTTAAACTCATTGATAAATGTATTCACTTTATTTTTTACTTTGGTCAAATCTAAATGCTTCCCAACCTTTCCATCCTTTAGAGAGCACTCAATATTTTTAAATCTTCTAACATTAACCAATTTTTATCCAAACTCATTTGAAACATGTTCATGCAAACATTCACCTATCAATGAATAGTTTCCACATACATTTCAATTACCAAAAATACATGAACTTGATAAATAATTTCTCATTAAGTGGTTTACAAAATAAACTTACAATAAATTCTTTGATAGTTTCAGGGGTATATACACACTATAATAATACACAATATCACTACCATGCAATGTACAATGGATATATTAAAAAATATTATAATAATAACAAAATTGAACATGAGTTTAACAACAACAAGAGATTCTTTGTTTATTGATTTTAACATACCAGGGTTTTCTTTCTCAAATGATCTCTAACTAATACATACATTCATTAACACAAATGCATCTAACAAATTTTTATAAAATTTAATTTAAGTCATTTCTAGAAGATGCTTTGGATGAGGATCATGACTTTTTGATCCTACCTTTAACATCAAAACATCTTCGGCAATAGATGAAACTCTTGTATTATCATGCCAAAAAAATTCAATTATTGGTTTAGTCTCAACATTTAATTTTATGTTTGACCTTGCAAATCTACCACTAAAACTCCAACAAATATTTAGGGGATTGCTCTAAATGGTGACTCTTCTCTTGGCTGCTCTTGACAATGTTCTATGATTATGTTAAATATCCACTTATATTACTTAACATTCTTTTTTTTGTAGTTGTTTTGTTAACTATAGTACTTATTATAGCTCATCATGCCACATTCTTATCTTTAAATCTACTTCTTTATCTGATAGAATCAATGACACTAGCAATGGTAGATGCAACTTGCTTATACGATTCATCTTTTTTTTTGGTTTTATATAAATTCTTAATTTTTTCATGACTTTACACCTTTTAAACATTTTCATTAATTGTAACATAAGTTGGCATAGCAATCCTAGCTTTTTATTGTATAATTTTTTAGTATATGACCTATTAGCACATGTTCTAATTTGACTCCAAGAAACTTAACCATTAAGATTATTTAATGCATTTCTTTCAATATTAAAAAAACTATATTAATTTTCATTCAAAGAGGGTGGTGTATTATTTTTAATTTTTAATTCATTTCCTTTAGGTGTAACATCAATTTCATTGAATGCATATCCAACTTCCTTTGAATCTTCAATTTGAATTTCAATATAGTGTTGGGGATTTAAAAACATACCAGGATTTACATCAACATGGACATTTTAATCTCCAGTCAAAGTTTCATGATATAAATATGCACTCATTGTTGGTTTTACATTGCTTACATCCATGATGGTCTCTTCAATGGTTTCATCTTCAACAAGCATTGAACTAGATGCTTCACTATTCTTCAATTGGTGTATTTATGTTTTCCTTCCTTCTCTCTTTGTGCTTGAATTTCCACTATTTTCTTAGTATTTCTTTTTCTCTTTTGATGTTTCTTTGAACCCATCTTTACAAAGCTCTTTTGATTAAAAAATTGATTCCTTTACAACTAAAATTTAAAATTGGTGACTTTATACAAATTTTGAGTAAATGGTAGTAAAAAATTAGCCAAACATTGTATTTTTTCTTTGTCAGTATGGATTCCAATAACAAGATCTATAATTATTCTATTTTGTCATTTTATTTTACAGTGTTGGCTATTTTTTATAACGGGGTCCCATTCTGAAAAGGAGAACCCACTACTTAAATAATAGAGTCTCATTTTAAAAATGAGGCCCCGTTATGTAAATTAATGGGTAAAATAACAACGGGGCCTCACTTTAAAAATGTGGCCACATTACTTAAATTATGAAACCAAAGCCCATCATGTGCATCAGGTTTAGGCTCGAGAAAGGCATGGAATTCGTAACCCTTAGCCTTGGACTTGGAAGTTCATGCTTGTTTCAATAAAATGCTCAAGATACTGACTTCTACCATATTTTTCATGTCCAATATCAAAGAATTTTTTGATGAAATTAAAATCCATTTTAGACTAGTGTAGACTTTAAATATGTAATTTTTTAAATATTTAATTTTTTTTAATTTTTCAATTAATTTGTACTCAAACTAGATCATAAACTTGAAAGATTGATTAATTTTGTTTATTTAATAACTTTTTTATTTCTATGTTTTAAAAAACAAATTATACATCATAAATCTACACAAAATTATTTTTAATTTGAAAAAATAATAATAAAAAAATGATAAGTTTAGGTGAAATTATGCTAGCCATACACGATGAGCTTTTAATGTTGGTAATAGTTATTATGTATTGTCATTGATGTCAACACTGTGTCTAGTTGGATATGGTTCTTTACCTGTTGGTTGTTGATATCCCAGATAGACCTGTTTTGGTTGGACTTGGTTTTGTCCTGATTTTGATCCGGTATGGTCATATCGTTGGTTTCGGTTTTGGATGGTTATTCAAGATGATTATATGTTTTTCATGTTCAGTTGGTTCATGATTTGGTGCTCCAGAAGCTATCGCTTAAATTCTAGATTACCAGTTGGCTTTACCTGTTGGTGATATTTAATGAAATGGTTAAGTGACATTGGTCTGACTTACTAAAATGGTTCCTAATGTGCTAGAGGTGTTCTTGATCATGTCCCAATTTTTTGGTCACTTCGCATAGGCTGGCATGATGATTTAGTGATCTTATTTGGATTTGGTTGGTTATTTTGTGTTATTACACTGTGGGTTTCTAACGATTAGTGAAACATGTTGATATTCATCTTAGCGGAATTTCCAATGGATATAATTGTTTGGGAATTTGTATTAGTTACATTCCATGTAATTTAAAACATAATATTGGCCCTGTGGTATTGTGTGATGTAATTTTTGTAATTATGGTTTATGGGTTCAGGGTTTAGTCAACCTTGTTGTCAAGGTTGGTGATCTGTATTTATAGGTGACTTATTCATGTAATTTGGGTATCACATGGTAATGTATGGTTATGTCTACATTATCAAAGAGAGGTAATTGTGTGAACAAAGATATATCATTCAGCGAAGGGTGTGAAGGATTTAGAGTTGCAGGGAAGAGATCTGTGCTTAATCAAAACTCTATCAAGCATTAGGAAATGCTATTTTTGTAGTTCATTTTATGTGGATTGTAGTCTGATGTTTATGTAAGTCAATGAGACTTCCTTTTGTGATGAGCAGTGAGCTCTAGGTAGTTGGCCTGATTGCAAATGCAATCCCCATTGTAATTATTTCACATACTACTACAAAAGTATTATCTGACTATGGGTAGGTTTTACCACCACGATTTTTCCCTTTACCAAGTTTTCCACATCAAAAATTTTAGTGTTGTGTGCTCTATTCTTTCATGGTTTATCTTTCTTTGTGGTTTTTATATTGTGTTTTGGTAAATGGTTTATAATCTGCATTAATTATTTAACTTGCAAAAAAATCATTCACCCCCCCCCGTTTTAGTTTTACTTTGATTCGTTATTGGTATCAGAGATTCTAACAAATCTTATATGATCTTCTAACATTTAAACTGGCAATTAGGGTCAATAAATAATTTAAAAGAAAAAGTATTCAAAAAAATTACGCAAAAATATCCCCATCAATCTTTAGTGTATTAGAGATTGTTTCCCAAGAGGGTTTGAAAAAAAAATTATGTCAGAAAGTGGTGGTCATACACGTGCATGGTATGGTCTACAAACAAGCATTTTTTAAAAGTGGTTTTCAGAGATCCATTATGAAAGTCAATTTCTATTATCTAGGTATTAAATAAATTACATATTTAGAAAGTAGGCTCCAAGTGCTAAATTTTATATTATTGACTTTTTTTAGGATTTAATCTCTAAGTGCTTCAAATTTTTAGGTCAAATGTGGCAAAATTTGAAAATCGGGGAAAGCAGTTCCGGTTTTTGGCCAAAATGTGGACTCAACTTCATGCACTAACCCATTTAATTCCCCTATAATCCTTAAAGAAATGCAAGGGGGAACCATTGATAATAACAACTGAATAAGATGAGGAGATAAGCTACCAGATTAGCTGAAGAAGTCTCTCCATAAATCCAAAAGCCTTCAAAACATTAAGTAAAAAATTCCATTCTACTCTGTCATAGGCTTTGGACAAATCAAGCTTAAGAAAAAAACCTTTTTTTCTATAAACCACTAGAGAATGGAAATTATCATCCATAGTGATGATGGAATCAAGGATTTTCTTTCATGGAACAAAACCACTTTGTTGGGGAGAAACTAAAAGTGGGAGAACTACCAACAAACTGGAAGTTGGGACTTTAGAGGTAATCTTATAGAAATAATTATAGATAATGATGGGTGAGAAGGCATCCAAAACATCCACTACTAGGACTTTGGGAATAAGAATAATAAAAGTAGAGTTAATTTTGTTAAGAAAGTTCCTTAACCTAAATAATTCCTTAACCCCATTGACAAAATCCTCAACAACAATATCCCAAAAATCTTGAAATAAGAACATTGGAAAACCATATGGGTCAAGGGAATTGTTACATTTGAAGAAGACAACCACTTTCTTGACTTCATCTGAGGAGGGAATAGCTAATAAGAGTTTGTTCAAATCTATATTCAAAATTTTCACAATAACTTCAATGAAGTTTTGTTGCGCATTCTCTTCTAATCCTTCTTTAGTAGAAAGAAGATTGCTGAATAAATGAACAACTTCTCTTCTAATATCTTTGTCCTTGCCAATCTTGGCTCCATATTTAAAGACATGCAAGATATTTTTATTTTTCTTATGTTTTAATGCCATCATATGGAAATAATAGGTATTCTTATCCCCTTAGGAAAGCCATAACAATCTAGCTCTTTGTTTCAAAAATTCTTCCTCTTTTGAGATAATTTGTCATGATATTTGGTGACTATCTATAGTGTCATAAAATTTTTACCCTAGCAATTTTTGAATGTATTAGGGTCCTCATGCATGAGAACTTGAATCCTCTAGCTTGATCGGAGACAAGAGACTTCTTGGCTTGCGAAAATAGCTTCTTGCTTGGCCTCTGTATAATTCTGTCTACAATCTGCCCTAGAGAAAGGGGTAGGATAGGGGCATGGATCCCTTGTCCCCCCTAGGATAGGGGAATGGTGTCTTTTTTATCCCAAGATAGGGGTGTGGTGCCCCTGTCCCTGCCCTATTTTTGGGCAAGGCCTTCCTAGAGCATGCATTGTGGGTTGTGCAGTGAGTAGGAAAACTCTCGCTATGTTGGCCCGTGATCAAAATCAAATCCACTAACATGTATTTAAAGGAAATTCATCCTCTCATTTGCATAAGTTGAAGTTGGATAAGATTGGAGTATGCACAAGCAATCAAGCATTCAAGAGCATTCAAGCATTCTTTTCTACCATTAAGCATTCTCAAGTCTCCCTTCAAGGCTAGGTGTTGCATTCAAGTAAAGGATTCAACCATTGAAGAGGATATTGATTTCAACATTTAATTCCACACAAGAATTTCTATCAACATTTCTACTACAACCTCCCTTGAGGTGATTTACAATTTAGTCTTTCATTTGCATCTACTTGCAAGTACTTTCTTTCATTAATTGGCTAATTCCAAAATTAGTGTTTGACCTAAAGGAATCCCCAAATTGCAACCCATTTTCCTATCTTTTTTGTGCGTAGGTTCTAGCTGTACTTTTTGATTCAGGCTCCATTTGTAGAGGTGGAAAAACCCTTTTTGTTTCATGCATTTTTTTGGAGGACCGTGTACATTCTCGCCATGGTCCTAGAAACTTTTCCTCAAATTCGCAAGGTGAATTCATCTCAACATTTTACTACTAGATCTTGGTGCACAACTTCATCCCATATTTCGATCTCAAGTTATAATCGATTCTTTGTCACTTTTGCACTACTTAATTCAATAAATTTCCTTTCAAAATCAAACAAGGAAATGGAGGATCATCCTAACATTCTCAATTTATTTAAAATTCAATCTACGATCTTTGTGTGGAGAGATTGAATTTAGTGAATTATCTCATCCCTTTCTTCCTAATGTAATGGTGAAAAGTGCTTGGAGGATAATCAATAGTGAAATTCTCATCTCTCTTTGAGTGAAAGGGTAGTTTTCCTCTTGATCTATCACTCATCATTTTCCCACCATTATATTTTGGTGAACCCGACATCTTGCATTATTTCCTTTGAACAATATTGTATATTTTTCATTTACAAGTTTCAACCTTTTGCAAAATTAGTGGATAATTTGTTAAAACCCCTACTTTTTAATATTAAAATTGAACTTGTGATTTGTAAAAGTTGCTTGTGGATATCTTAGATCTGAAAATTTCTTTGTTTGTCAAATTCAATTTCCTCATTGTCTTTTTCAATTTGTAATTCAAATTTCCAAAATTAAGAGGTTACTTGTTAAAACCCTTATTTTCAAAAATCATATTGAACTTGTGCAAAAATTGGATTTCAACTTAATTTTCAGATTTCTAATTGTTCTCGGATTTGTCTTCAATCCTACAATTCAAATTTTCAGTTTTCCCCCTTTTTCCCAAAATTCAAATTTCAAAATTAAGTTGTTAGATCATCAAACCCTAATTTTTAAAATTAATTGGATTTTGTGTGAATCAAATCAATTTCATTTACATTCAGATTTCTAAACATTTTCCAACGTGTCCCTATCCATTAGGTTTGACCCTTTTCAAAATTCCAATTCAATTCCTCCTTTTCTTCAAAACCCTAATAGGGTCTTATTTTCACATTTGCACCTTCATTTCGCCCATCTAGAGATCGTAAAATTTGCCAATTTTGGGGAGTTGGCTTTAAAATCATCATAACATCCATCCCTAAAAATTTCAAAAAAAGTTGGTTAGACCATGTGCATTCCCGCCATGGTCCTCAGCTTTTTTTCCCAAATATTGGGAGACTGTTATGATTGTATTTAATATCCTAAATCTGGAAGATTGGCTGATTTTATCAATTTTTGATCCCTGTAGAATCGGAAATACCTTCAAAATTCAACATTTCAATTTTCAAGATAATTTATAAAATTAAAAGGTTAATTATGTTCTGCCCTGATCTTAAAAATTCTAATTTTAAAATTAAGTGGTATTCCCTTGGCCCTAATTTTAAAATTTCAATTTCCTTTCAGTTTTGGAAATTGTGTTATCTTCTTCCTCCAACAAAGTTTAAATTGTGTAATTGTTATATTCTTGAATTTTTCATTACTCAATTTTGTAAGCTTTGTTCTACAATTCAAAATTCAAATTTTCCCTCTAGTGCATGAGTTTTACAACTATTAGTCCTACCTATGCTATCCCCATTAGACAAAGTATTAAAATTAAGGCTTTACAAGGTTTAATTACCAAGGAGATGGAGCCTAATTTGAGTGACTTCTTTAATGAGGATCATGCTAATTCTTCCCATCCTAATCATGTGCATATTAATGGATACCATGATGAAGAAGAAGCTTTAACTATGGTTTCTTTTGATCAACTTTCCACATTGGACAATCAATTTGATAGCTTTCAACAATGGATGTCCCAATAATACCCTAATAGTGAAGCTATTCCATTAATTGAAGGTCTTAAATGCACGCTTCAAAGTGATAAGAATGGAATTGATATATTGCATGGCATTGCACATATTGTTGATTCTAATGTTAGGCCTATATCAAGAGTTGTGCAATGACCCTAGGTTACTCACAGCCTTCAACACAAGTCAATTCCTCTATTCCTTTGACTAATCCTATGACTAGTATTCCTACTTTCACATCCAACATCATGGCTACCTCAACTCGAAATTTCATTCCTACAACCATAGGTCTTGGGGGAAATGCCTCTTTTTCATTTAATCCTCCATCGATACCTATGTCTTCTATGAGTGTTACTACTATTCCTCAACCAATCAGTGTGACATAAGGGGGTAATTCCTTCAACAATTTTATTTCTCCTTTAAGTGTCCCTTTTCCTACCCAATCATCACCAATGCCTACTTATCATAATGTACCACCACCTTATTCTTAGTCTATGCCTTCTTTCAACAACATCACACCACCTTTTCAATCATCTATGTCTAACATCAATTCTTCCATCGAAATGACATTTAAAAATCTTGCTCAAACCGTGTCTTCCTTACAACAACAAATTGCTTCCATGAGTCAATCCTAGTTTAGTGTGCCCACCTTTGATGTTGCAAGCCCACTTTCTCTTGATATTGTTAAATTCATGCCACCTAAACATGTTGAGATCCCTCAATTGGAACTCTATAATGGATAAGGTGATCCTCTTATGCATGTCAAAACATTTCAAACCTTGTGTATTGATTTTGCTTATAATCAATGATTGCTTACAAAATTGTTTACAAGAACACTAAGAGATAAGGCCTTACAATGGTATTTCTCTTTGCCTTCTTATTCTATCAGTTCCTTTCAACAATTGGAAAATGCTTTCATCCAACAATTTCAAAACAACATTGGTTCTAAAATCACTTTGACTATTTTAATACATTGTAAACAAAGGTGTTAAAGAAAAGGTGACTGATTTCATTGGTAGATATAAGAATTTATGTGCTCAAATTTATTTTTATGTGTTTGATAATGATATTCAAAGAATTTTCATTTCTAATTTACAAAAATATATGAGGGAAAAGCTTCCCTTGTCTGAGTTTACTTCCTTTCCATAGTTGTGCACAATACTCCACTATTATCAACTAGTTGTGAGTCAAATGGAGCAATCCACTCCTATGGCTCCAAGTGATAAGGGGGAGAGTGTTCAATAACTATTTATGAAGTTCAAACCAACAAAAAGATTCATCAAATTCAATGATCCAATGAACAACAACCATGTGAATGCTACAAAAGGCGTGCCTTCTGTTTCTAAACTTTTCCAAAGACAAAGGCAGTTTACTCCTTTAAATGAATATTTACATAGTATTATGTCTCAGTTGTTGCATAGAAATGTTATCAAACTTCCTCCTATAAAATAAATTGATCCTTCCAAACTTGTATCTCCTTATTTTGATAACAATTCCTTTTTTCCAATTTCATCGTCAACCTGGTCATGATACTCAGAAAAGTTTTCCATTGAAAAATAAGGTTCAAGACTTGATTGATAATAATATTATATTTGTGGCAAGTGTCATTCCCGTGAAGTGTGATACTGCATCTGCAACACAAAACACTCAATAGATCATTACAAGCATGGTTAGCAAATTATAAGAAAAAGAACGATAAAACCATGACAAATCAACCTATCACCTCCTAAGAGACTCGAGTATGAATTTGCTCTCAGATCTAAATAAGTAATCCCAGTGACTTGACTACACCTACATGGAGGATTTGAAATGATAATGATATGAAAAGTTGAGATTGATTATGCTAGATTTATCCAAGAGACTAATTAAGCTAATGATATCCATGAATAAGCTATGATGATGATGCTACAATTAAGATAGAAAAGAGATTGATTAAGCTACATGGTTTAACAAATATGCTAGAAAATGATAAAATTAAGCTAAATCTAAGATACAATTGCCTATAACAACAATGCTCAAATGATATGCTAAAAGATATATGCCTATAGTAACAATGCCTAAGATGAGATGAGATGGGATCCTTTGTGCTCCAAAATGGGGGATATTTATAGGATTTCCAAGGCCAGGGTGAGGTGGCAGGAATCAATGGCCAAGATTGAGTCTGAAGATATCAAGGGTGAAATTGGAGGAGGTTGCAGAAGAGGTTGGAGATAGAGATACTTGTCATCTCTATGGTGACAAATGTCAAGGAGATTTTCTCATAAAAGGGAAAGTGTCCAAGAGAGGAGACATGTGGCCAAAGTGTCATGTGTCTCAAGAAGAAAATATCCAACTCATAAGAGGTTAGGATAAGGAAGTTAGGATGTGCAAGATAGGATAGGGTTGGTTAAACCCAAGGTTAGATGGAATGGGTTAGGTTAAAGGATGGTTAGGTTAGGTGGTTAGAAGTTACGAGACATGTGGGTAATTTGAATTTAAAAATTTAAATAATAGGAAAATACTAGTTAATTCTCAGCAACTCATAAATTGATTTATTTTAATTAATTAAAGGATTGGAAATAATGAATTTAATGGGGAGGATTAATTAATTTGAATGAATTAATCAAACCAGATCATTAAAATGAACCTATTAAATAAATATTTATATTTATTAATAAATAGATGAAAGGGAGAATTTAATCAAATTGTTAATGAATTAAATTAAATTAGGAAGGGGGATTAATTAAATAGTTTCTTATTTAATTAATTACCTTCAGACCATTATTAGGTGTATACATTTTGTCCCTCTTTGAAGCAAGGTGTGATGACATGTTGATTCAAAGAATAATCTCATTTTGATGATGACATTGGTTTGATAGGATGTCCCAGCTATTGATTGATAAATTGCGATACGATGATGCCCCCTTGGGAGATCAATTGAGATAACTGACCTTTGGAGTTTTTGGATCTTTGCAAAATTGATATCCTGATTAGAAATGATTTGAGTTCTGCAACTGTGATTGATGAAAATGCGAGTTCTACGATCATGGTGATGTGGTTTTTGATGATTGATAAAGTGTGATTGATTAGATTGATAAGATCAAGATTCAGTCTGGTTTCAGGAATGACACCTCCTGTATAAGACAAAGATGATCAAAGCATCTGGTTTCAGGAATGACACCTCCTGTATAAGACAAAGATGATCAAAGCGTCTGGTTTCAGGAATGATATATCATATATAAGACATGATCAGAACGTCTGGTTTCAAGAAAGATACATCCTATATAAGACATGATAGAATCAATTAAATGCAATTGATCGATAAGAATTGACAGTGTGTTGATATCAAGTTGTGGGAAGATTCAAATATGTTGATGTTGGTTCTGTGGAGGGGATAGCATAAGATTTTAGTTGGGTTGACAATATCTGGAGAGAGACGAGTCATCATTCTGATTGCATATACTTATGATGATTCCTGGGATAGATTTAACCTTGGCTAAAATGAGCATGTGGGATCCCATGCAAGAATGAAATGCAAGCTAAATGCAAATGCCAATGCAAGGCTACAACCAGACCAATCATTGGATAATTGCATTTTTATCATCATTGAACCTTTTTTTTTAAATGTGGGAAGTGAGTGCAAACATCAGTGGTATAATTTAACCCATGATGACCTAAGCACTATTTTCCTAGGTTTTGATATGGAAAGTTTGCACAAGCATCGAGGTATAATTGAACCAAGATGACCTGAGTGTTGCTTGCATAAAACAGATAGTATTAATCATTTCAATATGCAAATCGGAAATGTCTTTGATGATACTCCAATGACCATGTCCTTAGACAAATTTTTACATATTAATAATTAATGTACAGACAACAGACAAGAACAATATCATGTTCTTTCCTTGTTCCTCTAGTCAGAGACATCCTAGAGTCACTAAGAAATCATGATAGTGAAAATTAAGATAGGAAAGTTGAACAATCATGTTAAAATCATTATCCAAAAGATATCATGCATTAAAACTATGCTTAGACTGACTTTGTGATAGTTTTATGGTTGATAATTTTATCTTGTGTTCAATGTTGGATGTTTCTTAGTTTTCGCTTGATAAGAGTTGTCTAACTGTTGTTCTTCCTGTTTGATTAAGCTCAAAATTATCAATAATTTTACCCCCAGCTAGGTGCAAGATTTGGCCCCAAGCCTAGAAAAAAATTCTGTATGATATACCCAATGATCCAAACCATGGCGAGAAGCTACCCGGGATGCCTGCATATGTACAAGGTTTTATTATGGATATGAACAACATTGAATAAATGCAAGTGGAAGGATGCATGAACTAATAGATGGAAAAGTTAGCGAATAGATAGCGTCTATTTGGTAGGTTTTCCCCATCTATTTTTATTGCACTTTTTCTCATATTTGATTGTTTTTTTGTTGTTTTCATTTTTTTTCACTATTTTTGGATTTTTCTGAGATTTTTCACTATTTTTTATTTTTCAGCTTTTTTAGACATAAAAATTCTTCAGATGCATGCTATTGATGGGTTCCTTGAGTTGATCTTCATCTTTTGTTGATAACAGATATGCTCTTGACCCAAATACTACTGTGATCACAAACGAACCTAACCAGTTTGGTTCAAACTTTCATTTCTTTTCTTGATCTGCTTGGTTTTTTGGATTTTCCTTTAGTACTAGTTCCCCAATTTAAAATGTTCTCAGTTTGAGGCTATGATTATAACCCTAGCACATTTTTTATTGATATACCTTTAAATGATCAAAGGTATTTTTTTTTCATTCATGGATTAATTCTAACTCCTGCAATCTAGATACTCGTTGTTCTTCATCTAGGATAAGACCTATTAATGATACTCATAGAGAAGGTATCTCTACTTCTATTGGTAGTATTGCTTCTAATACATAAACAAGAGAGAAAGTTGTGGCACATGTTGGTGTGCAGATACTAGTATGATAGGCCCATAGAGCAGGGTTCAATTGAATATGCCAATCTCTGCTACCATCATTTACTATCTTTTTGAGGATTTTCAAATTAGTTTTGTTTGACGCTTCTTCTTGCCCATCCCCTTGTGGATAGTAGGGTGTGGAAAATTTGTGTTGGATCTTGAATTTCTCACATATCTCTTGTAAATCCTGATTCTTGAATGGTCATCCATTATCAGTGATAATGGTCATGGGTATTTCATAGTGATAGATGATGTAGTTCAATATAAATGCAATAATTTGTTTTCCTATGATAATGATGAGAGGTACTTTCTCAATCCATTTTGTGAGATATTTTGTAGTGACAAGGATGAATTTGTGACCATTAGATGAAGAGGATTTATCTTTCCTACTAGATCAAGACCCCATTGATAGAAAGGCCAAGATGTTGCCAAAGCATGAAGTTCTTTTGCTAGTGCATGAATCAAATTCCCATGGATCTGACATTGTTTGCATGTCCTAGCTATCTAAAAAGAATCTTGTTCCATAGTCGGCCAATAATAGCCCAAGCGTATGAGTTTTCTCAAAAGGGTAAGACCAATTGAATGAGTGCCACAAATTTTGTTATGGACTTCATGTAAGGCCTTCTCATATTCATCTTGTTTGAGATATCTTAAAAGAGTATTATCTAGACCTTATTTAAATAGGGTATCTACAACAAGAGTATAATGGAAGGATTGGCGAATAAAGTTTCTCTTTTGGTTCTTTGATAATTCGGGAGGTAAAGTGCAATCTTTCAAGTATGTGTAAGTTTGACCATAGTGGGAAGAATCATGCTCAACAAGGTGACTGATAGTTTGGGAATTGAGACAATTATGAGCAGGGTAAAACAACTCTCCCACCAAGAATTCATAATGCTCTTGATTTTCCTATGTCTGAAGGAGAGAAGCAAGTGTTGCCATGGCATCTGCTGCTTTGTTGTGATTCCTTGGAATCTACTAAAAAGTTATTTCTACAAAGTATTTCTTGATATCATCAACCATCTTTGTACAAGGCATCAACTTTTCGTCCTTTCTTTGATAATCATTGTTGATTTGATTTATGACAAGCTGAGAGTCTCCAAAGACTTGAAGTTGTGTAATGTTCCATTCTATAGCCATTTTGATACCTATAGCCAAAGCTTCATATTCTGTTATATTCTTTGTGCATGGAAAGCTTCATTTGTATGCTTTTGGAATTCTATGACCTTGTGGTCTGATGAATAGAATACCTACTCCTGATCCATGTTGTGTTCCATTATTGATGCTTGCTCTTGGAGTGATATTCCGGTGATGTATTGTAAGATATGGATTGAACCCTAGATTGTTTGTATATGACCCTCTTTTGATTCGCCTTCTTTGGAAGGGTTCCAAATATTCCTATACTTCATGTTTCGATAGAGAAGATGCTAGATATAGATCAGTTGTGCCAATAATAATTGCCTCTATTGATTCTATTAGGATAGCTAACTTCTCTTGATAAAATTAAGGTAAGGTGTGAAATCTCCCATCTTTCGGTGCCTCGAGCAGGTTTTCACCGTTAGATGTGTCCTTTCTTTTTACTTTTTCTAGATCTAATGTTGCCGAGAAATGGTTTTCAGCATTAGACCTAATATTGCTTTCTTTATTTTCACTTTTGCGACTGGGAGATTTAACACCCACTTGACAGGAAGATGCATTAGTGAAATTCTTGGTGAAATTTGTTACAGGTTCAATTGCATTAAGATATACGGATATAGCATGGTCATTAGGAAAGGTATCAATGGCAGTATGTCCTTCATTTTCCCAGTCCATAGGTTTAGGAAGCATTAAAGGTAGGGGGTCCTTAGATTGAGATGTTTCAAGGGAAACAAGGGTCATGATAGATATGTCAAAGTTTTTGATATGTATGTCAATGTCTAGAACGGTACCCTCATTAGAATGACCTCACATAAGGAGTTCCTGATCATCCTCGAAAAAGTCCAAGTAAGCTGAATGTGATTCTAATTCAAGTAGCCTAGTTCCTAATGTTTGCCCTGCATATGCATCAACTACATCAACATCTACGTCTGCTTCTTCCCTTTAAATTTCAAGTTGCTCTTGTTTGTTTTTCTATGATAGAAAATATTCCCCATTACCTTTATCTTTTGGCTCCATTTTGTTTTCCATGTTTGATAGAATTGATGCAAATGATTATTCTTTGGATTGTGTGCTTGAAGATGTCGCCTCTCTGTTATTTGAAACAATGACCTCTTGAGCTGATTTTAGATTATTACAACATTGAAATGGATTTGAGTCTACTGAGATGATGATTTCCTACCCATTGTAGGGAAATTTCAAGAACTAATGACATGTTGATGGAATAGCATGTATGTCATGTATCCATGGTCTTCCCAAGAGTATGTTGTATGGTAGGTTCAAGTCTAGAACTTGGCATGTTGTGTCTTTCTGCAAAGGTCCCAATTTGATGGGTAATATCACAATTCCTTTAGAGGAGCACTCTTCTTCATCATAGGCTTTAATTTTAATCTTTTTTCGGGGATCAACTACATCTTCTGAAGAACCTAGTGCATGGACTAGACTCAAATAACAAATGTTTATGCTAGCTCTCCCATCTATTAGGATGCATTTAACAAGCGCTCTATGAATGATCACTTCAATTTACAAGGAAGCATTATGGGGGTGTTGTAAGGAATCAATGCTTGGATATGAAGGAGATGAGCTTTGAATAGGATCCTCTGAAATAGGTTTGATGGCAATCATGGATATCCCTTGGGGAACTTCATCTTTGGATGTATTATTTGGTGATGATGCTATGAAAGATTCTTGCAAGCTTTCAAGAGGTGTAGGAATAGATGCCTTTGGAGAATAAATTTTCTTATAGGGGGATGAGCCATTGCTAGATATAGATGCATGATTGTGATCTTCTTTAGCCAAATCCTTTAGGGATCTTTTTAAGAGTTGCATAAAAGAGCCACATTTCTTCGGAGATGTGTTTGAATCCTTGTGAGATTTTGACATAGTTGGATTTTGATTTTGGATTTGTTGGATTTCTCTGATATGTTGTCTCGTTACTTGTATTTTATTTTGGTATGTCAAGTTGATATGATTTTCAGCTATTTCAAATGTTTATGTTTCCATTTCAGGGGTTTGATTGTCTAAAAGTTTTTTTTATAAGTGATCAACTGTCAATGTAAATGTGATAGAGTGATAAGATACGAAAAGATGATTCAAGTGTTTAAAAGTTTGCAAGTTTTTCAATCTTTGGTTTTGGAGTGAAATGATGATGATTTTGATAAAAACCAAGTCCAATAGGAATGATATATCCTACGATGTGGGACAAGGTTGTCCTAACCAAGCGTTGCAGTTTCATGATAAAGGATGATAGATCCTAATGAGAAACTATGTTTGAGTGATAAGTTTATCAAAGAGGGTGGTAATGCACTTTGATATGTTTAGATCTTGAGCTTGTTGAGGGTGAGTACATGAAAATCTTGAGGTTTTTACCTTCTAGAGTCTAATTTGATAGATGATAACTTGACCATGCGAACAAAGGAGACAATCCAAGCACAAAATGAAAGATAATAGGCATTTATGATCACTGCAAACTGACCAAGCAAATATGATATACTTGAAAAAGATATGCAAGAAGACAACTTTGGACTAACAAAGACAAAAATTCATACGATAGTTTAAGCACCTTCAGACGACAATACATACAGGCCCATACGACAAATCAGGAATCTCATATGACAAAGTACAAGCTCATACAACAATCCCCAATGAGGAAAATGATAAACCAGAGGCCTCATACGACAAAACTTTCTAAACCATACCATAAACAAGAAGGCTCATACAATAAAACTTTCTAAACCATAGGACAAATAAGAAGGCTTGTACGACAAAACACAACCTCATATGACTTAAGACAGAAAAGAGGTAAAAAGTGTTGTTTGGATAGATTTTTGATCATTGAAGTTTGATGTTTTTCTTATGTTTTCTATTTTTAAATGTTTGATTTTCTTGTTTCAGGGATGAAGACACAACAAACATGCAATAGAATAAGTGACCTCAAGCATAATACACTACCTAAGGAAGTTGGCTGAGATAGAAAAACTTTTCTTGCAAACTTAGGTACACACCTAATAGCTAATCATAATACAACCACTGAGTCTCATGCAATGGATTCTCAATGCCGTATTATCTGACTCCAAACACTAATGGGGGCACAATAAGGAAAGTGTCTTGAGAGAGTTATTAACTCTCTTGCACAAAGATTATGACCCTTTCGGAGGTGAATTGGGTAGCTTCTAATTTCATTGGAACTAGTAAGGGATCCATTTGGCATGTCTGGGTATAAATTCGATTAAGAGGTCTCCTAGCCATGAAAACCAAGGTTTGATATACCTAAAGGTACGGAGGAGAGATATTCCCGAACACTATCCTTGACTTGATTTTCATCAAATCACATTTATTTTATAGTGAGTTGGATTACTTGGCGTTAGCCATTCCCACTTAAGTCATTCCCCTCTCACCCTCCTTAATGGCTTAGAGTTATTAGCTCCTCAGGAGGGCAAGCCCGCTAAACATATGCACTAGTGAAAGCAAAGGATAAGTCTAGCTTTCTGATCACCTAAGAAAGGTGAGAGCATACTTTCTTGTCATCAAAACACATAATACATGATTATTCATTTCCATTAGAAAAAACAAGTGTGCCTAGAAAATTTAAAGAAGACATATAGTTTGGTTGAGTCCTCCTAGGCTACGTCCAAAATGGATGCATTAGTAGTCATGATGTGTTTTGTTGAAATGAAGCTTTGAAAAGCCTAATCTTCAATAATCGTCTAGCAAAAATTAGTTAGGCTACCAAAAAAACTCACAAATAGACTAAGGTTAGCATTAGTAATAATCAAATTGAAGCATGAAAACCCTAAAGTGTAAACTGTATTAAAACATAGAAGCAAAATTTCATACAACACTATTTACCCGACCTTATGAGTATCTTTCCAAGACTATATGAGTGCAAAATGGAGCTCATACAACACTTAAAAATCCTTAAAAGCTCATACGAGTAAGAAAGAATTCTTGTATTAGTGCACAAAGGAGCTCGTACGAGACTAAAAAGGGACTCGTACAAGATTATGATTTAGACCTGGCCAGAAATGAAGATTGGATGATGCTTGAGAGGCCAAAAATAAGATTTATGGCCCCATGGTGGGTGCCAAAATGTCATGCATTTGAAGTGTAATACGTGCAGCTACAACACAAAACACTCAATAGATTATTACAAGCATGGTCAGCAAATTATAAGTAAAAGAATGATAAAACCTTGACAAAGCGAGCTATAGCGTCCTAAGAGATGTGAGTATGAATTTTATCTTAGATTTGGATAAGCAATCCCAGTGACTTGGCTACACCTAGATGGAGGATTTGAAATGATAATGATATGCAAAGTTGAGATTGATTATGCTAGATTGATCCAAGAGACTAATTAAGCTATGATGATGATGCAATTAAGCTAAAAAAGAGATTGATTAAGCTACATGATTTAGCAAAAATGCTAGAAAATGATCAAATTAAGCTAAATCTAAGATGCAATTGCCTATAAGAACAATGCTCAAATGATATGCTAAAATATATATGCCTATAGTAACAATACCTAAGATGAGATGAGATCGGATCTTTTGTGCTCCAAAATGGGGGGTATTTATAAGATTTCCAAGGCTAGGGATGAGGTGGCAGGAATCAACGATCAAGATTGAGTCTAAAGATATCAAGGTTGACATTGGAGGAGGTTGGAGAAGAGGTTGGAGGAAGAGACACTTGTCATCTATGTGGTGACAAGTGTCAATGAGCCTTTCTCATAAAAGGAAAAGTGTCCAAGAGAGGAGACATGTGGCTAAAGTGCCATGTGTCTCAAGAAGAAAATATCCAACCTATAAGAGGTTAGGATAAGGAAGTTAAGATGTGCAAGATAGGATAGGGTTGGTTAAACCCAAGGTTAGGTGGAATGGGTTAGGTTAGAGGATGGTTAGTTTAGGTGGTTAGAAGTTAGGAGGTATGTGGGTAATTTGAATTTAAAAATTTAAATAATAGGAAAAGACTAATTAATTCTCAACAACTCATAAATTAATTTATTTTAATTAATTAAAGGATTGGAAAGAATGAATTTAATGGTGGAGGATTAATTAATTTGAATTAATTAATATTAATTAATAGAAGGAGATCATTGAAATGAACCTATTAAATAAATCCTTAGATTTATTAATAAATAGATGAAAGGGAGAATTTAATCAAATTCTTAATGAATTCAATTAAATTAGGATGGGGGATTAATGAAATAACTGCTTATTTAATTCATTATCTTCAAACCATTTTTAGGTGTATACAGGAAGTGTGAATGATAAAGGGAATAAATCAGTTGGTCCTCCTAATCAAAATCTTAAGATTTTCACTAATCCATTGCCATCTCATACCTCTAACGTTATTGAAATTATGCATAATTCTCTCACTTATGAGAAATTCACTTGTATGGATCCAAACTTGGTTAATATGGTAGAAACATAAGATTTGCCTAAGGATCCTTGTAATACATTTGAGCCCAGTGAGACCATTAGAGCACCCCATGGCCCTTTATAGATAGTTGGAAAGGTTAAGGATATCCCTTGTCATGGTGCCCTGATTGATCCTTCTTGCATGGTTAATGTCATACCTGAAGAGTATCTTTTCAATTTACAATTGCATAAACCACTATATGATGCTTCTAATTTAGTTGTGAAGTTATTTTATGGCTTCTCTTGTCCTACCATTGGCTCTATCACCCTTCCTATTGAGGTTCATACTAAATCCATGGATGTTGAATTTGTTATCATACCTTCTTCTAAGCAATTCCATGTGAAATTGGGATATCCTTGGCTATCGTACATGAAGGCTATTTCTTCTCCTATCCACAAGTATCTTAAATTTCCCCACAATGGAGAAATCATAACCATGAACCATAGCTTATTTGGTCCATCCGAAAGAAACCCTGGTGTTCCTATTAATCTCTTTTGGCCTAAATAATTTCAATCTCTTTCCTCAAGGAGCGATGCTCTTTTTCAATATTATCAAAAATGGAAGAATGATATTATCTTATCCTTAAGTCAACCTAGATCTCCAATACTTGGCATTCCTATTATTCTTCAAGATGAGGTTCTTCCCCTCTCAGATAGAACTAATCTCCCTCCTAAGGAAAATTGTCCACCTACTCCTATTGATGTGACTTTACCTTCTCTTAAGAAGAACAATAATATTCCTCCTAAGGTTAGACCTATACCTTCACCTAATGATAGACCTAGTCTCCTTCCTACACCTAATATTTCTCCTTTCTATGGTGCAGTTTCACCTCCTTCCTCTTATCGAGAGAAGAGGCCTGCTTCTTCTATTGTTCAACCAAAAAAACCTCAACCTAAAACTTCTACTATCAAGGAGGGAAACATTCCTACTTTTTCAAGTGTTCCTCCTCCTTCTCAGCCTTCGACTAAGACTCGATGGAATCATTGTGCGAGATAACACCGACAAAGACGTTGTGTTTGTGTTCGTGAAGCTATCCCTCAAAATACTTAATCTCCTTAGACTTTGGCAGTTGACATGATTCATTTTACTCCTTTTCGTGTTCTTGCTCCTCTTTCTTTAAACTTTGATGAAGAAATGGGCAAAAATGTTATTCATAATGGTAATACAACTCCTAATGCTTCTGATAGTGAGTATGAGTATGTTTATGTGGACAAACACTTATCGAACATGAGTTTTCACAAACCCTAATCCTAGCTCCTAGAATCAAACAAAGTGACTTACAACATGAGTATAGTCCTTGTTTGGATCTTGTGATAGCTCCATTTGTTATGCTCAATATCGCTCCTCTAACATGTTGCTCGCCTCCCCAAAATAGTGGTCAACAAGATCAGGAGGCGGATGTTCATGCTAGATTAGTGCTACTAGCATTGTAGATCTTCTCTCTCTCTCTCTCTCCTTTCTTTCTCTTTCGTGACAATTCCTCTATATGTATCCCTGTTCTTATATTTTTCCCTTAATGTCTACTTGGGGATGTTGCAAATTGAGATGGTTTTTTGGTCTCTTTCATGTTGAGTCAAAAGATATCCTCTCTTCCATTTCTTCTAAGGTAGTGTCCTTCTTTGGGGAAGGACAAATATTATATGCACATACATACATGATATACATGAGTTTTCATACAACATACTGACCCTGAGGAAAGGGACACTACCTCAAGTTTTGTGTTCATTATCATTGGGTTTATACCTCCATTAGTGGCTAAATCCTTGTGATAACGTGCTCCCTTTATTTTCTCTCTTTTGGGTGTATGCTACCTTAAATAAATCACTCTCGATAAGGCACGTGTGATTGCTTTAACTTGGGGGCATACACTCCACTCATATTTTCCTTGTGATACTTAGAATTAATTAGTGAACTTTTTTTTGATTTATTATCTTTTGTATTCTTCCTCTAATGACTCATAGCTAAGGGAACTTTTCTACTTTCAGTCATGGTTCTCCCATTCTCGATCTTAGCTTTTACCTTGTCAATCAAATTTGTGAGATCCTAAGTCCACTGAGGGCTTGCTGCATCTTGCCTCCTTGACGTGGTAAAAAATTTGAAATCTTGTTTCCTTGTATTATTGCTTATACTCATAAGATTCCGACCCTGGCAATTTTTTATTGTATTAGGGTCCTCACGTGCATGAGCTTGAATCCTCTAGCCTAATCAGAAACCAAAGACTACTTGGCTTGCGGAAACAACTTCTTCCTTGGCCTCCCCATAACTCTATCTACACTCTGTCCTAGAGAAAGGGTAGGACAGGGGCTTTGCACCCCTATCCCCCCTAGGACAGGGACGTGGTGCTCTTATCCTTCTAGAATAGGGGCATGGTGCCCCTATCACTGTCCTATTTTGGGGTAGGGATTTCCTAGAGCATGCATTGTGGGTTGTGCACTGAGCGGGAGAACTCTCCTGATTTTGGCCTCTGATGAAAATCAAATCCACTAACATTTATTTCATGGATTTTTCAGAAGTACCATGTACATTCTTGCCATGGTTTGAGCAACTTTTCCTCAAATTCGTAGGGTGACTTCATCTCAATATTTAACTGCTAGATCTAGGTGTACAACTTCATCCCATATTCTGATCTCAAGTTATAATCGATTCTTCATCACTTTTGCACTACATAATGCAATCAAGTTCCTTTCTAAACCAAATAAAGAAAAAAAGGATCATCCTAACATTCTCAATTCATTTAGAATTCAATCTACCATCTTTGTGTGGAGAGATTGAAACTAGTGAATTATCTCACCCCCATCTTCCTAATGTAATGGTGAAAAGTTCTTGAAGGATAATCAATAGTGAGACTCTCATCTCTCTTTGAGGGAAAGGGTAGTTTTCCTCTTGATCTATCACTCATCATTTTCCCACCATTACACTATCCAAATGGATCTAAGATCCACCAAACTTCTCTACTTCATGAAGAGGAGAATTCAAATCCCTCATAATCATCTAGTTCTTGTTAGGGAGGACTTTTTTGAAAGCAACAAGCTTGTTCCAAAAAATATTCCTAGCATTTTTATTGTTAGGAGAATAAATTTTTGACAAAACCAAGAGAAATCATCTATGATGTGAGTGAATCTAGAAGCCACATGATTAGAGTCCCCCCAAATCAGGTTACCTTGGATATAGTTATAGTTCCAAAAAGTAACTATGCCACTCGAAGCGCCTTCCAAACTAACACCAAAAACACCACAATACTTAAAGGTTTAATTCTTTGAACTCTTTTCTTTGAAAGTTTAGTTTCCTGAACTAACATAATATCAGGTTTGTGGTCCCTAACAAAATTATGCAAGATATCTTGTTTATGTGAGCTATTAAGCCCTCTCAAGTTCCTTGACATGATCTTCATTTCTGCTCCCATGATCTTCATTTCTTACCAAGGGAGAAGATTTCTGTGATCGTTCTCTATGGCCCATCACCAATATTCTAAAGGAATTATTGTTCCTTGTAGTATTTAGTTGATTTCCTTCCTGCTGCACTCTTTCTATCTCCACAATCCACCTTTTCTTTATTTTTGGTGGAAACCCTAGAAGCCATATTCAATTTTTTTCTTTTTTTCTTCTCCACTGTAATAAAAGGCCTCTCTCTCCATCCATATTAGAATCCTCTAAAAAATTATTATTTTTACCAAAATCCAACCCTCTAAGCTCAATATTCTTTTGGATCAATTTCCTATCTCAGCTCACTTGTTCCATATTCTGGTTTATAACAACAAGACTGTTTGGTTGCTCCTCCCTAGAATCTTTGCTTCCTAAAGCGGAAAGGTTTACACTCCTGAGAATTTTGAACAGCAGATAAAGGAAAAATGGACTTAAACATCTTAGGAATCTGCGTCATATTAGTGTAAACCGCTGGGACAACAAACACCGCATTGGACCCATTTATTTCCCTTGCATCATTGCTTAGCTGAACAAAAAATCTTTTATTGGCAGCGTAAACCTCGTTGTCCATTTTTTTTCCTTATTATAACTGAACTTTCATATTAATGTCCTCATAATCTTTAATGAATAGGTTCTTCTACTTCTTGGCCTGACATTTTCTGTCCACTATCTAGAGGTCCTTCATTTTCTGAATCTTGAGGAGTTGGAAAGTGCTTCTCTATGTCATTGTCCTCTTCTTGTCCATTTAATAAAAAAATATTAAATGTAAACAATTTTTCAGTATGTTTAACATATTTTAATAAAAAAATATTAATTTAAAGTAGTAAAGTTTTACAAATAAGTAATTAAATAGATGAAAAACATGGATCAATTCTTTCAACCAAGTCCACTCAATTTATTAGGTTTTTCGTCGAATTGAAATCATTCTCAATATTTCATGAAGGCTAAATTAGCAAGGCAGCCTACTTATAATTACGCCCCGTAAATTCTCTTTTGGTGATGGTAGCAAGCAAAGAACATGCAGTTGATTTATGCAAAGCAGGCAATGAAGTGCAGAAAAGGACGAGGGTAACAAATATTTTTCCCTACGGTGAAGCTTCCATATTTTTCATCACTTTAATGGTTCAGAATCTGTGATTTTATTTCTGAGGGTTTCTTTTCATGGTGTAGGGCTTGTGAATCCTTGCAGGATAAGTATGAAGGAAGGCCTATATTCAAAACTTTCAAGCAAATGCAATCAAACCAATCTGTATTTCATGATTGTGATAGAATAAATACGTACCCACTCCATCTATTCTATTTATATCTGGTTCCAATCAATATGTGATATAAACCAAAAGGAAAATCTTGTAAACAATTTATGATCATATAAACAGCATGAGCCGAATCTCCTCTATTTCCTCCCCTTTTTTGTATAGAGATGTGTAATGTAGGGGGCAATTTGAATCCCTGGTCTTGGCAATAGGGCAAGCAAATTTTGCAGAAAAAGCTTGTAGTTAATACTCATCTTCATCCAGACTCCCATTGTTGTTGTAAATCGTTTTACTATTAGTTTTATTCTGCTTCTTGAACAAGTGGATCCATTTTAGAGCAAACGATTGAAAAAGACAATTCTCTTCTCCAGGGCAGGATCCCTTCAGCTTTGCAGGCATATTTCTTCTTCTTAAATCAAATCTCCACATTGTTTTTTTTTTTGCTTATTTAAATTTGATTTGAAATTATTGAGAATCAACAAGTTCAATTTATTTGTTAATTTTAATTTAAAATTTAAATTGGGGTCAGTTGTCTTGGAGCAGTGTGTAAAGGTGGTATATTTAATTCATAATAATTAATTTTTAATTTAGATTTACGAGATTTTATGTTGCATTTGTATTAGCATGTTAATAAGTATATTTAAAAATTTATTGTTACATTTATTATTTATGTATTTAATAATACATAGGTATATTATGTGGTGTTTGTTGGCCTTCAAATTTTGTTTTTAGCTTAAGTTGGGGTTAGCTTCTAAAATTTAGTTTAGCAAAATATTAATATTAGTTTTAATTGAACTATCTTTAGTATATTATTTGTTCTCATTAAGAAAAGATATTATATCTATACATATTATAAAATAAAATAATATATTAGAAAAATTTCAAAACATTAAAAATTTAAATGATTTAAAAATTATTTTTTTAATGAAAAATGACTAGAAAATTTATTAAAATATGTAATTACAATATGAAATGTACCACTTTTATAAATAATTTTTCATTCTATTGTATTATTTTTTATCATTTTATAATAAAAAATATTTAAATTTTATATTTAATCGTATTATAAAATTAAAAAAAAAAATTAAAATTTTTAAAAATTTTCAAAAATTATTTTACAATATGTATTGAATAATATGTACTAAAATTAAATAATATGTATCACATTTTGAATGTAGTTAGGGCTAGGGTTAGGTTTAGCTTAATGTTATCATTAGAGTATGGTAAAAATAAGGTGTCCATTCTAAGATATAAATTAGGTTAGAGTTAGCATTCGGGTTCAATTAGGGTTAGAATTAGTGTTACATCAAAATTTAGTATAAAAAAATAATAATAATAGTTTTAGTTCTATTGTAACAAAATTTGTCTCTGGTATATTATTGTTTAATTTTAGAAATATGTTATATTTAAAAATATTATAAAATTAAAAAGACTAAAACAAAATGATTTAAAAATTATTTTGTAATAAAAAATGATTAGAAAATGTATAAAATCATTTTATTACAATATGCTTATTACCATCTTTTAGGAATTGAATTACTACCTTCAATATAATTTAAATAAATAATAAATAAAATATACCAAAATTAAATGATATATACCATCTTATGATTATAGTTAGGGTTAGGGTTAACATTAGCTTAATGTTAGAGTTAAGAGTTGATTAAAATTAAAGTTCCAATTCTAAAATAAAGTTTTATTTAGGGTTAATAATAGAGCTCAGTCAGGGTTATAGTTGTAGACGTATAAAGTGTGAGATTACCATTAGTGTCACCTTACCAATCACCCAAGGTTCACCTGCTAAGACTGCCGAGAGATATCTTCTTCGTACGAGAAGGAAAAGACAAGGAAGCCCTATGGCATTGTAGAAATGTTGTCTTGGCCCTTCAACTGCCATTTATTTTTATCAAAATTCCTAACAGTCTCAATCTTGGGTCTAGGACCCATAAATTTACCCACCAGAGATAGAGCAATAAGGGAGATATTGAGGTCAATGATTGGATTTGAAATAGAGATGGCGAACCTTCCTACACTAGGATCCAAATTATTACTGACAAGAAGCAGAGAAGATCTCCCCAAAGGTTTGATCTCAAAAAGAGAAGACCACTTCTTAGGTTTCTTCTTTAAATCTCCAGTAATCGTGTTAGATTCTAGAGGATCCTCGAGATTTCGATGATCCTTCTCATGACGATCATTCAACTTGGGATCCAGAGAAGGGTTAACCTAGATTCCATCACCTAGGCCCCCATGAAATTTTTTAAACATGCATCAAATCTATGGGTCGCCATCCTCAGTATCAACATCATTTTGTACTTGATTCGAACCTCCGATCTTTTTATCTGCACCATTCTTCAAACCTGATTCGTTGCAACCTTCTCCCGCTCGAGCACACTCTGGTCTTTTTCTCCCACTTATTTTCAAAAATTTGTAACTATTATAGATCATTGTTATAAGAGGTAATAGACTCAATTAATGATATTGATGTATAGATTCTAAATATATATATAACCAATTTATGTTTAGAAACTTTCAATAGCAAAAAATAGATTTACGATTCCTTGGAAAACATATATTCATGTGAGAATGTCATATAGACTCAAGAAGTAGGGTCATCATTTCAAAGAGAGAATGAAGTTGTGATTGTAGGTCTAATTGATGTGATAATGGCTATCTTTCAAGATCCTATATAGAAAATTATTCAAAGAATAGAAAGGACCACTAGAGGAAGTGTACTATTGGGATATATTATATCCAAGGATGAACTTAAGATTGATTCAAAGAGGGTAAAATTGATTGACCTCATTCCAAAGCATAAAATAGTGAAAGGAGTGCAATCCTATTCTAGGTAGACCAAATTTTTGAGTAAATTTGTTTTAAACTTTACAAAGAATACCAAGCCAATCTCCAACATGCTAAAGAAAGGAAAAACTATCATGTGGAATTCTAAGAACAAATTATAGGCATTCTTTGGGATTAGGTATACGATCAAGGGAGCAACATGTTATTATTCCTAACTATTACAAGCCATTCCAACATTTTTTTCTTGTTTCTACAATATAGTTGTGTTATTACAAAAGAATAAGAACTGGTATATGAGTATCTAATTGGGTTATTTAGAAAATCCTTGCTAGGGTCAAAAATAAAGTATTCAATACTTGATATGTATGCATATTCCCTAGTCAAGGCTATACAGAAGTATAAGACATGCTTAATTTCTATTAAAGTATCTAAACTTCTTATTGTTATCAAGAAAATTAGAGGACCATATACTAGATTTTTATGCCCTAGGTAGTCTCTATATGTTATATTTATACCCTAAAGTTAGTAACATGGGAAGAATCACAAGTTAGGTGACAATGTAAAATCAAATAAGGTATAAGGGTTAATCATAATGAGAAATTAATTAACAATAAATAATATAGCATCTGATTGTAGATAAAAGCTAGTATATTAATATACCTTATATTACATTCTCGTTATTCCATTACATTTGTATGTGAATGTGTATGTGTATGTGTATGTGTATGTGCATGTGTATGTGTATGTGTATGTGTATGTGTATGTGTATGTGTTTGTGTATGTGTATGTGCATGTTCATGTGCATGTGCATGTTAATGTTAGGGTTAAGTGTTGATTAAAATTAAAGTTTCAATTCTAAAATAATTTTTTATTTAGGGTTAATAATAGAGCCCAGTCAGGGTTATAGTTAGTGTTAGGATTTAAGTATGAAATTACCATTAGTGACAACTTACCAATCACCCAAGGTTCACTCGCTAGGACTACAAAGATATCATGTTCATACAAGAAGGAAAAGGCAAAGAAGCCATTTGGCATTACAAAAATGTTGTCCTGGCTGTTCAAATTCCATTTATTTTTATCAAAATTCTTAATAGTCTCAATCTTGGGTATAGGACGCATAAATTTACCCACTAGAGATAGAGAAATAAGAGAGATATTGAGGTCAATAATTGGATTCAAAATAGAGATGGTGAACCTTCCTGCACTAGGATCCAAATTATTACTCACCAGAATTAGAGAAGATTTCCCTAAAGGTTTGATCTCAAAAAGAGAAGACCACTTCTTAGGTTTCTTCTTTAAATCTCTAGTAATCATGTTAGATTCTAGCGGATCCTTGAGATTTCGATGATCCTTCTCATGAGGATCATTGGACTTGGGATCCATAGAAGGGTTAACCTAGATTCCATCTAGACCCTCCACTCCCTCCCCAAGAAGGACATCAAACTTGCAAGGCACTAAAGATCCATCACTACCTAGGCCCCCATGAAATTTTTTAAACATGAATCAAACCTATGCATCCCCATCCTGAGTATTAGAATCATTTTTCCTTCATTTGAACCTCCTGTCTCTTGATCTACACCAGTCTTCAAACCTGATTTGCTGCAACCTTCTCCCGCTCGAGAAGACTCTAGTCTCTTGCTCCCACTCATTTTCAAAAATTTCTAAATATTATAGATCATTGTTATAAGAGGTGATAGACTCAATTAATGATATTTATGTATAGATTCTAAATATATATAGCCAATTTATGTTTAGAAACTTTCAATAGCATAAAATAGATTTACAATTCCTTGGAAAACATATATTCATGTGAGAATGTCATATAGACTCAAGAAGTGGGGTCATCATTTCAAAGAGAGAATGGAGTTGTGCTTGTAGGTCTAATTGATGTGATAATGACTATCTTTCAAGATCCTATATAGCAACTTATTCAAAGAATAGAAAGGACCACTATAGGAAGTGTACTATTGGGATATATTATATCCAAGGATGAACTTAAGATTGATTCAAAGAGGGTAAAAGTGATTGACCTCATTCCTAAGCATAAAATAGTGAAAGGAGTGCAATCGTATTTTGGGTAGATTAAATATTAGAGTAAATTTGTGCTAAACTTTGCAAAGAATACCAAGCCAATCTCCATTATCCTAAAGAAAGGAAAAACTATCATGTGAAATTCTAAGGACAAATTATAGGCATTTTTTGGGATTAGTTATACTATCAAGGGAGCAACATATTATTATTCCTAACTATTACAAGCCTTTCCAACTTTTTTTTCTTGTTTCTACAATATAGTTGTGTTATTACAAAAGAACAAGAACTAGTATGAGCATCTAATTGGATTATTTAGAAAATCATTGATAGGGTCAAAAATAAAGTATTGAATATTGGATATGTATGCATGTTCTATCTAAACTTATCAAGAAAAGAAGGGGACCATATACTAGAGTTTTAGCCCTAGGTATTCTCTATATGTTATATTTATACCCGAAAGTTAGTAACATGGGAAGAATCATAGGCTAGGTGAGAATGTAAAATCAAATAAGGTATAAGGGTTAATCATAACTAGAAATGAATTAACAATAAATAGTATAGCATATGATTGTAGATAAAAGATAGTATATTAATATGCCTTATATTACATTCTCATTATTCCATTACACAGGTATGTGTATATGTATGTGTACATGTATGTGTATGTGTATGTGTATGTGTATGTGTATATGTATGCGTATGTCATTTTCCTCCTAAAATCTCTGTTCTATCTCCTTATTTAATCTCCCACAATGTTACATTTTATTTTATGTTATATACTCTACCATTTTGTGATGGTTTGCAATTAAATTAATTGTATGTACCTCTACTCTACCATTTCCATTACCAATAATTATACACGTCGTTGTTAGAGATTTCTTACTTACAAAAGAGGTTCTAAGAAATATATGCAAATTGTTAAATTAAGAATGTGACATTAAAGTTCAAATAGCCAAGTTGGGAAGAGATCAAGGTTTGCTAAAATTGATAGAAAATGTAAACTTAGAGGTTGTTGAGGCAAGTGAAATTAAAGCTAGTCAGGGACACCCTTAAATATTTGTTTATTGGATATATTAAATAAATTTGAAACCATAACAATAACTTTAATATTATTGATTTGGGCAAATAATATAAGTCATGTTATTAAGGTTAGGTAATTAATAATGCTTTCATAATCATAGCATGGTAGAATCCAATCTTTCTACAGTAGATGTAATATAATATTTTCAATAATATAACTATAATGTGTTGGTTGAGTCCAACCCATTGCAATAGTACTAGCTAACCGCAAGTACTAATAAATAGTAAATAAAATATACCAAAATTAAATGATACGCACCATCTTATGATTATAGTTAGGGTTAGGGTTAACATTAGCTTAATGTTAGGGTTAACGGTTGGTTAAAATTAAAGTTTCAATATTAAAATAAAGTTTTATTTAGGGTTAATAATAGGGCTTAGTTAGGGTTAGAGTTAGTGTTAGGATTTAAGTACGAGATTACCATTATAGGATAAAGCTTGGAATTAGCATTTCAATTGAATTAGGATTAGGGTTAGCATTAGGGTTCCGTTAGGATTGGACATGGTGTTCCTAAGATTTAAATTAAGGTTAGAGGTAGTGTTAAAGTTAGGATTAGATTAGTTTGAAGGATAAGATTAGTATTATAGTTAGAGTTAATGTGTGTTATATTAGGGTTAGGATGTATTTAAGCTAGTGGTTTTATCTACAATCCTAAATATGATCACAATCCTCACCTAAACCTTAGCACTACCAATAGGATAATTATTGACAACTAAGTAGAAAGTAAGGACCATACAAAATATTCTTTTATTGTTATTTTTTATTTGAAACATATGTTGCTATGGGCATAACCATTGCACCTCATTGAAATGCGGTGCTAGCAATAAATTCACAGCTAACAATATAATACAATAAAGAATGTGACATTAACTAAACAAATATTATCGTGATTATTAAATATGCCCAAATAGAGAGTCGTGTCCCCTAGACAAAGTAAACCATACATATATTTAGGGCAAGATAGGTGAATATTGGAGATATATTTGTGCGTGTACATCCAACGGATTCTCCATTATACGCCCACCAACACATATACTCTAAACAAAAACAGTAATGGATACTAAGTGTATGGACGTTATCAAGAATGAAGATGAAGGGTTAGAAAGATCTGAATTACTGCTGAATACGATGGAGGAGAAGAGAAGCTATACCTTAGGCAATGAGAACAGCGATGAAGAATCAGTTTGGTCTGAATTCCCTGACCATATAGTGGAGGAGATATTTTCGAACCTACAGTTCGAATTCACTCTTCCATTTCGTATTGTTTGTAAACAATGGAACAAGCTCTTATCTTCTAACAGATTTCTATCTTCATTGGCAGAGAGCGATCCATGGATTCTTCTATGCAGCTCAACGCATTGCATGGCATACTGTTTTCTCACGCAGTCTTGGAAGACTCTTTCCCTTAGTTTCTTGCCAAGCCGAACAACAAAAGGTCTCTCATTAGGCGATTCAAGATTTTGTAGTTCAGGTGCAGGCCTACTGCTAATCGAATTAGGATGGCCTCGGAAATATATGATCTGTAATCCAATTACAAGGACTTACAGATATATTGCCCCCGTCATATCACACAGTGCAACTTTATCGGCAATAATGTACGACGGGGAGTCCTATAAAATTGTGGGCGTGACACATGAAAGAAACCCAGGTTCCCTGCAAATTTACCATTGTTCGAAAGCGTCATGTCAGATTGAACTTGAGTTGCCACTCGAGCGAAGAGATTTTCCTGTTTCTCATATTTGTTGTGCCAAGGGTTTTCTCATGTGCGTCTCAAACCAGGGGGAATTTGTGGTTTGGAACATGAAAGATAAGCAAGTGCAACGATTTTCCTTTTCGTACCCGAATCGTTATATTCCAGGGGGTGGCATAAACACATGGACCGAAGAGCTGGTTGTATGTGTGTCGTCGATCCTATTTGTAAGAGCATATCAGTCCGACTCCGTTTTTACCTCTTTCGTGATTGTATGGGAATTGTTCCAGGAGGAAGAGAGGTCTATATGGAATTGGAAAGAGATGACAAGAATGCCTCCCGATTTGTGTCGTAAATTTTTTAATGCGCGTTCAATTAAAATGGGAATATTTTCAGAGTATGAGACTTTCATTGTTGGAAATTTTCTCTGTTTCAGAACTGGGTATAGAAATACCAAGCTATTTGTCTACAGCTTACATGGGAAGTGCTGGAGTCGGATCAGAGTTCCTGATTCTGTCAGATTTAGAGGATATAACAAAACTTTTGAGTTTCAACCTAGGCCAGGCATGAAGATATAGCTTTCCCTTAATATGTTATCTAGTAACTTGATCTATCTGTTTAGAATGTATGTAGGTTTATTACATGGCAGGATGAATATTTATGTAAAAAAAGTGAAGAGAAATCATTTGAAACTTTTTTTTTTTACTTTTACCTTTCTAAGTTCAATAAATTTATAATTTTAATTGTTTATTTTTATATCATATAATTGGAATCTGTAAAATAGATTATATTAAATTTTGATTAAAATTTTAATAAATATCAGGAATCACAATGTTTTCAATCAATATATACTTACGTCAAAACCATTTGATGTATTAAATTATAACAGATTTTATATGCCTACATCAAAGGAAAGATAACCTTATGATTATTGTTTCTCATAATCATTGATTAGGGTTGATATTATTCTTATTTAAATCTCTAATATATTGCATAATATTGAGTATAAAATTATGTGATGAGCATTTATGTGTTTAAATTTTAATTTTATCATTTAAAGATTTAAAAAGAAATTAGTTGTTTAATATGAATTTGAATATAATTATACTTAGTTAATGGGTTCAAATCAACCTAGAAATTGAAGAGATCCTGATTATCTTGTATGAACACCTAATGGTTTGTCTAACATACACAAATGATGCAAATATAGGGAATAAATATATAGTTATCAAGTAATTGTGAAGAAGATTAAATCACTAGATTTATTTTATAGAAAAATACAAGCACAATGATTCTTTGATGAAGATCATATGTTAGAGAAGTTAGAACTATCAAAAGAATAAAAGCCATATGGAGGATGATTGTGCTTAGGAGTTCTTTTAGGGTTAAATTGGCATTCCAACATTCAAATAATTTAACATTTAAGGTAATCTAAATTGACACATTTAAAAAAATAAAATTTAAATATTATTTAAATCATCAAATAAATTGTTTTTACTAAAATATTTAACTCAAAGATTTGCCATGATATTTAATATATGAGTAGATTAGATTCTGTTAAATTTAATAAGTTATAGTAGAAATCTTATTAATTTTCCAATAATATATCATACTTATTAGATATTTTATGGCTGTATCAGGAATCTTTAGTTCTCACCATTCACTTAAAATATAATCTAATGATCCTTATTGTATTTCATGCGGTAAATATGTACCTTTTCTATTTCTTATGCTTATGGGGTTTGAAATTTATTTTGGATTGTTGATGTCAATGAGAATCTATAGCCATGAAGAAATTTTGGACCCCATTAGAATTTAAAAATATAGGTACTATTGTCATGAAAGATTGCACTCATGATGCTTAGTGTGAAACCAAGTAAACTTGGAAGGAAAAACCATTTTTTTAAACCAAAATGACAAAATACCCCTTTTACGCAACCTAAAACCTGTGTTATACCAAAAGGAGAAGATACATGCTCATAAAAGAAACTAAAATTCAAAGGTTTTAAATTAAAACACAATAAATTTCTATCAAATCTGCAAATGAACATGCACAATTACCAAGGCAAATATATGAAACTCTGAAATATCAAAGGAAATCTACTATAAAACTAAAATACTAAAGTGATGAGATACATTGCTTTTTTTGCAAAAGTGTGTATGCAAGAAAGAAAGATCCCAACAGAAAAAATAAGGATAATAGAAGCCTTGGGCGAATTCGCCAAACTGGCATAAAAAACTCATGCATAATACTATAGAAAATAACATCTAATGCTCAAAATAGGACTCTAGACGACGCTGGATGAAAGGCATGAGCTGAACTACAAAATATTGCTCTAGAATTTCTAAAAAAGCATGCACTCCTATGTCAAATGTAGCTCCTAAAAATAAAAATCTCCCCCTTTCCTATTTTGTGCATGTTTAATCTATGTATTTTCTTTTTTTAATTAATCTTTATTTAATATTTATTTAAAACAATTCATTTTAATATAAATATTAAAATAAGATCAATTATTATTTAACTTATTGCCTATTTACTTTAGTTTAAATTTATTAGAGTTTTAAATTTAATAAAAATAAAATCTCAAAAGTTTACTCAAAAAGGTTGTTGTTGATCACCATACACAATGTATGAGCTCGAGATGAATTTTTTGAGGCTCAACAAGGGGTTGAACTGAATGTCAAGCTAGAAACTTCTTGGCCACGTATGCATGAATATTCCCTATATTCTCTGTAATATCTTCTTTTGGGATGTAAGAATGTGCAAAGTCTTTAGGTTTTCTGGAACATTCTTTTATTGTTACTTCTCTTTGAGGTCGCATCCCTGATCTTTGGTATCATTAACTATATTGTATCCTTTCATTTTGAGGTAGTGAATGGAATATGAAAGTGATCTTTTGTCTTTAATTCACTTCAACTTCTATTTATCTATTTCTCATTGGATAAGGGTATCATATTGTTTTATTTCTCTTAGCCATAAGAGCATTTTTCTATTCTTTTACTGTTGTCTACATAGGTTGAATATGAATACCTTAGCAACATTGGTTATATATCTGGTAATGTGTTAAAAACACACAACTCACTATATAAATAGTTGTTTATGCACAAATCATTATCTTTATTATCTTATAACTATTCCATCCTATGAGCTGCATTGGTGTTCATTCTTCCCAATGTTGTGCTTTGTGACTTGAGTATTGTCCTTTGGGCATGTAGTTGGCGATTAGCATCACGGACTTTTATCTTCCTCTTTACTTTTATGGGTTGTGCTCACACCATCATAACACTATATATCTCATGTATAATTCTATTATTCTTATGTATTGTATCTCTTTCCAGTTTGAATTTTGTCTTTCCAATCTATATGAAATTTCTCTAAATGAGCCTGCTCATAATTTTAGGCATTACTCTATTTCCATAGGATTATGAAACTCCTTACTTGGCCTGAATGCCCCTAACAAGCAATGTATCTTTAAGTGTTTCATTGCTAAATACAATCCAAAGTTATTCTTAATACAAGAAACCAAACTAAATAACAGCGAAATGACAAACCTAAACATAAAATTAGGTACTAGAGAATTAGAAGGACAAACTGCTTGTGGTGCCTCAGGTGGACTGGCCATCATATGGGATCCTAGGAAAATATCCTTCAAACTTATAAGCAAAAGCCCAAATTGGATGTGTGCTAGAGTTATAAGCATCAAAAGCAACTTAAAATTTATTATAATTAATGTCTATGGACCTATCCAAACATAATCAAAAAGACAAGTTTGGGATGAAATTGAGAATTTCCTTTTAAGCGACATTGAACAAACATACATAATAGGTGGGGATTTCAATGCAATCTTAGATCCCAAGGAAAAATGGGGTGGCAATAAAAAAATGACCCAAACATGTCAGGATTTCAAAGACTGGATACATAAATGTAATATGTTGGAATTAAAGACCAGAAATGATGCTTTCACTTGGAATAACAGAAGACAAGGCTTCTGCAACATTGTAGAAAAAATTGATAGATTCTTCCTTTGTGGGAATCTTAGATAGACTTTTGAGTCCTCTATCCTCCCGTTCTTAGGATCAGACCACTTCTCGGTCTAATTGATCATATCAGAAGAACTAAAGCCAACTAAAAACCCCCTTTCACTTTGAAAAAATGTGGCTCAGGGATAAAAATCTAATACAATTAATTGAAAAGAGGTGGAATGAAGTAGAATTCATAGACTCTAAAACTTTCAAAGTAGTAACCAAACTAAAAAAGATAAAGCAGCAATGAACAATTTGGAACAAAGTAAACTTTGGAAATATCTTCACACAAAAAATAGAGACTGAGAAGGAAATGGAAAAAATTAATGAGGAGGTAATAAGGCTTGGGATGAATAACATACTATATCAAAAGGAAAAGACCAATCTGGCCCAGTATGAAGAAATCCTAGCTAGAGAAGAAATATACTGGAAACAAAAATACAGGGAACATTGGCTGGAGGCTGGGGATAGAAATACAAGCTTCTTCCACAATAGCATAAAAGAGCACAGAGCTATTAATATAATCAACAAGATAAAATTGAACTCAGGAGACTTCAGTGATGATCCTGAGCAGATAGCCAAGGAAGCAGTTGAGTATTTTGAAACTATCCTTAACAATAAAGATGGCTCCAAGAGGAATAAGGAGAGAAAATTCTTAAAATACATCCCAAAATTAATATCTAAAGAACACAACTTAATGCTTGATAAAAATTATCTATGGAAGAAGTGGAAATTGCTTTATTTCAAATGGGTCCGGACAAGGCCCCTAGCCCTGATGGGTTTCCAGCACACTTTTTTCAAAAATGTTGGAGCTTCATGGGAAAGGAAATAACAGAGGCCTTAGAAGGGATGAGGAACTCAGGAAAGATTCTAAGAAAAATCAATAACACATTTATAACTTTAATCCCAAAAAAGGAAATAGTGGACTATTTTGAAGATTTCCATCCAATTGCATTATGCAACACCCTTTATAAATTGCTCACAAAAACAATTGCAAACAAACTTCACAAACTTATCCCCATAATCATCAGTGAGGAATAGACTAGTTTTGTGCCTGGCAAATCCATTTATGATGGTATAATCATTTCTCAAGAAGAAATCCATTCATTACAAAAAAATGAGGTACCAAGCATGATGATTAAACTTGATATTAAAAAAGCGTATGATAAAGTAGACTAACACTTTCTATGTAAATGTCTTGAATATTTCGGGTTCAATAAGCAATGGATTAATCTAGTCTTTGAATGCATTGCAACACCTAGGGTGTCAATCCTAGTCAATGGGGCCTCAGAAGGTTTTTTTTAAATCTCAAGAGGTCTAAGACAGGGGGATCCCCTCTCCCCCTTTCTTTTTATCATCATGGGAGAATCATTGGGAAGAGTGATTAATAGGGTGAGAGAAACACAACAACTCAATGGTATTAAATACCTTCTGACCTAGAACCTATTACCCATCAACAATTTGTTGATGACACCATGTTGTTTGGACTAAGCAGTATAATAGAAGCAAAAGCACTCAAAAAATCTTAAACAACTACTCTACCATCTCCAGACAGGATATCAACACTTTGAAGTCCAACATAACCTTTTTTAACACAAATAAAGATCTCCAAAAAGAAAATCCTAAACATTCTTAAATACAAAATAGGAGAATTACCATTTAAATACCCAGGACTCCCCTTAGACAAGGGAATTAGATCATCCAAATTATGGGATCAGGTGGTCTCCAAAATCACAAATAGGATCTCCTCCTGGAAAGCAAAATGGTTATCCTCTGTCGGGAAGGCCACCATGATTAAGTCAGTTCTCTCAGCAATGCCAATTTACCAACTCTCATGCATGGATCTTCCCATAACCAAGAGAAAGGAAATCACAAAACACTTGAGGACCTTTCTCTGGCAAGGCTCGGAAGACAAATTCATACTTCCATTAATAGCATGGGATAAGATATGCATGCCCAAGGTGATGGGGGGTTTGGGTATCAAAGATTTAAATATCTAAAGCAAGGCATTGGGAGCAAATCTTGTTTGAAGAATGTATACTGACCCTAAATTCAAATGGGCACGAATCCTTTATAACAAATACTTGCATAACCAAGATCCTTTAAGCATCCTTAGTACTGCCCACCCACATAAAGGTTCTAGAATTTGGAACTTTATGCTTGATTGCAGAGATATAGTTATGGACAAGCTAACATGGATCATTGGAAAGGGGGAGGATGCCCTTTTAATGAGAGATTCCTGGGGGGCTCAATCTCCCATCAATACTCTTCATAACTTTGAAAAGTTTATACCTACTCTTGAAGAAAAATGGGGTGTGCATGTAAAATACTATGTGGAGGATTTCTGCATTGGGAACCTCAAACAATGGAGATGGAAATCAATGGATAAGCTAATCCTTCCAAACCTAGAAAGATCCCTCTTAACTCGTATCCTAACCTCAAGAAGTCCTGCCTTAATCTCTGAACAAGTTAAAATAATATGGGCTGGTTCCAAGAAGGGGAAATATGAAACTAAGGAGGGATATAAACAACTTTTGATAAAGAATAATAACCCAAGCTCCAACCTTCCCCTAACTCTTTGTTGGGATAAAAGGTGCCTTCCGAAAGCGGGCTTGTTTGCATGGTTGGCTATTCAAAATTGAGTCCCCAGCAATGAAACCTTTAGGAAACTAGAATATGAAGGACCTAGTAGATGCCCTCTTTGTGAAATGGATGAGGAAAATTCTAACCATCTTCTGTTAACCCGTGATTATGTACACAACTACTGGGGATGGTTGAAAAAATAGCTGACTTGGTATACCCCTATTCCTAACACTATCTCTGATTTATTCCATGCTTGGCCCATCCGAAACATAGGTTGCATGTATGAAAATTTATGGATCATTTCCCCTTCGATTATGATCTAGAAAATTTGGAAGGAAAGAAATAGGAGGATTTTCAAAGATAGTAAAATGAAATGGTCCCATCTAACCAATAAAATAGAAGAAACCATAGTTGAAATAATAAACAACCAGGCCTCTAATTATCAGAGAGATGTCAATATGTCCTATTGAAATGAAAAAATGAGATTAAGGTGGAAGGGTCTAAAGATACCCCCCTTCATTGGTAGAGGTCCTCCATCCAACAACATAATATGTAATGAATGCAAGTGGCTTCCCCCTAATGTTGGATGGTTTAAGCTTAACTTTGATGGTGCTTCCAGGGGCAACCCAGGGAGTGTTGGACTTGGGTGTAGCCTTCATAATTCAAATGGGACTGAAGTGGCCTATATGGCCCTCCCCTTAAGCAAATGCTTTAACAATGTAGCAGAAATGAAAGCACTTGCTGTAGGGATAAACCTATGCATTATCATCAATGCCCTTAGAAAAGGGACAATGCCTAATTGGAAGCTAAATGCCTCCTTGACTAAGATACTGACAGACATCAAAACATTTGGCAGGGTCATCTTTAATCACATATACAAGGAGGGCAACAAAAGAGCTGACTCCCTAGCTAACATGGAGGCTGATGGTAAGACAATTATACATGTGGCTCCTATCATTTATCCTGCAAATAACTTATAAAAATAATAATATTCATACCATATGATAGCATTTAAACAAATTTTCCACACCCTGTTTCCTATCTTACTCATAGAATCAGCTTGAGCCCATAACTAAAGGAGCTTATGAGAATTAATCATCTAACTCATCATCCACTCTCGGCTCCCATTAATTCACTAACATATATTTGTGAATTTTTTTCAAACTAAGGCATATATAAACTATCTAAATATATACATACAAATACACAAACAGATTGACACATATAAAATCTGTGCATATAGATATAGCTATATATATATAGATACATGATACATTTATATATATATATATATATACATATATATATATATATATATATATATATATATATATAAACACATTATACATATTTATATGGATATATAAATATATATAGATATATATCACATATATAAACAGAAATATTACATATATAATTTTTACATATTATGTATATATAAATAACAAAATATTATATAAGTCATATATTATATAGATACAGTTACATATATATACATATAAACATAGCTATATATATATATATTTGATCAATCTATCTCTGTTTCCATCTATATTCTTAATATCAAAATGACAAGACTTGAAATAAATCTTTATTCCCATTTAGTTTCATTCACAACTCTGCCAGTTGGTTTACCATCACCACCCTTCCTCCAATTTATTTCTAGACGGAACTACCTTGCCAAGGGCTATGCAGGGGGCTTAGAACGAAGTTGTGAGCTGCGGATACGGAGATCCCTCCCAGGGGCTGGTGGAAGCAGAAAGTGCCATCTACGTGCTGCTACCAGGGGTGGGGGTAGTGGCTCCACCTTAGCCTTCCCACACCCCCGGTTACACCTCTCTCTCTCTCTCTCTATATATATATAAATATTTATATTTATATGCATTTATAAATTAAAATAAATAATAGACATTCATATAATGATTATATCAGAATATTTATATAGACATTAATATATATGTATATATTTACACATATAAACTGGAATATATTCACAGAATTGTTCATACATATAAATTTACAATCTAGATTTATAAATACACTAATATATTAAGATATTTATGATTATATATAAGTTATCATTAATAAACACTCTGCCCAAAGAATTATATATTTTACCTTTCAGAGCAGATGTTAATTATTAAGTTCTTTGGACGGGGACATTCATATCTAAACATATATAACTATAAATAATCAAACCCCTAATTAAAAGTGCCTGATCATCATTACAAATATGATCTCCAAGAAATCTTGGCCATTATGGAAGGTCACTGCTTCGTTGAAAGGAGTACTTGATAAATTTAGCAACTCAAAACGATTTTCCCACAGGTGGCTCATCATTTATAGATCTGGCATTTACTTTGAGCCAACTAGAAGCATCCAAGGTGGATACATGGTATGCATGTATTAAGAAAGGATGTGAAAGCTCAGACTTTAACATAATTACCCTACACGGCTATTAAACCATGCCTTTATGTTTCATAAGCTCTTTAACCCATCTTATCAAGACCTTTGGGACTAAAGCAGAACTTGTGATGGATACCCAATCAAACTAAGGAGTTCAAAGAGGGCCTAGTTTTGGACGATGAGGAAGCTGCGACCTCGTCTTCTAGTTTGGATTGATGGGGCGTAGGATCTTGGTGAGATAATATGATAATTTTGATAGATCCTTTTTACCATACACTCAGCTTATACTGGATAATTAGATTATTACTATTTCTAGTAAAACAATATTAATTTTGGAATCAACCATAGACCCCAGAGGAGATAATAATTTTGCCAATTCCTAAAAAGATAGACATTATCGTTTCAAATTATATTAAAACAGTATGCTCTAACTGTTAATTTCAAGGCCTACTTAGATAATCATCATAAGAATAGTATGAAATTGCTGTTACTATGGAATGTTTTGTTTACTCTTGGACATTCATTAATATGAATATATACTTTATAAATGTTTATAAGCATCTGGCTACACTCATTCTACGGTATTTATTCACATTGGTGGATATCTTATTAGGCCGGGAAATATTGGCTTCAATTTTTTTCACATGTTTGGCCTATCTAAACAAAGAAAACTAGCTATAGTGCTTAGATGCCCTGTTATATACTCATTTGATATCCGCTCATGAATTTTCTAAAAATGAAAGGCCATCTGACAATTCTTAGATGGTGGGTTATATGTGGCTCACATGCAAATGTTTTGGAAAGGATATAGGTTAAATTCTGCCTTAAAAACTCATATTTCCTATCACCCTCTCTATAAATAATCTTCAGGGATGAAACGGCATGCTGACCTCAGGCATGATAGAATTTCATTTACCCACTCTTGTTATTGTAGTCTGGATATCATCTACCATTAAGGGATAGCATCCGAGTGCATTAACAAGAGGTGGTAAATAGGCAATTTATAACCATGGATGGTCAAATTCCGATAAGGGGAGGAACATTATCTACAAGCTTGGCTTACGAATGATATATCTACCACTTTATAAACTAGAAAAATGAGGCTAAGCACTTTGAAACCGTTCACTGGGAGTTTTATCCATGCTGTTGATAATGTTTTGTTTACATTTCTCTGTATAAGTTTTGTAATGACAGATCTTATAGGTAGAAGCAAGCAAAGCTCAAAAATCAAAGCCAAAGCTCATGTGTTGGGGGATAATTGAAAATTGTAATCAAGGGCTTGTATGGGACTTTTGTATATAGATGTAAAGATTATTTGGACGACATTTTTTTTTATTATATATATGTTATTTATCTATATAATATAAAACTTAAAAAAATGTAAATATAGATTCTAAATAATTTATTAAATATTTGTTTATTAGATGTGTAAAATAAATTTGAAAAGATAACAATAACTTTAATATTATTGATTTGAGCAAATAATATAAGTAATGTTATTAGGGTTAAGTAATTATTAATGTAAATGTAAGATTATATTTTTAATGATATAACTATTTTGTAGGGTTTAAAATCAATTGCCTCATTTAGTAAAAAAATGTTAAGTCACAACTTATTTAGAATTCCACTTCAGATGTCCCTATTGGGAATTGAACTTGGTCTTGAGAACCCAATGTTTTTAACCAGTTAAGCTCAATGGTTTTGACTTTTACATTTATATTTTTTTTATGTTGTTATAAACTTTTATATTATTAAATTGTATGAAAGTAACTAAAATAATATTATTTATTTATATATTTTTATTTTTTATATATATATATATAATATAATATAATATAATATAAGACTTTAAAAATGTAGATATAAATTTTAAATAATTTGTTGAATATTTGTTTATTGGATGTATTAAATAAATTTGAAATTGATTTGGGCAAATAATATAAGTCATCTTATTAGGGTTAGGTAATTAATAATGCTTTCATATTCATAGCATGGTAGAATCTAATCTTTCTAGAATAGACGTAATATTATATTTTCAATAATATAACTATAACTGTAGTGTGCTGGTTGAGTCCAACTGATTGCAATAGTACTAGCTAATGCCAAGTACTAATAAATAGTAATTAATAATGCTAATAATGCTTTCATATTCATAGCATGGCAGAATCTAATCTTTGTAGAATAGATGTAATATTATATTTTCAATAATATAATTGTAGTGTGTTGGTTGAGTCCAACCGATTGCAATAGTACTAGCTAACTGCAAGTACTAATAAATAGTAAATAAAATGAACCAAAATTAAATGATTTGCACCATCTTATGATTATAATTAGGGTTAGGGTTAACATTAGCTTAACTTTAGGGTTAACCATTGGTTAAAATTAAATTTTCAATTCTAAAATAAAGTTTTATTTAGGGTAAATAATAGGGCTCAATTAGGGTTAGAGTTAGTGTTAGGATTTAAGTATGAGATTACCTTTATAGGATAAAGCTTGGAATTAGCATTTCCCTTGAATTAGGATTAAGGTTAGCATTAGGGTTCCGTTAGGATTGGACATGGTGTTCCTAAGATTTAAATTAAGGTTAGAGGTAGTGTTAAGGTTAGGATTAAATTAGTATGAAGGATAAGCTTAGTATTATGGTTAGAGTTAATGTGTGTTATATTAGGGTTAGGATGTATTTAAGCTAGTGGTTTTATCTACAATCCTAAATATGATCACAATCCTCACCTAAACCTTAACACTACCAATAGAAGAATTAGTGACAACTAAGAAGAAAGTAGGCAGTACAAAAATATACGCTTGGAAAACATATGTTTGAAACCTTTTCTTGGGGCCTAAATGCCATTAAAAAATTCTATTGATTTGTCAATATCTTAGGTAGAGGCAAAGAGATGTGTTGGGCTCTATTTTAAATTTTGAATTTGAAATATTAAAAGTATCAAATTTGTGATTGTGAAAACGAACAATGACTTTGAATTGTGCGATGGCCTTTCTCTCCTCTTCCATGCCATCATTTTTAGAGCTATCATAGAGGTCTTCTTGGTAGGTTTTTTTCAAAGACTAGCAATGCCTATCTACTTTAAAATGACATATATCTCTAGCAATAGCTTTAGGTGAAACATATGTTGCTATGGGCATAACAATTGCACCTCATTGAGATGCGGTGCTAGTAATAAATTCACAACAAACAATATAATACAATAAAGAATGTGACATTAACTAAACAAATATTATCGTGATTATTAAATAGGCCCAATAAAGAGTCGTCCCCTAGACAAAAGTAAACCATACATATATTTAGGGAAAGGTGAATAGAGGAGATATATTTGTGCTTGTACATCCAACGGATTCTCCATTATACGCCCACCAAGACACATAATCTCTGCAAAATCAGTAATGGATACTAAGTGTATGGACGTTATCAAGAATGAAGATGAAGGGTTAGAAAGATCTGAATTACTGCTAAATACAATGGAGGAGAAGGGAAGGGATACCGTAGGCAATGAGAGCAGCGATGAAGAATCAGTTTGGTCTGAATTCCCTGACCATATAGTGGAGGAGATATTTTCGAACCTACTGTTCGAATTCACTCTTCCATTTCGTATTGTTTGTAAACAATGGAACAAGCTCTTATCGTCTAACAGATTCCTATCTTCATTGGCAGAGAGCGATCCATGGACTCTTCTATGCAGCTCAACGCATTGCATGGCATACTGTTTTCTCACGCATTCTTGGAAGACTCTTGCCAAGCCGAACAACAAAAAGTCTCTCATTAGGCAATTCAAGAATTTGTAGTTCAGGTGCAGCCTACTGCTAATCGAATTAGGATGTCCTCGGAAATATATGATCTGTAATCCAATTACAAGGACGTACAGATATATTCCCCCCATCATATCACAAAAAGTAACTTTATCGGCAATAATGGACGACGGGCAGTCCTACAAAATTGTGGGCGTGACATATGAAAGAAACCACGGTTCCCTGCAAATTTACCATTGTTCGAAAGCGTCATGCCAGATTGAACTTGAGTTGCCACTCGAGCCAAGAGATTTTCCTGTTTCTCATATTTGTTGTGCCAAGGGTCTTCTCATGTGTATCTTAAACCTTGGGGAATTTGTGGTTTAGAACATGAAAGATAAGCAAGTGCAACGATTTTCCTTTTCCTACCCGAATCTGTATTTTCCAGGGGGTACCATAAACACATGGACCGAACGACTGGTTGTATGCGTGTCGTCGATCCTGTTTGTAAGAACATATTATTCCGATGCCGTTTTTACTCCTTTCGTGATTGTATGGGAATTGTTCCAGGAGGAAGAGAGGTCTATATGGAGTTGGAAAGAGATGACAAGAATGCCTCCCGATTTGTGTCGTAATTTTTTTAATGCTCGATCAATTAAAATGGGAAAGTTTTTGAGACTTTCATTGTTGAAAATTTTCTCTGTTTCGTAAGTGGGTATAGAAATACCAAGCTATTTGTCTACAGCTTACATGGAAAGTGCTGGAGTCGGATCAGAGTTCCTGAATCTGTCAGATTTAGAAGATATGACACAAATTTTGAGTTTCAACCTAAGCCAGGCATGAAGATATAGCTTTCCCTTAATATGTTTTCTAGTAACTTGATCTGATCTGTTTAGAACGTATGTTGGTTTATTACATGGCAGGATGAATATTTATGTAAAACATGTAAGAGAAATCATTTGAAATTAATATTTTTTTCTTTTACTCGTATAAGTTCAATAAATTTATAATTTTTATTATTTATTTTTATATCAGATTTTTTATATATATTTTATTTTGTTTCAATCGGATTCTGTAGAATATATTATATTAAATTTTGATTAAAATTCTAATATCAACATCAGGAATCACAATGTTTTCAATCAATATATACTTATATCAAAACCATTTGATATATTAAATTATGACAGATTTTATATACCTACATCAAAGAAAAGATAACCTTATGATTATTGTTTCTCCTAATCATTGATTAGGGTTTATATTATTCTTATTTAAATCTCTAATTTATTGCATGATATTGAGTATAAAATAATGTGATGAACATTTAAGTGTTTAAATTTTAATTTTATCATTTAAAGATTTAAAAATAAATTAGTTGTTTAATATGAATTTGAACATAATTATATTTAATTAATGGGTTCAAATCAACTTAAACATTGAAGAGATCCCGTTTATCTTGCATGAACACCTAGTTTGATACGGTGGCCATGGTTTGTCTAACTTACACACATGATGTAAATACAAGGAATAAATATATAGTTATCAAGTAATTGTGAAGAAGATTAAATCACTAGATTTATTTTATAGGAAAATACAAACACAATGATTCCTTGATAAAGATCATACATTAGAGAAGTTAGAACTATCAAAGGAATAAAAGCCATATGGAGGATGATTGTGCTTAGAAGTTCTTTTAGGGTTAAATTGGCATTACCACATTCAAATAATTTAAGATTTAAGGTAATCTAAATTGACACATTTAAAAAAATAATATTTAAATATTATTTAAATCATCAAATAAATTGTTTTTAATAAAATATTTAGCTCAAAGATTTATCATGATATTCAATATATGAGTAGATTAGATTCCATTAAATTTAATAAGTTATTGTAGAAATCTAATCAATTTCCCAATAATATATCATAATTATTAGATACTTTATGGCTGTATCAGCAATCTTTATTTGTCACCATTAAATTAAAATATAATCTAATGACCCTCATTGTTTTTCATGTGCTAAATATGTACCTTTTTTATTTCTTATGCTTATGGGGTTTGAAATTTGTTTTAGATTGTTGATCTCAATGAAAATCTATAGTCATGAAGAAATTTGGGGCCGCATTAGAATTTAAAAATATACACTTATCTCATAAATTATAATGAGAGTTGTTTGATTATGCTTTAAATTAATGGTGTTTATTGAATATTAAAGTGTCTACCTCTTAACCCATTAATGATTTTCACCTTTAAGGAAATACTTTTCTATAAGAATTCTTTTGTTTTTTAAAAGGAAGTATTCATATTGATGATGAATGAATTATTTTATTATCATCTAAGATTCATGAATATTTTATACAAATAAATTGTGATTTTTTTTCAAAAATAGCAATAAAAATAAATTTTTTTCCAAAAAAATGGAGAGATTCACCAATAAGAAATAATATTTATTACAAAAAAAAGGAAAAGTTCATTAATATTTTATATGGTAATTTGAGGTTGATTTTATTAAATTTATTCTCATCCATGATTATTTAATATTATAGTGTCCACCTCTTAACTCATCAGTTGTTTTCACCTTTACGACAATACTTTTCTATAAGAATTCTTTTGTTTTTTAAAAGGAAGTATTCACAATGATGATAAGTGCATTTTTTAATTATCATATGAGATTCACCAATATTTTCTACAAACAAATTATGATTTTTAAAAATAATTATTTTTTCAAAAAAAATGGATGGATTCACAAATAGAAAATAATATTTATTACAAAAAAAAAGGAAAAAGTCATTAATATTTTATATGGCTTTTTGAGGTAGAATTTATTAATTTATCCTTATTCCTGATTATTTAAAACCTTGCCAAGAGGCTGTTGAATTGTTCTTCTATAGTTGAATATTTACAATTGGTAAGCAATGACTCAGTAATTTGTAGTAATATGTATTTATTTTATAATATAAACTAGTATATTTATTTCTAACCTTGTAAATCAGTTAATTTAGTTTTAGATATGCTAGTTATAGTTATAATTATAGTTATGATTATAATTTTTCTGATAGGTTAATATGGCACTCACACATGTATACTTACATCAAAAAAGTATACATCGTAAGCTCCTAGCTAGATAGGAAGACAAAAAGATCCATCTTAGATAAAAGTTGAGGCTACAATACTAACTCAACAAAGTATGCTACTAGAGTTTTTGATTAGTGTAAGAGAATTTTTATAGGGAGTTGAAACCCAAACTAAAAGAAATAGTCATTAAAGGCAATCTAGATGCCAAGCCATAAAGTACATTTGTATTTAATAGGCCAAGAGCAAAAAAATGGCACTAGTCAATGGTGTCGACAATGCTTCTCATGAAATTGATATGAAGAGACCTTAATAGGTTAACAGGGAAGACGGTCGATCATTCCACCAAAAACCAAGACCAAAAGTGGAGAGGGGGAACCATGGCTACCAGGGAGTAAAGCACTAGTTAGCTCCACAACTGGAAGATGCAGGAGGAACCAGAGAGCACGCAACTATAAATAGACCCAAGCAGAGCCTGCCAAAGTTCAAAGGACCCAACCGTAGAGTGAGGAGAGAATGTCAATCGACCCAATTAAAAATCATCATCAGTGGATATTTAGGAGGGGGCACTAATGGCTAAAGCCAATTTAGAAAGTCTATCTACTTCACCATTACCTTCTCTGTAGATATGGCTAATCCAAAATTCATCAAAGGTAGCTAGTAGCCCCAAGATCAGTTGAAGCCACTAGTTAGGTGCCAACTAGGGATGTTATTGCAATGGATCATATTAATGACATTTAGTGAGTCACCCTCCAAATGAATTTTCTGCACCCCTAGTTCCTTCCCTAGCTAAAGACCTCTTTATGGTGCTCTGAATTCCACTTCATTATTAGTAGCCACTCAAATATTTTCAAACATTTCTTATATATAGAGACCATCAGAGTCCCTCAGAATGAAACCAATACCACTTTGGCCCATATTTCTTGCAGAAGCACCATCAAAGTTTATCTTGCTCCACCCAACCTCTAGTGCATCCCAAATCACCCCCACCCTTGGATTCGTCTGATCCACTAGAGTGCGTAGTCCAAAAATTGGAGGGATGATTAGGTTTGGAAGAACCTACTTAATCTTACCATCCCAGTCTGTAAACAATTTTTTCTTGACTATTTTTTATTTGGCCACCACATTCAAGAGCTCAGTCAGGTGGTTCTCAATTTTCCCACAAAGACACAAAAGGCTCATTTCTTTACCCTGGAAGATTTTGTGGTTCCTTTCTTTCCAAAATTCCCAGATTAGAAGTGATGGGAGGATGAGGAGTAAATAAAAAAAATCGCCTTTCTTACTAGTTTAGGCCATTGCAGAAACCACTGATCTAGCCCTGCTAGGAAGGGGCTGAAGATTCTTAGCTTTCCCATAAAATGCCACCAACAGTGGTTGGAGAATTTGTAATGGAGGAGAAGATGATTTGCAATCTCTTCTTGATCTAGACATAAAGGACATCTACTAGGACCATTGATACCCATTGAATGGAGCCTTTCTTGAGTTAAGATTTTTCTCTAGCAAGTCAACAAGGCAAAGGAAGCCGCTTTGGGAAGGACGTGTTGGTGCCAAAAGAGATTAATAGGCCAGTCTTTTTTATCTATAGTCAATTCTTTCAGTTTGTAGCAAAAGCATACCTTGTATTTTCCATTGAACGAGTCATAACACCTAATATCCTTATCAGGGGAAGAGAAAATAATCCTTTTGTTGAGAATATCAGTAAATAAGTCCTTCTGAAGCTGATCCAAGTCCAGCTGATCCAAGGATTTCTATTTCCATATAGAAATACCATTTTCTTGGATCAGATAACCATAATCATAGACATTGTGCCCCCATAGGTGATAGGTTTCTTCCATAACCAGTTGTAGAGAGGGGTTGTGACATAGGGCAGCTTCACGAGACCAAGAATCAAATCAAAAGGAGGCATCCCTTCCATTCCTGACATCCCACATAACCTGATCGCTTATGGTATCCCTGTTGTCCATAATAAAATTCCAGATAGCCGAACCCCTAGGAGGGTTGTTGTTATTCAGAATCCTTTTGGGCTCCAGGAAGTCCAAATATTTATGTTTTAGGAGCCTTGCCCATTTTTGCTTCCTGTGACTACAAATTTCCCAAGCCATTTTAGCATCTATTGCTAAATTCATAATTGAGATTTGGCGAATACCAGAATGACCTACCATTTTTGGTTGGCGGATCATTTTCCAAGCTATCAGGGGAAATTTACCTTTGTCATCTGACCCATTCCAAAGGAAATGTCTCATTAGAGAAATAAATTTATCTTCAATTTCTATCAATACCCGCAGGCAAGCCATGGAAAAAATCGGTAGCACTAAAAGGACTAACTTTATCATAGTGAGTTTCCCAGCAGAGGATAACCACTTGCCTTTCCATGATGCAAGCTTAGATTTTCACTTTTCAATGAGGTGCTTCTAGTAGTGAGATCTGTTACTGCCAATGAAGAGAAGGGTTCCAAGAAACTTCCCTAGGAATTTTGCTACTTTGAGATTGAGAATCCTTGATAATACCACTTGCAAATTGAGCGGAGTGTTGACAAAAAACAATTCTGATTTGTGCCAGTTGATTTTTTGACCAAAAGCGAAACAGTAATCGTCAAGGCAAGTTTTGATTATTTCGACTTCCCTCCTACTGGCCAAACCAAATAGAATGGTGTCATCAACAAACTGAGGGTGAGTCATTTTTTTATCCCTGTTGCCACATTAACACCAACCCAATGACCATCTTGCTGGAGAGCTCTTATGGATCGACCTAAAGCTTCAGCCACTATGATAAACAAAAAAGGTGATAATGGATCACCTTGTCTAATACCTCTTGTTGAAGAGAAGAAACCGTGGGATGAGCCATTAACCAAAACAGAGAATTTAGGGGTAGAGAGACAACTTGTGATCCAAGTGAGACATTCCTTACAGAAGCCAAATTTATTGAGAACATCAAATAAGAAATTTGTGTCCACCATATCATAAGCTTACAGAATGTCTAGTTTAAAAATCATACAAGAGTCCTTGGTCTTCTTGGCTGTGTGAAGTGTTTCATGAGCAACAATGATCCCTTCCACAATGGATCTTCTAGGGGTAAACCCACTTTTTTCATCTGATATGATGTGTTTAAGGAGGGGCTTCTATCTGTTAGCTATGATCTTTATTACAATCTTATATATAGTATTGCATTGAGCGATAGGCCTAAAGTCACTCATCTATTGTGGATTTTGTTTCTTTGGAATTAGAGTAAAAAAGTGTGATTGATGACCCCTAACATAGTCGTCTTCTTTCTTGATTCTTCTACTGTAAGGTATAAATATCAAGCAATGATATCCCAAAAATGATGGAAGAAAGTGGCACGAAAGCCATCCGGGCCAGGAGTCTTATCAGGTTTCAACTGGAGGGTGATACTCCTTACTTCATCAATTGAAATAGGACTATAAAGATCTATGTTTTGATTAGCAAAAATGACAAATGGGATCAAGTTCAGAATTCTCACTCTTGCTTCCTGGTCGACTTGATGTTCACCATTCATCAAAGAGTCAAAGAATCTTACAGCTTCCGACACAATGTCCTCATAATTCCTAACAATGACTCCATCCGGTCTCATAATCTCGGATATTCTATTTCTATTTCAATTGGAAATGGCCGACCAGTGGAAGAACTTGGTATTTTTATCACTTTCCTTTAATCATAACTCCCTTGATTATTGACGATATTGGATTTCCTCACATCAAAGGATTTCATTTAGATCAGATTTTAGAGTATTTTCTTCAATAAATAGATCCTCAGTCATTCATGAAGATTTAACAGAGTTGGTTAAGTTTGCCAGTTCTGCCTTAATTATTAGTTTCTCCATATGAATATTCTTGAAATGGTTCTTATTCCATTATTTGATCTTTACCTTAATAGACTTGAGATTTTTATTGAGAATAAGAAGTCTCAAATGATTGCCAAAAACTGATTCATTCCACCAAGCCGCTATAAGATCATAAAGTTTAGGCATTTTGAGCCACATTTTCTCAAATCAGAATGGGGTGCCTCCCTCCACTTGAGCGAAGGAGACCTCTGGATAGATTGGGTAGTGATCTAATCCGGTGAGAAATAGAATCGATGATTTTAATGCTAGATTTTTACCTAACAACTCACCAGAAATAGAGAATCGGTCAAGCCATTCACCAATCTTAGTAAAGCCCATTCTCCGGTTCGTCCATGTGAAGAATCCATTTTTCGAAACAATGTCTAAGAGGTGATTCTTCGCAACAAAGTCCAAGAAGTCCTCTTGGGAAGTACCCGTACTCTGAATACCCCCACTTTAATTAGTGCTAGAAAGGATCATATTGAAATCCCCGGCTACCACACAACTACCATCGATGATACTATTAAGCTTAATTTTATCACCAGTAGAGGATGGTCTGTACACATTGAAGAGATTGAAATTCTCATTTCATCTAAGAATAGTGATCAAGCAATGTTTCCAATACTTATCTTCCCCCACAAGTGATATCTTAACACTCATGGGGCTCCAAATGATTCCCAAGCCATTGGAGGCTCCATCTGATTAGCTAGAAAGCCCATTCCACTGTTTCCAAACTCTCATTTTACAATCAATCTCAGCCTTGCTCCATTTACTTTCCTATAGTAGCCAAATATCTCCTTTTGTTTCATCAATCTGGCACTTAATCAATCACCATTTGTCAGGGGCATTGATGCCCCTGATGTTCCAAGATAGGAGTCTCATAGCTCCTAGGGAAGGGCATTTCCCTTCCCTAAATTAAGTTTGGTTTGACCACTGGTAGCACCAGCTACTGCTAGCATGACTTTCTTGGACTTGCACCCCCGCACACCTTTTGGATTAAAATTTAGTTTACCAATAGTCGAATCTGACTTTCCAAAACCTTTTGGAGTACCCTCCAACATAAACTCTGAGTCAGGTTCAAAGTTCTCCTCCCCCTCTGAAGAGGAGGTTTCAATTTCACTATCTTCTAGTTCAATGCCTATCATGGAGTAGATCTACTCTCCCATCTCCCCTATAGTGTCCTTTTCCATATCCTGAGAGTACAGATTGCCATCTTCAATTGCCAGTTGATCCCTAGGCACAAAAGGGAAGGGTGGAAGTGAGTCCGCTACCTTGGATTCAATGTTTGCCTATAGGGATTTGGTCTTTCCCAGAAGTGTGAGAAGATCTTGTTGGCTCTCACATTGATCAGAGGAGGGGAGAATTACGATCAAAGAGATATCTTGTGTTAGTGTAACATTCTCCTTATCCAGAATATTGTTGCAAAGGGCATCCCAGTGTCAACGATAGTGGGAGGTTCTAGTTGCAGCTTTACCTCAATAGGAGATTGCATACAGGAATAATTTCATTGTATCATAGAGGAGACATCACAACTAATACTAGTATGATCCAAGGAGAATCATTTAGGGCAAATATGTAGTTGATCTTCCTTATCAATCTTTTGAATCCAGATCTTCCTTGCCCCGATAATTCTAACTTCATTTGGGATCTTGTTGATTTGATCTATGCTAATACAAATTCTGAGAATGCTTCCCCATAGTTTATCCTCCAAGATGTCATCTGCCGATACAAAGGTACCAAGGGTTTTTGCATATATCCTTAATGACATCAATGTGCCAATAATCTAAGGGACAATTATACAATCTTATCCATACCTTGTTGTTCAGCAAGACATATGTCCAGGGATTGAAATTGGGCTGCCAATCAATGATGTGGACTTCGATACCATCTAACATGTATGGATTTTTATGTTTAGCTTTTCATTTCTCCTCATTTCTCATAAATTCAATCATATAGAAGTAATTCAAGAGAATATTAATTTTAATATCCTTTCCCCACTGCGCTCTACACTAGGATTCAAAGTTGTCCTTAACCTGCTTTCCACCACCCCACTTGATAAAACGGCAAGACTCAAGCAAATTTGACCTAGCATAATTAATTTTATTCTCATCCAGATAGATAGTGGGTCTTGAGGTTTTTCTTACTAGTTTATGAAAACAAGGTCATTGAGGGAGAGAGCCTGATCTTCAAAAGTCAAGGCATCTTTCAAGATTCGATCGAGGGTTCTGATTTTTCGGATGGAAGTTGGATCTCCAAAATCTAGCTTGATGCACCCTTGAGTTATCTTGCATGAAGTTCCCATTCTGCTTTTGGAAATTACCATGATCAGTCTGGGGAACCAAAAAAGAGTTAGTATGCGAAATACCTCTCTGGAGTGGCGCATCCGAAGTGTTAGGTTCAGGCAGAGGATACCAGTTTTGGGAGCCCTCCTATGCAGGATGCATAGCCTTGTAGAACCAACCATTGTTATATCAAATGAAACCATTTTCCTTCCACTTGTGTGGGTAAATAGGGCACTGGTTACCACTTGAATAGGGATTTCCATAGTTTAGCCGCAGACTGTAGTATTTGGAGCCCTGGAACCTATCTGTTTTCCTAGCATTAACTGGTTGCTGGACAACATGCAATCTAACTATCTCAATGGGGAAGAAAATGTCTGCTTCTTCTCTCCAAGATCCAACCTTCGTAGACTAGGCACCAGAGTACATCAGTAACCCTGCTCTTCTCACCAGCACTGCTCCCAGCCTTTTCACTCCTCCCAGCACAACTAAATAATTATATTACGGTTAAGTAATTAATAATGTAAATGTAATATTATATTTTTAATGATATAACTATTTTTAGGGTTTAAAATCAGTTGCCTCACTTAGTAAAAAAATGTTAAGTCACAACTTATTTAGAATTCCACTTCAGATGTACCTATTGGGAATTGAACTTGGTCTTGAGAACCCAGCGTTTTTGACCAGTTAAGCTCAATTGCTTGGACTTTTACATTTATATATTTATTATGTTGTTATCGATTTATTTATTATTATAAATATTAGTATTATATTACTAAGAAGATTATTTTATTATCAAACTTTTATATTATTATATTGTATGAAAGTAACTAAAATAATATTATTAATTTATATTTTTATTATATATATTTTTTATCTATATTATATAAGACTTTAAAAATGTAGATATAAATTTTAAATAATTTTTTAAATATTTATTTATTGGATGTATTAAATAAATTTGAAAACATAATAATAACTTTAATATTATTGATTTGGGCAAATAATATAAGTCATGTTATTAGGGTTGGGTAATTAATAATGCTTTCATATTCATAGCATGGTAGAATCTAATCTTTCTAGAATAAATGTAATATTATATTTTCAATAACATAACTATAGTGTGTTGGTTGACTCCAACCAATTGCGATATTACTAGCTAATTGCAAGTACTAATAAATAGTAAATAAAATATACCAAAATTTAATGATATGCACCATCTTATGATTATAGTTAGGGTTAGGGTTAACATTATCTTAATGTTAGGGTTAATAGTTGGTTAAAATTAAAGTTTCAATTTTAAAATAAACTTTTATTTAGGGTTAATAATAGGGCTCAGTTAGGGTTAGAGTTAGTGTTTGGGTTTAAGTATGAGATTACCATTATAGGATAAAGCTAGGAATTAGCATTTCAGTTGAATTAGGATTATGGTTAGCATTAGGGTTCCATTAGGATTGGACATGGTGGTCCTAAGATTTAAATTAAGGTTAGAGGTAGTGTTAAGGTTAGGATTAAACTAGTATAAAGGATAAGGTTAGTATTATGGTTAGAGTTAATGTGTGTTATATTAGGGTTAGGATGTATTTATCTACAATTCTAAATATGATCACAATCCTCACCTAAACCTTAACACTACCAATAGGAGAATTAGTGACAACTAAGAAGAAAGTAGGCAGTACAAAAATATAAGCTTGGAAAACAAATATTTGAAACATTTTGTTGGGGCCTAAATGCCATTAAAAAACTCTCTTGATTTGTTAATATTTTAGGTAGAGGCAAAGAGATGTCTTGGGCAATTGTGAATTTGAAATATTAAAAGTATCAAATTTGTGGTTGTGAAAATGTACAATGACTTTGAATTCCACGATGGCCTTGCTTTGACTCTTTCATGCCATCATTTTTAGAGCTATCATAGAGGTCTTCTTGGTAGGCTTTTTTCAAAGACTAGCAATGCCCATCTATTTTGAAATGACATATATCTCTAACAATAGCTTTAGGCATTAGATGTCATTTTCTAGGACTTTACAATATATTCTTTTATTGTAATTTTTGTATGGAAACATATGTTGCTATGGGCATGACCATTGTACCTCATTGAAATGCGGTAGTAATAAATTCACAACTAACAATGTAATACAATAAAGAATGTGACATTAACTAAACAAATATTATCATGATTATTAAATATGCCCAAATAAAGAGTCGTGTCCCCTAGACAAAGTAAACCAAACATTAATTTAGGGCAAGATAGGTGAATGACACAAATTTTGAGTTTCAACCTAAGCTAGGCATGAAGATATAGCTTTCCCTTAATATGTTTTCTAGTAACTTGATCTGATCTGTTTAGAACATATGTTGGTTTATTACATGGTAGGATGAATATTTATGTAAAAATTGTGAAGAGAAATCATTCGAAACTATATTCGAAAATATAACTATATGGATGGAGGAACAACAATGCCATATCAACGCCCAAATATAAACAACTCTGAATCTTCTTTGGATTCTTGGAACTCATTGAATTATGGAAGCAATGATGCTCTCAAGGCAACAAGGAGAAAATGTGCCCTAAAATTGGTAACTCCCAACTTGAATTGCATTAAGATCTCGACTCGAGGGCCTCCATGGAATTGAGGAATTATTGTAAAGCCCACGAGCTCTTTGAAAAGTGGAGAGGAAATGATCAACCCCTCATAGAAATAATTAAATGCTAGAAAGAAACATTCCACAGGCAGGTAAGTATCACTACCCTAGCTAATAATTTTCTATATATTGAATGTCACAAGAAGTCTCTAAAAACAAAGCTATTGTATGAGGAGCATGTTTTTTACAAAGGTTAATTTTGATTTTATTGAATGGAAACCCAAATTCGATGCTAATAAATTTGAATTTAAGTCAACATCAAAATGGGTTCAAATTCATAATATTTCTATTGAATTAATGCATGCCAAAAATCTCATTGAAATTGGGGATAAATTGGGCAAATTCATAGCCGTAGAAGTGAATTGGTCGGAAAAATCCGATATAAATTTTTTAATAGAAGTAAATAAGGGCATAAAAAATTTAAAGAACATAACCCTAGATAGAGTAGATGGTAATTACATCTTAAAGTCGGTATGGTATAATGGCTCAGTCTTTGAAAATTTAACATTTTTCAAAAGGTCCAACCCTAGCATACATAAGTCTCAAGCTAAGAAAATAGATAAATATTAAGCGAACGATAAAGTAGATATACAATTTAATAATAAGATAGGTTTTTTTATCATAAACATTGGCCATCAAGAGACTGATAATAAAGAAAACCCTCCTCCTTCCTTGGTTCTACGTGTAGGTAACATTCCCCATGTGTATGCACATGAGGAACAAATTCAAACAAAATTAAACAAAGTTATCAAGAATTTAATGGGGAAATTAGCAGAAGAATTTGTAGAAGACGTGTATAAAAATGCTCCGACAAATGTTACAAACAATGACATCTATCCAAATTTAGAATGTTAACGGACCCCCCTTAGGACTCAATCTTTTAGAAATAACTAGATTGAAGATGTTCATGATGATAACATCATAGTTTCTCCCAATATGGAGGACTATTCCCCTATTGTGGAAGGGTTGAATGCAAATCAGGAGAGATAATTCATTATTAAATAACTGATCAGTATATAGGAAAGGGAAAAAAATATGATATTAGACAATAACTAAATCAATCTACATAATACAGGTATCTTCCAAATGGGAGGCGATAAACTGACTCTAGACTATCGCAAATTCACTATCAACAAAATAGGTCGGAAGTCTTTTTTAGATAAGAGGAAAATGGATGGGGAAGTGAACAGGTAGGTTAAAATCACAATCCTTTTGGGTCTGCAAAAGTCCGCCCTCCCCCCATAAAGGAATAAATATACTAACATGGAATGTTAGGGGTATGGGGGCTCCTAACAAACAACGATTAATTAAGCGTAGCATACTCAAATATGCTATGGACCTAGTAATGCTGTAATAAAAAAAAATCAGTAGGACTCGTATGGCCAATTTTAGTAATAATTCACCCAATGGCATGTGGAAATGGTGGACTCTATAGGGCCATCAGGTGGACTGGGAATAATATGGAAAAAGAAATCAATTGCATTTACATGTCATACCAAAATGCAAAACTAGATGGTTGGTAAAGTAAGAGCCCTTAGTCTAAACCTTGATTTTATTATCTTAAATATATATGGTCTAATCCCAACAGATAAGAAGATATTAGTCTTGCAGGAAATAGAACATTTCTTCAAAAATCAGGATGAGAAACACATCATCATAGGTGGTGACTTCAACACGATCTTGTACAGAACTGATTAAAGTGGAGGGATAAAAAACATGAGACAACCACAAAGAGACTTTGCAAATTGGATAAATAACAATAACCTCTTGGAAATCAGGACTAAGATGGGTTTCTATACATGGAATAATAGAAGAAAAGGTTTCTCCAACATCACAAAAATACTTCATTTTTTTTTTTACAAAGGAGACTTGATTGACTTTAAAACTTAATTAAACACTACTATATTGCCATGGTCAGGCTCTGACCATTACCTAGTCTATTAGAACTAATGGGAGAAGCAAAGAAAACTAGACGCCCTTTCAAGTTCAAACTAATGTGGTTTAAACATGAAGACTTCCTCTACAACATACAAAAATGGTGGAATGAAGGTGTTTTTATAAGATCTAAAATGTATTGTCCTGTCTCAAAGCTGAAAGAGATTAAACAGAAACTGTTAGAATGGAACAAAAATAAATTCAAAATCATCTTTGAGGAGAAGACAAGAATTGAAAAGAAGCTGGAAATAATGAATAACATTGTTATGCAACACGGGATGAACCTAGAAACATACGAGGTGGAAAAAAAGATTCTATGTGAATATGAGGGTATTCTGGCTAGGGAAGAGATATATAGGAAACAGAAATCTCGAGAGACATGGTTAGAAGATGGAGATAGAAACACTAAATTTTTTCACAACAATGTCAAAATGAAAAAGGCAGTAAATAGAATTACTAAGATCACCAATAATAGGGATCAAATCATTATGTAACAAAATTTTATCATGGAAGATGCTAAGAATTACTTTAAAAATATTCTCAATAACTAGTAGCACTTGAACCTTCTTAACAATAGGGCCTTATTAAAAAACATACCCAAATTAATAACGAAGAATGATAATCAAATGTTGAACTCCAAAATAACCCATGAAGAAGTTAAAACTTCTCTTTCACAATTCCAAGGTGATAAGACCCCAAGGTTGGATGATTTCCCTGCTGGTTTTTTTCAGAAGTGGTGGCACATTTTAGGCGACGAGGTCATTGATGCCCTATAATCTGCCCGAAATGAAAGGAAGTTCCTGAAAGAAATCAATAAAACCTTTCTAGGCTTACTCTCAAATAAGGAGAACCCCTCAAAGTGGGAAGAATTTAGGCCCACTTCTTTATGCAAAATGACTTACAAACTACTAGAAAAAGTCATGGCCAATAGGCTAAAAAAACTACTACCAACCATAATATCATAAGAACAAACTAGTTTTATACCCAATGGATCAATTTTGAATGGGATAGTCATAGTCCAAGAAACCATCCATGCCATTCAGTTCCAAGGACAACCTAATATAATGATAAAATTAGATATTAAAAAGGCTTATGACAAAGTGGATTGGTATTTCCTTTGTAGATGCATGAAATCCTTTGGCTTTAACAAAGAATGGGTGAAATGGGTCCACTTGTGCATATCAAACCCAAGATTCTGAATCTTACTCAATGAGAAACCATAAGGTTTCTTTGGAGTGACTAGGGGACTCAAATAGGGAGACCCTCTATCCCCATTCTTATTCATTATCATGTCTAAAGCCCTAGGAAGAAGCATGGATACATCAAGAAGAGCTAGAAGGTTAGTAGGGATCCAAGTCACAGGAGGTGTAGACCCATGCACACATCAACAATTTTCTAATGATACAATGATTCTAGGTAAAGGTTAGTTGAATGAAGCCAAGGAAATCAAGAGGATATTACAATCTTATGGGTTGGCATCCGGGGAAATGATCACTGAGGAAAAATTAGAGATATTATTTTTCAACATGAAAGTGCATGAGGAATCTAGAATAGCATCATATCTAGGGTATAAAATTGGCCATTTACCATTGTCATATTTAGGAATGCCCCTGGACAAAGGCATTAGAACAAATAAACTCTTGGATCCCCTGATTGAGAGGGTGAGGAAAAAGATGTCATCCTGGAAAGGCTTATGGGTGATAGGGGCAGGAAGACTAACCCTCATAAAGATAGTCTTGGAAGCAATGCCTATCTACCTACTATCATGTATACCACTCCTGAAAGGGGCCTATAAGAAATTAACTCAAACAATTAGATATTTCTATTGGCATGACATAGAGGATAAAAGAAAAATCAAACTGATATCATAGGACAAGATATGTCGACATAGGAGTGATGGAGGCATGAGAATTAGGAAACTACTATGGTAGAATAAGGCCTTCAAGGCAAAACTAGCATGGAGAATATATACATCCTCAGAAGACAAATAGGTTAGAATCCTTAGGAACAAATATATATCTAGTAATCAGAAAGATGCAATATTTAGGGATATAGATCAGCCCAAGGGTTCTCGAATCTGGAACTTTCTAAAAGAATGACGCATACTCATATCTAATTGTTTGTCCTGGGGATATTCATGATGGTAAATCTGCCTTTTTTAAGAAAGATTCCTGGGGGAATACCCCTTGATAGATAAGCTCATGGATACTACCAGTATAAAGGACCAATTGAAAAATTTATGGGTTAATCTTGTAAGGGATTATATAACAATGGAACCAGAATCAATAATTAGATGGAAATAGAAATACATGCATCCATTCATGGCAAACAATAAATTCCACAAACTACGCCAAATTCTTAGATGTAGAATAATAATATTTAGACTTGGGTCAGATGAGTTAATATTTTCTAGATCAAAGGATGGGCAGTACAACTATAAAGACAATTTTAGAACCATAAATGATGAGGCAAACATTGGTACAGACTATACATCCCAAATACATTATGTGGGGAAAAATCCCGTCTCCCAAAGACTAGTTTCTTTGCTTGGGCTGCAATTCAGGGGAGTGTCCTAACTGCTAAACAAATTAAACTCAGGGGCTATGAAGAGCCTTCAATCTGTCTCTTATGCAAGGAAGATGAGGAGACAAATGACCATATCTTCATAGCCTACAACTACACACAAAAATGTTGGTATTGGCTAATGGAACAACTAGGTTTGTTAGGCACTCTTATGCCATCCCTAATGGAATGGTTCAAAGGTTGGCCGATCATCAAAAAGAATACTATCTTCCACAACTTATGGATATGCAGTATAGAAATAGTAATCTAGGAAATTTGGAAGGAGAGGAATAGGAGAATTTTTCAAGAAACATAAATGTAGGTATAAAACCTTATAGAGAAAATAGAAGCCTCCATTACGGAAATATCCAACAGCAAGAATGCGACCATCCAACAACATGATACGACATTCATAGACTAGGATAACTTCGTTAGAAAGCAATGGAAGGGGATTAAAATTCCTCCCTTTTCCAAGAAGGATGACATAGATAAAACTGAAGCCAGGAAAGCTTGAAAATGGGTGTCCCCAGAGATTGGATTGTTTAAACTCAACTTTGATGGAGAATCTATAAGTAATCTAGGGATGATAGGTGCAAGTTGTATAACACATTTGGATAATGAGATCTGAACTAGCTCTAAATCCATATATCGAGATCAATGCACTAACAATAAGGCAAAAATGTTGGGCCTAATAGAAGGTTTAAATTTTTGCAAGCAATTAAAAATACCCAAATTGGAAATAGAAGGTGACTCAACTATTATAATTAATGCAATTAGAACAAAAACAATGCCAAATTGGTAACTTAGAAGTCTGTTGGACAGAGCCCTATCACTATGAAAAAGCTTTGCAGATTACACAATAAATCATATATAGAGAGAGGATAATACATTGGTAGATAATCTAGCCAATATAGGGGCTGATGGAATGAATAAAATGATATCCTTGACATCTAGGCATTTAGAATAGGCAACTCACAGGCAGCCAGGGGCATTAAAAGTTATAGTTCACAACTTCAATGAGCCCAATAAGCCCTACCATTACATTCTCATATTTTCATTTACATACTTCCATCAACATATGTATCTGCAAACATATATATGTATATGGACATATAGTGATATATATGTCAATATATATTCATACTTATATAATTTTATGTGCATAGGTGTATATATATGTTACTATATATATATATATGTATATATGCATATATACACTCACTAAAAATAAACACAGAGCTGAGATCATCATACACCCTTCTCTTGCTCCCAATGGACATATCTATATAACATATAGATATACATGTTTGTATATATATATATATATACAATCTGAGTTTCAATCATCATATGTTAGGCCTTCCCATATAAGTTTTGCCCAATTTCTTAAAGCAATAATGCATTGGAATAAGTAATCAACATCTTTAGATTTGAACCATGAAGGCATTCTGGGGGTGGAGACCTATCAGACCTATCTGATAATAATCATACCCACATACCATAAGGTGAGAAGTCACTCATTAGAGAATAGCTTATCTCTCAACCAGGGTTGAAACTTAACCTACCGATAGAGTTAGTTAGCAAAACCAATAGATCTAGCTGTGACACTTGCAATTTTTAACTTTGACATAAACAATTGATTCTGGTATTTTCTTGTGCCCAGAAAAGCATGAGATGTCCTTTGTGGGAGAGATATCTAAGAAACATTGGTTAGTTATTCTGAGGTCAAGAGGATGATTTGGTCATCCATGCAACCAAGAGGATTCTGGGAAATGAGCTTATGAATACAAGACATAGGAAACACATTAATAGTGACATCCCTACGGGGTTTGCATTCATATTACTCACAATGGGAGAGGACAAAGTAGATATAGCCTCATTGTGCAGGTTAATATTCAATAACAAATACTTGGTAAATCTAGAGCTAGCTATTAAATGTGTTGATGATAATCTCTATATCCCCTATCCTGAAGATTAAGGCAGAGCTTCAGAGGTCATAGAAAAAGTTGAACCACTCAAAATAGATTTCAAGTGGCCCATTCTTATGATCAAGAATAAAAAATCCTTTTTGCAATGACAACTAGATACACTAGTACATTTGAGGCTAATTTTTGACAGTCGATTGTTGGAATTGCGACTACTTTTCATCAGAGTGCCGACAAAATTAGCCGTCAAAAATTCATCATCGGACTTGTCGATGATGCATCTAACTATCAAAAATACAACAATCCCATGGACTCTGCTGACGGTGGGTATGATCGCTCTTCTAGTCAAAAAAGTCATCGGACATACACCATCCCCGTCGGATGTTTGTTTAGACAGTGTCAAAAACTCGAAAAAAGTATGAAACTTTGCACCGATGGTGATTTTGTTTGTGTGATGGTTGTTTCATCGGGCCATTAATATGCATCAACGACCATCCTACAAGGAAGTGCCATCGGACATACAACATCCTCGTCAGATATTTGTATAGTTTGAGTCTGAATTGTGCAAAATCCAAAAACTTTGCACCAATGAGAACGTTGTTGGTCCGATGATTCCATCATTGGTGGAAAGCTTAGTCTTCATCGTAATTCTGATGAACATTTTTTTTTATTTTTAAAAATATTATTTTCTAGATGTAAAGAAAACCTCACTGATATGTACACCGAATGATATTCTATCCCTATCAGCTACCAATAGGGGGCATAGGTTTGAATCTAATATGAGGTGCACTAGTTTCAAGCTAATATGATCAGGCCCACCATGGTTTAGATGGTCCAAATCCTAAGAGGATGGTATGAACCACTGAGTCCTAGTAAACCTATTAAAAATGGTACTAATAGGGAATTAGCTAACCCAAATATAAGAGCCTTTAAATCCAACCAGGGAGATGAAATGACTTTATCTACCTTATCTAAGTTAGTTGTTCCTAGGAGCTACCAAAACTTATCTACTATATATATACATGAAATGAATTGATCTACTATATATGCACATATTTCTTATAAGTATATCCCAAATTGATAATCTCATATAAAGTTTCATCCTATGTCAATGCATGACATATACCTATTGAATGACATGTATATATCTCATACTAAGTAGTCACTCATTATTATATATTCAACATATATTCAAAGATGATAATCATGCATTTCGGACTACATGAATATCCTCTTTAATAAAATAAATCACATGTACAAGGTTATTGGGTTGATCGAGTGCAATAGAAAAGTACAATAGGTAAAGATAGTGTATATATATCTCATACTAAGTAGTCACTCATTATTCTATATTCAACATATATTCAAAGATGATAATCATGCATTCCAGACAACATGAATATCCTCTTTAATAAAATAAATCACATGTACAAGGTTATTGGGTTGATTGAGTCCAATAGAAAAGTTCAATAGGTAAAGATAGTACTCAAAATAATGTTACTAGCATCTTAAAAGAAAGCATAAATTCATTATGACCACCCAAAAAACACTTGATATAAAATAGTTCCGACCATTCTTTTGTTTAAGTCCACCCGACCATGTGGAACCCTTAGGTCGACCCCATCGCGCTTGTGGAGAGAGTTCCAAATAGTCAATCAAAGTATACAAGGGGGATGATAGGCTCACCCATGCCATACACGATGCATACATGGCACAAGTAATGGAATAATAAAGTATAACATCAATAGATAAGTATCATACCAAGTCATGAATCCACATAGGGTCACTACTTTAAAACTACACAAAGGCATTAGATTCTAGAATGCAGTGGAGGAAGTGTCATAGTATGTCACTTCACACAAGTCCCAATTCTCAATGTGTGGGCTTCCCTTTCATTGTATGTGCTCATGGGGATGCATCGTATGGAACCAAGCATTCTCTCATATGAAAAAGAACAAAAATTAGACAATCCCTATGCTAAATGAGTGGGTATGTCTCTTTGGACAAGTCCCAATGCTCCATGTGCAGGCATGCCTTTCATCATATGTTCTACATGGGGATGGACCATATGGAACCAACCATTCTCTCATGTGAATGAGAGCAATGATCACATAATCCTTGTGTGAGTGGGCATGCCTCTTCGCACAAGTCCTAATTCTCCATGTGTGAGCATGCCTTCCCAAAACACCCTTGGTGTTGTGATATCCCTCAAGGCGTTCTCAAGGAACCAAGTTTCTTGTTATTTGTTTTAACCCAAGTCTATTGTTATGTTATTACTTGATTTCAAAACTCCCCAAACATGAATGCCAAGCGTACCAGGTATGCTAATGGATGAGGGACAAGAGTGGGAGTCACTCGCTAGTCTCACTCTAGGACTAAGCTCATGCCATATCTAAAAGAAAGACATCTCATATACATCATTGGTGGAAATTTATAAAATGCCATTTTCATACATAAGAAAGACATACTCAATTGGGCACAACACCAAGAGAATGGATGCAACTTATCATTCTATCTTCTTGAAAACTCAACTCTTCTCATTTCACCTTCCTTCAAATGTTAATCAGATGTTAATCTTAAATAATCAGGTTATAACAGAACAGTAACAACATTGAAAACACAAGACAAGATTCACCAATACCCTGGGAAAACCTCCGTCTTGGAGGTGAAAAACCTAGCAAAAAAGTAGAATATGTATTATCTCAAATGTAGGAAATTACAAGGCAAGTGAACTTATCTTAGATTATTTTCCAATCAGCATGTTAGCAGATCTTAATTTCTCTTTATATAAATGATGCCCTCCTAAATGGCACAAGGTTAGTCTATGATCAAACAACACAAAACACACAAAACATTAGTGTCAGTCAATCAAAAACTAATCTACAAAAGGCATACCAAGAGAGACACTAAAAACATGCTAATGTATCTAACTAAAGAAGTAAAGATAATGAGACATCTCCAACTATCTCTTAGCATGATATTAGCTCCTTTCTCTCTTGTTCCTTTCCTCTCCAAGTTCCAAAATAGTGTAGCTCTCAGCAGCTTTTTGCACTATGGATGCTTATGGAGGATTGAGATTGTAGTATAGCTCCAAATATGAAATGAAAAGCTAATATTATGCTAAAATGATATATTTTAACTAAAATGATAAGAGGTTAGATTGCTTATGCTAAAATGCTCTCTAAAATGTCTATAGTCTAAATGCTTACAAGTTTTCAGGATCTGGATTATGAAGGAATGGGCTCTATTTATAGGAAAAATGGAGCAATGGATGGCCAAGATCGAAAGGTTTAATCAAGGGTCAAGCTTGAAAGTTGGGAATCCATGTGCACAATTGACACCAATGAAATGGTGACAAATGTCAACATAGGGTTGGGTTGAAAGAAGAGGTTGGAGGCATTAAAGGCCTGAGAAGACCTCATGGTTATCTAAAGGCTAAGGGTCAAGCCTAAATTAGGATTACCCACTGGATTAGGAATTAATCCAAGGATAAACCTTTGTGCAAATGATTAAGAGATAATCATGGTCAAAGCATTAAAGGCTTGATGAGACCCTTGGGTTGGGTAGAGGTTGAGTCAAAACAAATGTTTTAACCATGTGGGAGGGTTGAATTAACCATTAATGGTTATTGGAGACTTTGGGGGATTAAGTGGTTGAAAGTTGGAAGCCTTTAATGGCTATCAAAGACTTTGAGGATTTAAGTGGTTGAAGGTTGAAAACCTTTAATGGTTATCAAAGACTTTGGGGTCTTTGAGAAGTGACTCCATTTTGCTTAGGAATGTGACAATATTTAGGAGATGGATTAGGCTAATTAGGAAGGGGTTAGAAGAATCTAGAAGGGGATTAGATTTTTGCAAGTGGATTTGGTGGGTGAGGGAAAATAGGATTTTATTAAAATAAAAATTCATTTATTTCAATAAATATGTGCAAGTTGCATTTGAAGGAAAGTGCAAGTGGGGTGGGGATAATGATTTAAATAAATGTTTTATTTAATTTATTTAAAAGAGGAAAAGGGGATTTAATTAAATAAATAGCTTTTATTTATTTAATTGATTGGAATTGGATTTAATGAATGAATTAAAATAAATTGAATAATTTATTTAATTAATAGAAGAATGTTTGGGGATGAATTAATTAAATATTAATTTAATTAACTGGTGGCTAGTGGATTTTTAATCAAATAAATACGAAATATTCATTTAATTAAAATGGATAGATTTGTGTGACTACATTTGCCCCTCTTTGAGATGGTGCAGTTTATCGCATCGTTTCAAAGAAAGAAAAACTGGTGTGAAGAAATGCCCCATAAAATGTAAATTTAATGGGTGGTATGCCCCCTCGAGAGATGGGCCAAAAAATTTCAAAAAATCGGGCGATCTCTCGAAAAAGAATGAAAATTGGCAAGGTGATAGAAGAGAAGAAGTTAGGTATACTGGTGAAAAATAAAAGAAATCGGGGGAAACATGGAAAAATCGGGGGCTCGGGAAGTTCACGGGGACCACGGCGATGAGCGGGGGGAAGTTACGGTGACGGCGAGGGGTATAAATGGGGTGAAAGTGGTGAAAATAGGATCATTTGTGACCGCGACCAGTTGAAAACGAGAGCTCGGACAGTGACTATGCCGATTGCAATTACCGAGCACAGATTTGACCAAGTCCGATGGTTCCAGCGCCCAGCCGACTACGGACCAGCGGTACGCAAATTCAAAAACTGACTTTTTATGCATTTTTGATAGGTTTTTAGCTGAGTCAAAGTCAAGTTGAAGCAAGAGCGCTGGAACTATGGTTTTAGCGCTTTTGCTCCATGAATTAGCGCTATTGTGCCGCAATAGCGCTATTGTGGTCTAGTTTGAGCGCTTTGGTATGCATTAGCGCTAATGTAGGCAAGTTTTAGCGCACTTGACAAAGTAGCGCTATAGTAGGGTTAATTGAGTGCTATTGATGTGTAATAGCGCTATTGGATAGCGGGTTGAGCGCTTTTGTTTTTGTAGCACTATTGTAGAGCTTTTTGAGCGCTTTTGCTAGGGTTGTAGCGCTATTATAGAAAACTAGCACTTTTGTAGATAAAATAGCGCTTTTTCCTTAGGATAATGAGATGCCCCAGTTTCGGACAAAATAAATCTCCTGATGCGTAATGATTGATGGATGGTGAGGTGAAGTGGGAGTTGTTTTGAAACATAGCAGCCTAATGAGACTTAGGTCATTTGTTAAGATAAATGCCTGTTGAAGTCTAGGCGGCCATGATTGCTTACCTGTTGAAACCCAAAGATATTTGATCAAAGTATCTGATGATAGTTTAGGTTTAAACTTAAGAAAGTTTGATAACAAAACAATTGATGGTGATTTGATGAATGTCGATGTGCAGGAGGATCTATGCGTGTTGCAGTTACATGAGTGCCATCCTACGACACAGGGGTTGCGAGACCGGTTGACGCAGATAGAGATTGACTGTATAGTAGCGACTGGGTTGTACGAGGTGATGCACATGCCCGTGATTCGGATGAATCACGGCCTGATTACAGCCTTGGCAGAGCGATGGCACAGTGAGATGTGCACGTTTCATCTAGCCCAGGGAGAGATGACGGTGACTTTGGAGGACGTGTGGCGTATCCTTCGGATTCCGATTCGGGGGGAGCTTGTTACATACGATAGATCCTGGGGGACTCTGTCATGTCAGAGGATTTTTGATGATGACGTATATATTGACGATGGCTCGATCGCATGGGAGGATATAGCGGCACTATATGAGCCCCTTCCAGCAGTTTTGTCAGGGATCATGGGAGGACTTTTGTGTCCAGACAGGCGGTCACATGGATTGGCAGTGGGATGGGGACAGGTTATAGAGATGATGATGATAGAGGGGACCCGATTTGCCTGGGGGCCGTGCGTGCTAGCGCACATGTATCAGGAGCTACACGAGGTAGTGTACCAGGGGAGAGGTTCTCTTACAGTGGGCATGATGCTGCTGCATGTGTGGGCATGGGAGCACCTACCAGTGACTCGACCAGTGAGTCTCAGATTCCAAGTAGTGGACCAGCCATATATGTTTATGTACAGTGGCATGATGAGTCAGCCCCACTTGGAGAAGTTAGAGTGGTGGCGGCGAGCATTAGATGACCTGGATGCAGTGATTTGGCGGCCATACTTAGAGTGTGAGCCATGGGAGGATGATGCGGAGGCACTACCTTATTGCTTCATGACCCGATTTCTCATTAGGAGGACCTCTTATCATGTAGAGAGACAGGTGTCGGGAGGAGTGATGAGACAGTTCGGACGGCAGCAGGGACTACCTAGCAGATCAGGGGAGTATGCACGAGTGATCCGAGAGTGGTATGCATGGGGTCCAGTGCTACTGTATGATCAAGCACTGGCAGAGTTTCGGACACTACAGGCGAGGCCATAGGACTTACGACTGAGGGTCATGGATGCAGGTGTGACAGCAGAGTATACGCAGTATCGGGCGGCACACCCGATCCTATGGATACCAGACCCAGCTGAGCTGATCCCATCTTTTGAGGATGAAAGGGGACGAGGATGGAGAGTAGGAGGCCAAGGAGGAGGAGGAGGAGGAGGAGATGGAGGAGGTGGTGGAGGAGGTTTGGGGATGCCGAGGCAGCGGAGAGGGAGAGGTGGACTACCTCTTCAGATATCACAGGGACCTTTGATGTAGGGAGGAGTGCAGCTGAGTGGGAGGGGGATGGAGAGAGAGATCCCGATGGATACAGGTGCAGGGGAAGGTGGTGCAGGGGAGGGACCTATTGGAGGGGGTGATACAGGTGCGGCAGCCATGGGGGAGGGAGCTACGGGGGATCTGCGGTATCATATGATAGGTTATTTGCAGACCCGGGTATAGAGATTAGAGGAGGAGGTAGCAGCTAGAGATGTGCAGCTATTTGCACGTGAGGCAGAGCTGACAGTGGTGCTGCGGGAGAGAGATACTGCGGTGGAGAGATTGGCAGAGCTGCAGGAGAGAGTGCGGACTGGTGCACAGGGGCCGTTAGGGGAGATTATGAGGGAGATGCGGCGAGCTCAGGCGGAGATAGAGTACTGGCGGGGGTTATATGAGCAGGTGGTACCGATTAGCCAGCGATCTCTCAGCTACTCATAGATGCGGTAGGCCAGATCCGAGCGATCACAAAGGATGCAGAGCAGTGGGGTGTGATGGGTCCTCTTCGGTAGGAGAGATCAGGGGATGCAGGAGGGAGTGGGGGTTCGATGAGGCCTCCACGAAGAGATGCATCAGGTGGTGCAGGTACCAGTGGTGGAGTAGGTAGGGGTGGTGGTGGTACAGCATCTGGCTAGAGCGGCATTTGAGAGAGCATTTTTGCATATATGTATTGTATCTTTGTCTATTTATGGACTGTATCTTGGATGGCTCTTGGTAGCCGATTTTTGTAGACTTCATTGTACTCTGATATATGAGTTGATATATATGAGGAGATCCCATATTGTGATGATATGCATGTGATTATGTATGGATGTTTATTCATGATGATGATTTATTGCTTAGATGTATATGTGTACATGTATGCATTTGATGAGATGTTTCTTTTATGCATGTTTTTATGATGATTTATGATGTGAGATACTGACATATGAATGCAGGTTTAGATGTTTATGATGTATTTGATTTGTGATGTAATGCTTTATGTATATAATGTCATGATGATATATGCTTATGCTTTGATGTATGAACAGGATTTATGGTGTTTCCTATTGCGATGTAATGATAAGATAACGTTAATGCAATGGTCAAATGAATGATGTTATGTATGAGTATGCATCTAGATGTTTTTAAATGAATGTAACATGGATAAACAAAATGTAAAGTGCAAATGTTTATATGATAATGTGTTTTAAATGATTGCATACGGATAAACAAAACGTAAAGGACAAATGTTTATATGATGATTGTGTTTAAATGAATGCATACGGATAAACAAATGTAAAGTACAAATGTTTATATGATGATTGTGTTTAAATGAATGCATACGGATAAACAAATGTAAAGTACAAATGTTTATATGATGATTGTGTTTAAATGAATGCATACGGATAAACAAATGTAAGCTATGAATGTTTATATGATGATGTGTTGAATGAATGTATACGTAAAAATGGATATATTAGATGGTATGAAACAATGTTGTGTAAATAAATTTGTTTTATGATTCTAAATGTGTTTTAAATATGTTTGTAAGTACAAATGATAATGGGATGATACGATAACTAATGGGTATAATAACTGCAGCTTAATGTAAGGATAATGGATGCAATGTGAATGAATCTTACAATGAGCATAAGAAGATACTTAGTAATGAATGAATGCATCTTTTAATGATAAAGAAATGAATGCAAATGATAAATGATGAAAAGTTTAATAAAATGATAATGGATAATTTACACTGGATGAAATGCTTAGTAAATGATTTTAAAACAACCAAAGACAAGTTGATCCCATGAATGAATCTAATTATTTATGATTGATGCAATGATGCAAAATGATTTTAATGAAAAGTAATGCCAACAATGAACTATATGCAATGTTTAAGTTTTAAAAATGACATGAATGGACGTAATGCAAGATGTACCTAAATGCAATGATGATATGACTATGAGGAATGCAAGGTTTTTAAGACTTTGCATGATGCATTGATGAGGTATCAGAGTACTCAGTCGTGATTTGTATCCAAGACTAGCTTTTATTAGTCATTTTTGCATTTAAATCCTACATATGAATGAATGGATGGGTGATATGCAACGGAATGCAAGATAGAAACAGATGAGGTGAAATGATGATCCATAGTGCTCTATTTTCATCATTGAGCTTTAAAATGTTGGAAGAGAATACAAGCATCTTGACACAATGATTCAAGATGACCTGAGTATTTCTTTCATGGATTTTAATATAGCAAGTTAATACAAACGACTTGATATAAGGGTCAAGTCGACCAGAGTATTGCTTGCGGAACAGACAGGGATTATCTCCTTTTGTGCATGACTTGGATCATCCTCCTTGATCTTAGGCTGATCAGATCCTAAGACAAGTACATACCGTAATAAGAGATAAAAACCTTTATCCAATTTGGATGAGGTAGGGGGAACCAAAGAAAGAGCATTGTACCTGCAAACAAACAGTATATACATAAAGAATAAAGAATATAGATCCTTGGTAATGGTTCATGCTCATATGGTCGAGGTATACGCTGTAGTCAACAAGCCGTAGTGATCTATGATTGTATTTTTGCCTATGATCACATAGCTTGGTGAACTTCCCATGTAGACACCATTAGTACATGGCCCAGTACTTCATTAGAAATGATGCGCAAATGATACAAAACAATGCTAAAAGATGCTGATGCAGATACATAAACAATTATACTCACAAATTAACCAAGTATTTGATAGCCTAACAGAATTTTCTTGTCAAAGAAAATGTCATCTTGTCTTTGTTTTGGTAAGGAAGGATGCATCCTTGTTTAAGATAGTTTGGATTGTTGATGTTGATTGTTTTGGTCGATTGATAAGTGGTCATTGTGTGAGTAGTTTGTCAATGTTTGTTTTGCATCTATGCGAATGAGTATGTACAATGTGTTGCCATGTTTTTGTGGGATTTTCGATGGTTTTTCGATGTTTTTGTGGGATTTTCGATGGTTTTTTGATGTTTTTGGATTTTGTGGAATGTTTTTGAATGTTTGTTTGGATTTTGGTGAGACTTTTTTGAATGTTTTTGGTATTTTGTGAGTCATTTTTGAATGTTTTTGGTATTTTGTGAGTCATTTTTGAATGTTTTTGTTAATCAAGCATCAATAATGTAGAATCCACTTCCATCAATAGGTTAAGAGCATTGCCCCCAGTTTTAGACCTGACTATGAAAAAGGTGGGATGCTAGATGCATGGAGTACTTTCTTAATTACAGATCAAATAACAAGCCATGGTAGGGATGGATGGATGTGTGTGTGCATGAATGTGATCGCAACGAGCCTGAAAGATACTGGAGCCATTGCCTTTACGAGTGGCGCCTGTTTTCCAGGTTTTCACCATCGCACTTACCCAGGGTGCCACCGGAGTGGTTGTTCACCGTTTGGATGCATGATTTTCCTTTACTTTTTTTTTTGAATGTTTTTGTATTTTCTTCAGGACATTTTCTGAATGTTTTTGGTATTTTTTGATATGTAGGGGAGCCTGATGCTCTGTACACCTTAGGTATAAAACCTTTTGAGGTGCATGCTATTGATTGGATCTGCAAGCGGTTCTCCTTCTGGTGTAGCCAACTGATATGCCCCGGACCCGAATACAGTAGTGACAACATATGGGCCCAGCCAGTTTGATTCAAACTTGCCCTGATGTTCTCAGTTTGGTTAGTTGCGAGGATTCTCTCGAAGAACAAGATCACCTACCTCAAATGTATGAGATCTAACTCGGTGATTGTAGCTTCTGCTCATGCGCTGCTGATAGGCTTTGAGATGATTTTATGCAGCTTGTCGCTTCTCATCTCGTAACTCTAAGTCCTGAAGACGGGATACTCTATATGCTTCATCATTGATGAGATTGTGCAATGAAACTCGTAGTGATGGTATCTCGACCTCAATAGGTAAGATAGCTTCAGCACCATAGACCAATGAATAAGGAGTTGCACCTGTAGGGGTTCGAATGCTAGTTCGATATGCCCATAACGCTAGATTCAATTGAACATGCCAATCACGGACGACATCATTGACTGTCTTCTTTAGGATCCTCAATATGTTTTTATTGGATGCTTCAGCCTGACCATTGCCTTGTGGGTAATAGGGAGTGGAAAAGTGGTGTTGGATATGAAATTTCTCACAAAGCTCACGGACATCCTGATTTTTGAAAGGAAGACCATTATCTGTGACAATGGACATGGGCACACCATACCGACAGATGATGTAGTTGAGGATGAATGAGGCGATCTGCTTGCCGGTTACTTGGGTAAGTGGAACAACTTCAATCCACTTGGTGAAATATTCAGTGGCGGTGATAATGAATTTATGGCCGTTGGATGAAGATAGATGAATCTTACCCACAAGGTCAAGGCCCCATTGACAAAAAGGCCATGGTGTTGTGATTGGTTGCAGTTCCTATGCTAGTGCATGTATCAGGTCACCGTGAACTTGACATTTCTTGCATTTTCTAACAAAGTAGTAGGAATCCTTTTCCATAGATGGCCAATAGTATCCATCTCGCATGAGTTTCTTGGCTAGTGATGGACCACTTGAGTGAGTCCTGCAAATTCCTTCATGTACCGCTTCCAAAGACTTTGTTATTTCATCTTGTTTCAGACATCGAAGGAGAGTACCATCAAGACTATGTCAATATAGGGTTTTGGCAATAATGGTATATCGAGGAATTTGGCGAATGAAAGTTTTTCGTTGGTTATTTGATTGGTTGAGAGGAAGGGTATGATCGTGGAGATAGGTGTAGAATTCACCATACCATGGGGATATAGAACCAACAAGGCGACATATCATTTTGGATTCAGGGATATCATAAGCGGGGATCCAAAGCTGTTCTACCAAGAACTCGTAGCGTGTTGAATTATGTGGAAGATCTGGGAGAGATGCGATGCTAGCCATAGCATCAGCAGCTCAATTCTGATCTCTTGGTATCTGCTCAAAAGTGATAGTAGTAAAGGATGTCTTTAGAGTGTCCACCATTTGCTTGTATGGCATGAGTTTATCATCTTTGGTTTGATACTCATCTATTGCTTGGCGAATGACCAGTTGTGAGTCGCCATATACTTGTAATTCTTTTAATTTTCATTGTATGGCTAGCCTGAGTCCTGTGATCAAGGCCTCATACTCTGCTATGTTGTTTGTGCATGGAAATGTGAGCTTGTAAGACTTCGGGATGCTATCACCTTGAGGTGTGATAAACAAAATGCCTACCCTCGAGCCATGCCTAGTGTATGAACCATCAAAATATAGTTTCCATGGTTGTGCTTCTGTGATCATGAATATCTCTTCATCTGGAAAATTGGAAATGAGAGGATGATCGCCTATGAGTGGTGCATCGGCCAACTGATCTGCAATAACTTGACCTTTGATAGCTTTACGATCCACATACTTAATGTCAAATTCACTTAGAATCATTACCCATTTGGCCAAGCGACCTGTCAATGCTGCTTTGCTAAGTAAGTACTTGAGTGGATCAATCTTTGCGATGAGTTGTACCTTGTGTGTCAACAGATAGTGCCGCAGTTTAGTGGCTGCCAAGATTACTGCTAGGCAAGCTCGTTCAATAGGTGTGTAATTGAGTTCATAGCCAACCAGTGTGCGAGAGATGTAGTATACCGCACACTCTTTGCCTTCTGCATTATGTTGTGCCAGTAGCACACCCAATGCTGTACTTGTTGCTGAGATATAAAGTAACAATGGTCTACTTGGATCTGGTGGCATCAGCAATGGTGGATTCATGAGATAGTCTTTAAGTGCCTGAAATGCTTGTTGGCATTTGTCATCCCACTGAAAGCGGATGTTCTTGTGTAGCAGGTGTGTGAACGGGTGACACTTATCAGCCAATTGTGCAATGAATCTGCAGATGGATTGAAGCCGTCCTTGTAGTGTCCTTAGCTGACTGATATTCCTTGGTGGTGGCATGTCCATGATTGCCTTAACCTTTGCTGGGTCAACCTCAATACCTTTGCTTGAGACAATGTATCCTAGAAGCTTCCTGGAGGTCACTCCAAAGACACATTTCTTTGGGTTGAGTCGAACATGGTATTGTTCCAATCTATCAAAGATTTTATCTAAGATGTGAAGATGTCCTTCTCTAGTAAGTGATTTTGCTAGTAAATCATCCATATAATCTTCCATCATAGTATGCATCATGTCATGGAAGATGGTGGTCATTGCTCTTTGATAGGTTGCTCCTGCATTCTTTAGACCGAAGGGCATTACATTCCAGCAGTATGTGCCCCATGGACATGTGAAGGCTGTCTTATGTTGGTCCTCTGGTGCGATCTTTATTTGATTGTATCCTGAAAAGCCATCCATGAGTGAAAGCATGGCATGTCCTGCTGTCAAATCTACTATGATGTCGATATTTGGTAGGGGGAAGTCATCCTTAGGACATGCCTTATTCAGATCTCTAAAGTCTGTACAAATGCGGATGCCCCCTTTTGGTTTGCCAACTGGCACAATGTTGGAGATCCATTCTGCATAATCAATTGGTCTAATGAAACCAACATCTAGGAGTTTCTTGAGTTCTATTTTGACTAGCATGGCAATCTGAGGATGCATCTTACGAAGCTTCTGCTTGACAGGTTTGGCTCCTTTTGCTACTGTGAGATCATGCATGACTAAATCAGGATCCAGCCCAAGCATGTCTGCATATGACCATGCAAAGTTGATCTGACGCTGCTGGAAGAACTCTATAAATTGAGGTTGTTCCTCTGGAGTGAGAAGAGAGGCCAGATGTATGATATGAGGGTTTTTAGGAGTCCCCACATTGTATTCTTTGGTTTCCTCGATAAGAATTATTGATCATTCCTATTGTGTACTAGCAGGGAGAATGTCAAACCCTTCATCCTCAGGCGCCTCAGAGAGGTTTTCACCGTTGGATACGCTCTTTCTTTTTACTTTTGTCAGATCAAACAGTGCCACAGTGTGGTTTTCAATGGAAGATCCATGTTTTAATGTTATATTTTTGTAGCTAAAGGGTTTGGCATCCGCCTCGAAGTATACTGTGCTATTAAGTTCAATGGTGAATCCAGCTTTGTTATCCCCACTTGGTAGATTATCCCTTAATTCCAAAAATTCAATGATAGCCTCATCGTTTTGGAAGAGGTCAAGACATGGGGGATTTGGTTGGTTCCATTCGATGAGTTCAGGGTGGATAATGGGCATTACTTCATCGATTAAGTTAAGTGTGGGAGATGTATCAGTGAGGGTTAAGACAGTGTGGTGAAGGTTGTTGATGGTACTCTCCCTGTCAGAATCAGGCGTAGGATGAGACGTAGGGTCTGTGGAAGATGTTTCCAGCTCAGGTACCCAAGTGGTCTTTATCTATGCTTCTTCGTAAACAGGGATGTCTTTGCGTGGTGGAGGTGGTAATGTGTCTTCCTCATCTGAAGTGTTAAGTTGCACAAAATAAAATTCCCACTCATGTGAGTCGGTCTCTGAATCACTTTCCAGCATCCGATTGCTATACCATACTGGGATGTCGCTGGAGTTGAACACTGCAGGCGTGATTGGTTTATGTACCATTGTGGTGATTGGTGCTATAGGAACCGTGATGGGATTTAAAGGTTTTGTCACTGGAAGTATCGATAGTGTTGATTTAGTGGCTTCTGTTGGAACGGCTGGTGCCATAGATGCTGCTGCGGGTTCCAATATAGTTGCTGCTATGAATGGTTTTATTGATGTGATGACTGCTGTGGATGGGATTACTGGTTTGATTGGTGGGATGTTTGGCACTGGTGAGGGTTGCGGTGGAGTCGTGAGCCTTGATGGGGCAGTGGGGATAATGCTTGATGGTGCTTTGATTATGAAAGGTGTCCTCTTTGTAGTAGGTGGGCAAAATGGTTTGCTGGGTTTGCCTTTGAATCTGAGTTTAGGAAGGACTTCTTTTTCAAAGCCTAGGCCTATATTACCTTTGGGTTTGAACTCTGGTAGCAGCGGTTCATGTCGTCCTTGTTTGCAGGATCCCAAAGCACTCTAACCATCATATCCCATTCTTTGCATAATGAGGAGGCCTTTACCATACTGTTCCGTAGGAAGTGTAACTTGCGGTTTTTTAGTGGTGATGGGATTTTTATAGATCCATTCCGCTAGGTCCTCATCTTGTGTTTATTCCTCTTGACTCTTTCCAAGGATGAAAGGCATCAAAGGACATGCGAGCGTGACTAGTGGTTGCTGGAGTAACTACTGTGGTTTACCATATGTTCTAGGAGAAGTGGGCATTTGTCCCACACAAAAGAGCTGACTCAAGTTGTATTCTCCAGGACCTTCCTCTGCGACTTTCATCTTATGCTTTTCTTGCTTGGGTGTAGGGGTGTTTGAATTGGAAAGAGAGGCGGGACTTACATATGATGTGGAGGAAATGGCTTCCCTATTATTAGGAACACTAATCTCTGGTTGATGGCTGATATTATGGCAAAATGCAAAGGGATTTGCATCGGCCAGGATTGTGATCTCTATACCATTATGTGGGAACTTGATATATTGATGGTAGGTAGATGGAACGGCTTGCATGGCATGTATCCAAGGTCTTCCTAACAATAGATTATATGGCAAAGGAAGGTCTAGAACCTGACAAATTATGTGCTTTACCACAGGGCCAACCCGGATTGGTAGTACCACAGCTCCTTTGGATGAATGCTCTGCATCATCATAGGCTTTGATGGTGATCTTCTTGTGAGGATCCACTGATTCTATTGCATATCCCAATGCTGTGACCAATTGCAGTGTACAAATGTTTAGGCGTGCTCCATTATCTATCAAGACTCGCTTGATCCTGTGTTGGTTGATAAAGCCTTCAATGTGGAGTGAAGCGTTATGAGGTTGTTGGAAGGAAGAGTTGTCACTTTCAGAAAAAGTGAGACAAGGTGATGACTTTAGATTTCCAACCATAGCTTGAAACTGGTCCATATTAAGGTTTGCAGGGACTGACGCCTCTTGGAGTGCTTGATCCAAGATTGTTTTATGAGATGGTGATAGGCGCAATAGTTCCAAAATGGATATGAGCGCAGGCATTTTATCTAATTGTTCCATAAGATTATATTGCTTTGGGGCGGAGGTGGTGCCTTGTGGAGCTGCCTTGATGGTGACCTTGCCACGACGTGTAACAACATTGCAATTTGAGGTGGGATTTTTGAAGGTTATAGTTGCAATTTGTTCACTGGCATCATACAAGTGATTTATAGTGTAGTTATACGCAGCCTACGTATAGTCAGTGGTATCGGTGCCTCACCTGGAAGTGGAAGGACCCCTTTGATCTTGTGATGGAAGTGGATTCTTGAACATCTAATGATCATTATTTGTCATTTTTGGATCATGTCCTTCAATCTCAATTTCTCCTCAATCAATAAGATCTTGAATGAGATCTTTCAATCGGTGACAATTACTTGTCTTGTGTCCTCGTCCTTGATGGAACTCACAGTGTTCAGTATCTCTCCACCATGCCGGTTTGACTTGAGGCTCATAGTTTGATAGCTTAGGTAGAGTGATCAAATTCTGAGAAATGAGTTGTCGCATCACTATTTCAATGGGTTCCCCTAAGGGAGTGTATGTGCGTTTTTGTTTTTGTGGATGAGGTCTTGGTTCATCATGAGATGTGATGTGACCTTGATTAGGAGGAACATTTGTGTTATTTTGAGGTGGAGGATTTTGTCCTGCAAATCGAACCACAGGTTGTGCATTTTTGATAGTTCGAGCATCCACAACCCCATCGTTGACGATATTTTTATTCTTGTTCCAGAAGTTTGGTTTATCACTATTGAAGCATGGGCGAGGACCATCTTTTGGTTCATTAAAGATTTTGATGAGTCCTTTCTTGATGAGTGCCCTTTCACATTTTATACCTTTTGTGATCATATCGTTAAAGGAGTCTGTGTCTTTGACATCCAGGTGAAATTCCATTTCTTCGTTTAAGTTGGAAATGAAAATTTCCACTAGTTCTTGTTCAGGTAACTGAAGAGAACGTCTGCTAGACATTTGGCGCCATCGTTGCAGGAATACTGAGAATAATTCACCTGGTTTTTGTTTGGTATTGCATAGATCAGCCATGGTGATGTCGCGTTCAATGTTATAAGAGTAATGAGATAGGAACTTTTGGATGAGTTCCTCAAATGTTCTAATGCCACCTGGTAGTCGGGAAAGCCATGATGTGGTTGTTCCTCCCAAGCTTTGAGGAAAGAGGCGCATTAGGTATGTGTCCTCATAAGCCACTTCAAGACAAGCGGAATGAAATTCTCGGACATGATCACGGGGATCCCCCTTTCCTCTATATTTTTCGAATTTTGGTGTTTCAAACCTGCGTGGAAAGGGTGGCATATAAAGATTCCTATCAAAAGGATAGGGACAGATGTCGTTAAGTGAGAATTGATTGGTCTTAACACCACTATGAAGTTGTTGGGTGAGATTCTCGACTTGTTGCCGCAACATCTCCATTTCATTTGGAGGAGGAGGTGGTGGGTTACCTCGAGGAATGTTATATCTAATGTGATTTCTACCTCTTTCCTCCTCATGGCGACTTTGTCTTTCTGATGCTTGTCTTAATTGGGCAAGATCAAAGTCAGAGGGGAGTTTGGCTCCTTCTTGAGCGAGTTTTAAGAAGTGAGCATCCGCATTGCTCCTTAGTATTTCATCAAATAATCTGTTGAAGTGAGGGTTATGCTGAGCCCTTTCGATTGTTGAAGGAGTGGGAGTACTTGGGTTTTCATCAGTTACAGTTCCTCCAAGTGCTTCTTGAAATTCATTGAGGTTGTCCTCTTCTTCCTCAATTTCTATTTCTCGTTGCCTTGATCGCGAGCGAGTTTGAGCCATTTTGTTTGCAAGTTTGTTTTGAAGTTGATTGAAGATGATGATGAGTTGTTGATGAAAGATTGATGATTAGTGGATTGTATGGTATGCAGATCTCTAGCACTCTAAAGGTAGATGTAACCAGAATTCCTTCTTTGAATTGCTTGTTTGTTTTGATGATTTTTGGATGTGATAAGGTGTAGAGAAATCTGAGATGTGTTACAGATTTTGACTACCTAGCAATGAAAGGATTCACTCATGAACTAGTTTTAACCTGCGTAGATGTGTCTCTTAGGATGAGCTTATCCTAGATGTAGAAACAATCTAAAAAGTGATGTGATGTGTTTGATTTCAAGCAATATCTAAAAAGGAATCTTGGGACAAGAACCTTTTAATGTTTTGAGAGCTAGGACGGATTGATGACGGAATAATGATGTATGATTGAGATGATGGATGTTTTGTTTTCAACTTCAATAAAAACTTTGTGTTACAAATGGAACAAACTCTACGTCTTCCCTTTCAGGCGTTGGTGGCACTTCTCAAGTTGTGTTGTAGGTGATACAGATGTTTGGGAAGAAATTGGGATTAATCTTTCCTCCTTGATTTTTGTGATAACTCAGAGCTCTATATTGCATAAAAGCTCTGCGGTTCAATGATTCTGAATCAAACTCATTTGTTTTACCTTGAAGGTATAGACGCATGCGATGTAGAAAAACTCTATGTGAGACAAAGATTTGTCTATTGAGATAGAAGAATTTCCTTCTTTTGATTAAAGCCTTTGAGCTTAGTGGTCTCCTTTTCAAGGTGATATTCTGATGACGCTTCTTCTTTCGCAAGATGTGAAGAATGGTCATAAAATTTGTCTCTTTATTGTTTGCACTTTGTTTTTGGTATTTTTGTTTGTTTTTGAGAAATGTTGGATGAATACTTTGTTTTTGGGATTGATTTTCTGATTTTTCTTTGACAAGAAAACAAAGCAAGCACACAAACACAAGAATGTTGCCTCAAAGGCACAAATGAGTATGGGTCTAGATCAACCCAATTCTTGGACTTGTTTTTGACCCTTCCTTTAGATTTATTTTAAGGTGTAGTTCCAAAGCCTGAAGTCGGCTCAATTTGCACTAGGTCTGTAAAACGAACACACTTCAAACACTTTTTATCCCTATGGTCAAATGGCCAGTTGTGATAAATTTAGCCCACATCTTGATATTTCTTCGACTTTGGTACTTCATACCTTATGAATCCCCCCGTGGCAGGTAAGGATGTGATATACTAAGTCTTGCACGAGCATAACAAATGGATGATCCCTATGATGGGGGAGTCACCACTTTTATCAAGCCACAAGTGACTTTTCAAAAAGCTATGTTTCTACTCAAGGAAATATGTATGGTGAGTGTCTTGGGAGAAAAACCTTCTATGCTCTTGCACTAAATTATATCTCAAATATCCTAAATCAATAGAATAGGTGGGCTACTACTTTAAAGGTGTTTAGTCATGTTCGATGGCTTTGGACATAAGTTCATTCTGCAGTGACTCACTTAAGAGCCTTGTAACTAGTGGTGGGGCCCATTTGTCCTTTCGGCCAGTTACACTATAGGAACAGCTATACCCAAGGCTACAACTTTCGCTCTCACCTGATTTCTATAGCGGCTCAAAGGATTTACCGCTCGAGGTCGTTCCCAAGAGTATCGATCCCTTGGCAGGCCTCTCTTAAAAAGATAAAATTTGAGTGTTACTAACACTTTTTTCTTGCACCTAGGACCACGAGAGCCAAGGGAGAGGATAGTGTGTGTTAGAAGTAGGTCCACTCGACTGACTTTTTGCACAAGCGTGCCAAATATGTAAAACACTTGTTCCTTTTAATCTAGCATTTGCAAAGATGATTTAACTATTTGGAGATGTTGCTCCAACAGTCATGGTGTTCTTTTTAACTTCAAAGGCAATGTGTTTTGTAATCTAGAATTTGGAAATCCTGGTCAACTTAATGAAAAACACGTTTTGCTTGAAGGAAAATTTGTTTGCAAAAATCAAAACAAGTGGTTTGTAAGTTTTTAACTGCACCAAAATTTGAAGTGTGGATTGTAAATTTTAGGTCCCAATTGATGCAAATGAAATCAAATTTGTGTTGTTAATTTTAAGCACCAAAAGAAAATGAGGCCTAACTAGAAAACAATGAAATTTTTTTTTTTTTTTGTGTTTTTAAGTTCTTTTTAAGCACTAAATGAAAATTTTGTGATTTTTTTTTTTTGTTGGGTTGTTAACCTGTACAAACAAAAAAAACAAGTTAGTAAAAACCAATGCTCAAGGGGGGCTTCCACAAGCCTAAAATACTCAATTTTTTGGTTACAAAGCGACTTGGACAACGCTCTGTTGCAATAGCGCTATTCTGCTTTTTAGACAAAAGTGCTAATTTATACAATAGCGCTAGTCTGCACTCACAGAAGTGCTAATTTGCACCGTAGCGCTGAAAGAAGAGAAAAATCCGAGAAGTCAAAAGCGCCAGAAGTGTTTCAATAGCGCCATAACTGTGACAAAAGCACTGGAATGTTGTCAATAGCACTGAAACCTTTTCAATAGCGCTATCTTAGGATCAATAGTGCTAAAAAGAAATTGTTTCGATAGTGCTAAAATGTGTTCATTAGCACCGAAGTGTGACCTGTGTGGCAGTTTCAACAAGCAAAAATGTTAATTTTCAAAAAAATAGATTAGAAGGTTGCGTGTTCGATTCACGTCAGGTTCACCAAATGATGCCCTCCTAAATGGCACAAGGTTATTCTATGATCAAACAACACAAAACACACAAAACATTAGTGTCAGTCAATCAAAAACTAATCTACAAAAGGCATACCAAGAGAGACACTAAAAACATGCTAATGTATCTAACTAAAGAAGTAAAGATAATGAGACATCTCCAACTATCTCTTAGCATGATATTAGCTCCTTTCTCCCTTGTTCCTCTCCTCTCCAAGTTCCAAAATAGTGTAGCTCTCAGCAGCTTTTTGCACTATGGATGCTTATGGAGGATTGAGATTGTAGTATAGCTCCAAATATGAAATGAAAAGCTAATATTATGCTAAAATGATGTATTTTAACTAAAATGATAAGAGGTTAGACTGCTTATGCTAAAATGCTCTCTAAAATGTCTATAGCCTAAATGCTTACAAGTTTTCAGGATCTGGATTATGAAGGAATGGGCTCTATTTATAGGAAAAATGGAGCAATGGATGGCCAGGATTGAAAGGTTTAATCAAGGGTCAAGCTTGAAAGTTGGGAAGCCATGTGCACAATTGACACCAATGAAATGGTGACAAATGTCAACATAGGGTTGGGTTGAAAGAAGAGGTTGGAGGCATTAAAGGCCTGAGAAGACCTCATGGTTATCTAAAGGCTAAGGGTCAAGCCTAAATTAGGATTACCCACTGGATTAGGAATTAATCCAAGGATAAACCTTTGTGCAAATGATTAAGAGATAATCATGGTCAAAGCATTAAAGGCTTGATGAGACCCTTGGGTTGGGTAGAGGTTGAGTCAAAACAAATGTTTTAACCATGTGGGAGGGTTGAATTAACCATTAATGGTTATTGGAGACTTTGGGGGATTAAGTGGTTGAAAGTTGGAAGCCTTTAATGGCTATCAAAGACTTTGAGGATTTAAGTGGTTGAAGGTTGAAAACCTTTAATGGTTATCAAAGACTTTGGGGTCTTTGAGAAGTGACTCCATTTTGCTTAGGAATGTGACAATATTTAGGAGATGGATTAGGCTAATTAGGAAGGGGTTAGAAGAATCTAGAAGGGGATTAGATTTTTGCAAGTGGATTTGGTGGGTGAGGGAAAATAGGATTTTATTAAAATAAAAATTCATTTATTTCAATAAATATGTGCAAGTTGCATTTGTAGGAAAATGTAAGTGGGGTGGGGATAATGATTTAAATAAATGTTTTATTTAATTTATTTAAAAGAGGAAAAGGGGATTTAATTAAATAAATAGATTTTTTTTATTTAATTGATTGGAATTGGATTTAATGAATTAATTAAAATAAATTGAATAATTTATTTAATTAATAGAAGAATGTTTGGGGATGAATTAATTAAATATTAATTTAATTAACTGGTGGCTAGTGGATTTTTAATCAAATAAATACGAAATATTCATTTAATTAAAATGGACAGATTTGTGTGACTACAATAACAATGAAGATCGTAGCCCTTATCAGTAGCAAATGACTAAGGAAGATCAACATAAAATTTGCACAAGGTGAGTCTTCGTTAATTTTGCAAGATGATCTTGATAGATCACCTAACAACTAGCCTCAATAACTTCAGACAGTAGATGAGAAGCAAGTTCCTACAAGAAAGAGAGAGAGAGAGATTTCCAATATTGGAGAGCAGATTGCATGTGATAATGTAGATGACTTCATTTGCTATTGGTTTTATATCCAACCTTCGGTGCCAATACCCTAAGTCGGCTTTCTTATTAATTTAATAATAATATTATGTATATCATCCAAATAGCTCTTAACCTATTAACATGTTATTGCTTGTTTTCCTTTTAGTACACGCTACATGAGTTTGGACCCAGCCCAATTACAAAATCGTTCAAAATACATATTTGATTTTACTACCCAAACTGGGCCTACCCTATCTACAAGTTATATTATACATAGGTCTTGTCCTATCGATAGCAAGATATAATTACAAGTCACATGTATTCGATCCCAACCCTGAGTTACATCATTTGCCTTCACATTACATGCATTTGGGTCTAGTCCAAAATAGTTTGAATTGTATGAGAGATAATACATGTGTATTTAATTTGTCATTGACAACATTAAAATACAATAGATAGATATCTAAGCTAGCTACTATTTCAATACTTCCTATATGCATGACTTTTTACTGTATACATAAGTTGAGAAGTGTCTAGCATTTCCTTTCTCTCTACTTGATACAAGTTGTTTGGAACTCAATTATATGAAACTTAAATTTTATTACCTTATATTTGTATGCTTTTCTTATACCTATAACTTCAACATGCGCAATAGGATCCATATACTTCAAACAATTTTGATAGCTTCCAACAACTTTAATATTACAACAATAGCAACAAAGGTCCACCGTGGACACAATGAAGGCAATTATTTTAGATTTCTACCTTGAAGAGCTTCTTAATACATTGAAAATACAAATGCAACAACAATTACATTATATGGCCCTACTTTTCATGATTTTGGACATGATTATTGTCTTCATACTCATATAAGTTGTTATCTTTCCCTGCCTTCATTGTTGTACACAATTATGAACTTGACCTTAAAAATGAGTATGGAAAGGACCTCTATCGAACTATTCTCTTGTTCACTTAAACTCTATTCACTATACACTTCACTTTGTAATGTTTTCCTATACCTATCATAGTCTTTTTTCTTCATGACACTTATATAAACCTCTCTCCATATGCTCTCCAAAGTCTTTGCAAGTTCCTGATTTGTTTCACTAATCCATTGTTAACTTAGGTTTGTAGGCAAATTGAAATACTCTCATGACTATCTAGTACATCCTTATGACTATCCTTTAAAACTTATTATGTGTGTAACAACATTTGTAGTAATAAGATTAATGATAGATTTTCTTGCTATGTAGAAGAGGTCCAGATTGCTTCAGGAACCTCCTGCTACAACATTTAGTAATGCCCAACATCTTCCCTATAATAGATGCTTGTATTCAATGCATGATGCTCTATGAGACATCAAATTCTCTCTAGCATAACTGCATAAGCTTGCAAAGCTATGTATTTGATCTTTGGGCAGTAAGAATTCAATAAGGAGGAATTTTTTGTATTAGCACTACAATTCATATGTATGTAAGGTAATGCATGTTTAGGATCAAGTAGAATTAGGTGAATTGCTTGTGAGGTGTTTTTGTGACAATTTACAAGTTGTGCCTCATCTATTTATTATAAATGAGACAAATAGCTTCATTGTATCATCTAGAGTTTGGCACACGATGAACGAATTGTGGTTAATTCATTCATATTACCATTATTAAGATGTGGAAGTGAATATTTGTTAATGAGATTTGACTTTCAAAGGTGTTTTAGACATTTATATTCCTCCCCAATCAACCCATTAAGAAATGCCAAGGAACTTTGAAGTGCCTGAGCATGAGACTCATGTTTACAAATTGAAGAAGGGCCTTAATGGTCTAAAACATGTACCTTATTTTAATTTGGATGCAAGATTATGGATTCTTAAAGAAGTGAGAAAAACTACCAAGAAGTGGCATTTTCATAACTGTTAAGCATAAAGTAATCATGAAAAGCACATGGAGTAAACACATTGAAAAACACATCAAAGATGAAGAAAATATACATAAGATATGAAGCATACACAAGACAATAGCATACATGAGAGAGGCATACATGTAAAACACACATGGAATAAACACACTGAAAACACATAAGACATGAATCAAATACACATAAGATATGAAGCGTATTGTGATGTCTCTTCATGCCTAGCTTAAATAATGAATACTTTGCCAACCTATTTTATTCCCATAGGCTAAGGAAAGGAATAATTAAGGGAATAAGATGATAAATTAATATGTGGAGAAAAAATATAGAATTCAATTCCATTTAATTATGTAAGAAACCTTATTAAACTGTATATCTTTATCCTTCTTATCACTTAAGCCGATGGAGGAGGATAAGGCTATACAGTTTGCTACTATGCATTTGGAGGGAGTAACGTATGACTGGTAGCATCGTGGATTAGTGTCACAAGATCATGCCATTATACACTCTTATGAAGAATTTGTTAATAATCTAATAGCTTGCTTTGATCGGAAAGATGTAGAAGTCTATTATAGGGATTTGGCTCTGCTTAAACAAGTTGGACATGTGGAATCACATATTAATGAGTTCCAAAATATTTTTGTCATGGTTCTAGGTATATTAGAAAAGAGAGTCACTATGCTATTTGTGGAAGGTTTAAGTGATAAATTAAGGGGATTGGTCAAGGCACATAAGCCTAACACCTTGCATGATTCCATTGAGTTAGCAGTTGACCTTGAGACCACACCACAATTAGGACAATGATCTCAAACATAATTTATGGTGTTTATAACTCTAATGTCCCAATATACTTTTATATATTTTCACAAAACAATTAACAACCCAATCATAGCTATTAATAAGATTTCCCCATAAAATGCATGCAAAACGTATCATCATTGATAGGATAAATGACTTGCATATAGTAAGAGACCTCAATGAGTAGAGTTTCATGCTGAAAAGATTGCTTGCAATAAAGATATTGAAATCAATGAGACATTATGCATTCAAAAATCCACAAGGAAGATCTAATATTTATGAATGAAATTGCAAATAAATCTAAGTTACATGTTTGATATCTTAGTAATATCATGGCAACATAAAATGTATATATGCACTCAACATAGCTCTTTGCTTGTTTATTTGAGAATGTTGCTAGGAGTTAATAGGTGAATGATATATTGATCTACACATGAATCACTTGTACTTTCCTGATACTTTCATCCCTTGGTCAAGGCTACATACCCCCGTACACTTGAATATTGTTTCCGCCCTCATGATTACTTGAAGTCCATGCTCAAATCACACTAAATGACAATACTTAGTACAAAATAGTGACCATAGCCAAGGAAGCCCAAATTTACTCATACTCAACATAAAAAGAAATAACTAAATCATCTGGACCATTATTCATAACATAACCTCATTTTCACATCATAGAAGGCCAAAATTACAAGAATCACACTTCTTTGAAGGAGCCATTGTTTAGAGACACCAAAATATCAACAAGAGTAGAAGCTATTAGGCTCATACAATTTTAGGAAATATAAAGAGTTGAATTAGAAGCAAGATCATGAATCATACAATAGAGAGGTATTCATGAAATAGACATCTAAAAACATCTCATTCATGAAGTAACAAAATGCTAAAGAAAATGACAAGTAATAAATAAACTTACGAGGATGAGGCATATTCATAACTTTTGCAGTCTTGCCTTGGATATCAACACTAGAAGCAACTTATATTGTTCATGTACATACAAGACAATATGGGAGTTCATTATACCCAACAATTTGTGGTGTTGTTGTTCATGTTGGCTCTATTGGACCCTATAGTTAAGATTCAATATACATTATTCAATAAGATTAACTGTGCAACATAATAAAATATTGAAAAGTGTGTTATCTTGTTGAGCTTTGCTTGGTTTCGAGAATAGTTTAATATTCTGTACTTAACAGGGCCAACCACATGAAGGTGGAAGCTCATTTGGCCCCTCCCCCCTCCCAACATCACTCTAAATTTTTTGTTAACATCTTATAACATTTCTTTCATTCTACCATTAATAAAATATAACATTCATTCATTAATATCATATAACATTCATTAACACATAACATTGATTAACATTAATTAACACAAAAAATTCATCAATATTAATTAAAACATATCATCCATAACCATTAATTAGCTATGAAAAGACTAAGTGGAACAATCATTTCTTTTTTTGTTTTTTCTTTGAAGCTATGAAAAGACTAAGTGGAACATCAGTTTCTTCATCATTTCCCCCCTCTGCAGCTGTTCCGCTCTCTGCTCATGATCTTGATGTATGCCTAGTCCTATACTAAGGATGAGGGCACTGAAGCAAAGGGGGATCCTCTGCAATAACAAAGAAATGGGTTAAATTCAAAACATTTTTTATTATTGTTACAAGTATTTCATTAATTTAGAGAAGATAACTGTTGCACTCTTTACTTGATGGGGCACACCATTTTCTCTAGCCTCAACCTCAACATGATGAACACCCTCTAGATCATCTGGAGTTGAAATACTAAAGGTTACATTAATGCTAAATACCAATTACAATTATATTTGTTTAAAGGAATAATAGTGGTCCTCTTTACTTGAGTGGGGAACATCACGTTCCTAATGTTGTGTACCCATATCATGCTCCACTTGGTCATCGCCGACTACATGCTCTAAAATATTAACAAAAAAGGTTACATTAATTAATACTCTAATTACAAATTGATATGTTTAATTATATTAATAACTACATAAATACATTTGAATAGAAAATGAATACCTCCACTACTGGGATGCACATTCGGACCTTCATGTGCAGGTGGTGTTTCAAATTAGCAGGCTGCATTCGGATGTCATGCACATTGTTATCAGTGCTTGCTTATTTAAAACAAATAGAGTCACTTTATATTGGAACTCAACATCAATTAGATTATTGGTAAAGTATTCAATTTGAAACAATTTCCATTTAGCATATTTACCTATGTGATGGATGCACTCGAATATTGTGCATGCCCACTCAATTCTCATAGCCGATCAACCACAACTGAATAGCCTTGCTAATATGAAATTATTTTGTCATCTTCTATGGGTGCTATATTGAATTTAGAGCCCTGCATTTTTTCTTGGTATCATGAATTTTTCTTGCATTGTTTGATAAAAACAAAAAAATTTGCAATTAATTAATATTTTGATACAATATTTCATTTGTATGATCTACTTACAATTTGTGCAGCAAGTTTCATATAACCACCAGAGCTGAGTTTGTGTTGCCTGTAATTTTCTTGTCCTACCTTGGTTGCCTTTGATGTGTCACTCGGTCTATACAAATTTTGAAATATGTTAGATTATATAAATTTAAAGATTAATTAATTAGTACATAGTTACATTCTTAATAGTATCCCATACCTTCTTCTAGCATCTAGTGGTGTATTTCCTTTTTTCCTTTCAATTCTCTCCTTGGCATCCAAAATCAGGTCATTCCACCCCCTCTCTAGAATCATGGTGGGACACTCGTACTTTAGGTTCCTCTCTAAATGGGTCATGTATTGGTCCCTCACATACTTTAGATATGTGCTAGCTTTTTCAAGGAGCTTAGTTTTGTAAAATGTGTCATTTCCAAACCACTCAACCATTTGGTTTTTCAATTCATTTTTTAACCTTTTTTCTTGGTCATTCTACCTTTTAAAGCAAAAACAAACCTATTAGATTAAGAAATGAACTGAAGCTACATTTGTTATAGTTCACAAAATGGATCAAACGAAAACTATTCTAGCAATGATATGAAATCAAAATAGTGGATTGGGGTTAGTTCACATATGATGTACCACCTTTTATGTATGGTGGGCCCAAATATTTGCAATGCAATGTCACTAAGATGTTTATGGAAAATATCATTGCCTGCAAAAAATTCATGGGATCATTAGTCCAAAATGAGTGATCATAAAGTAAATTACAATTAGACTATATATAGTAATAATTTTAAAGTACCTCAAACCTTTTGTATCTTCAAGGGAATCATTTCTTCGTTGCTCACCACCAATGTGGCATGCAATATTCTTGTAATAGCAATAGGAGAAGTTCCAGGAAATGATGGTATGTTATTAGTAGTATTGCCTCTGGTGCATCCTCATGTGCATCTCCTCCTGCAAAAAATGAATCCACTATGAAATGCCTCCAAGAAAGAATGCTTGAAGGGAAATAAACACATAAAAAAAGATAAAGAAAAAGAGGGATCTACCAATAGTGGGCCGGCCAATATGATGCGTAGTAGAGGATGTCTGCATGCTATGTGTTGCTGATATTGTAGTCGACAATTTAGGTGAGGGTAACCTCTAATGAGGCAGCAACGACATTTGCACAAGAACATTGACAACACTTGAAGAATAATACATTAAATATATGAAAAATGCAAGAATTGTAAATAAGGATGAAGCTTTATTTTGAATATTGATAGTATCAAGTATGATGTGTTTTAGGTACTCAGAGTGATAAGCCAAGAAAATTGTCATCACTTGAAGAACCTGGAACACACTGATCATGGCAACGAATTTCATGAGGGTGGATAAATTGCTGTAAAAACAACATGTACATATTTTAGTTAATGACATAAAAGAGAATAAAATATAACCATTATTGAACTTTTCTTATAATTAAAGCTTTCATTACTGCTTACTTGCAAGTTTTTTGTTGTTCGAATCAATACTTGCACCCTCTCTCATATCTCATCAATCATAGGATGCATGTCTGCCAAACTAATAATCTCTTTAGTAATTTTTCTAAGAGACTTTTTTATGAATTCCATAGGGTGTGTGGAATTTTCAGGGTCATCATTACTTAATCCTATTGATTCCACATCCCTAGAGAGGTCTTCAGGTACTGTAGCTCCCTTTCCCTTTCCCCAAACATCCGTTTGTGTCAAGAATATCAGTAACAATTACAAAATTAGTCTAAATCACTAAAAAATAGAACATAATAATGTAACAGTTTGCTTCTATCTAATTTGTACAATTACAATGAGGTTTACCTACTCGGTAGAAGTGTTGCAACCTACAATTACAATGAGGTTTTCTTCTTCTTCTTCTTCTTTGAGAAATTGCTTATTGTGATCATCATCTACTTCATCTTCTACTTCTTCAGTATCTTCTTCCTCCATCACATTATACATTATTGACCTTCCTCTTGGATAATGTCTAACAACAAATTACCAACCTAGTTTATGTGGAACCTCTGACTAAAATACTTGCTCATATTGGCTTGGAAGAACATAGGGCTCATCCCCAACTGGTTCAAATGACCTTGTATTAACCATCATTAAACCATTATCATGTTCAATAACAATTCTATCAGGATCATTTTTATTCAATCATAGCCTATATGATTTGATGACAAACAAAACTAATTTCAAGGAATTAAAGTCACACTCAAGTATATTATCCAAATTGTCATAGTATCTATTTTGAGACTGTTGAGGATCTATGTCATTTCTTGATAAAATATTTGTCACCTCAAAGATTGTAGTGATGCCAGAATCATAAGTTTTCTTCATGTCATCCAACTTTTTTATCCAAAATTTATGACCATTGTAGCACATAGTGTTGTGGTGTTTGACCTGCGATATGTCAAACATGTAAAATTTATTGCATTGTGAGTTGATAAATATATGGGTGATTAATAAATTTATATGTACCTATTTATCTCTTTAACCATATGCTAAATCAATTTCCCTTTGCATAATATTGGAATCTCCATTACGATGAGCTTCTTTAACTAATGAAGCCACACCTTCCCATGTTAACGTACATCCATAATTTTGACAACGTTCAATCCATATCGTCATTCAATCAAGATTGTTTGCAATATACAAATGTAGTGCAACCCACTCTTGACCAACTATACAAAAAATAAATAGATGTCTTACAACTGAATTATTTTGAAGAGTAAGAATTAATTAACTACAATAACATCTTATAATTACCTCTCACTTTCCTCAATCTACCTTTCCCTATCAAGTACTCCCCTTCAAATTTGTTAATGGGGTTGGGATCCCAAATGCAATCCACGTGGATCTTTTTTGTAAACTTAGGAAGATATTCAAAAATGCACACCATACTCTTGTATACCATATACCCCTCCACCATAGAACCCTTGGGATGTTCTCTTTGTCGAGCCAAAACCTTCAAAAATTTCAAGTTCCTCTCAACCATCCACATTGACCTAGTGTGTACAAGTCCACACAATTCAATCTCCTCAACTTGGTGTATGAGGTAGTGTTCTTGTGCATTGAAAAAAGCTAGAGGTAGACACTTTTGCATTTCACACATTAAATAAGGAATTTTTCTCTTCCAATATTTTATATATTCTTTATAGATTTCTTTACATGACAACCACCTACAAGATATTCAAGAAGCAAAAAAATATATTGCATAACAAGTAAAACAAATCGCAAATATAATATCTATACAATGAACTGAACAAATATCACTATTTATCGCATGTATTTTCCAAGATCATATATGACTTGCTTGACATTATTATCGAAGTCATCTGGGAGAGATAGAGGTGGAACGTACTACAACAATTATAAAATTATCTTTTTCATTTTTTTCTAACATAATACAATGAAAAGTACACATACGTGCAATACTTAAATACATAGTAAAAAGACAAGAACATGAATTACCTTAATGAAGGTATGCCAATCACGCATTTTCATCCCTCGCCCAAATTCACTTTTCTTTGATATGAGATTGTTTATGTTCACAAAAAATCTTGTGGGAAATCAATTTTTTCGTATGACTTCTTTTATAGCATTGCTTTGTTGGTCCGTTAATGACCAAGGAAGCTCACTTATATTAATCTCGTCTCCATCACTATTTGATTGAATGACATTTATCATTGCATGATTAAAATCCTAAATGTCACTACATATTTTGACATTTTTTTCTTTTTCATGCCTTCCATCCAATATTTTTCATAATGTCTTTGTTATATTCTTTCCAATATACATAGTATCAAACAAATTCACAATTTGTAACTGCTCTTAGTAGGGAAACCTAATAAATTATCAGGGATAAATTTTTAGTCCCTTAGGAAGCCAATCATTTATTCCTTCACGACCTTCATGATCATCAATCAATTCATTATTAAACAAAACAAAATAGAAAATATGTTTTATGACAAACCATTAGATGGAATGGCATTACCTTGATGATTAATTCTATTATATTCAAACTTCCATAGGTGAGGTGTCATTCTTCATGGCTTTGATGTATTCTCTTCTTTCCCATTGAAAATATGTTTTTTAGTATTTCGATATGATTTTTGTGGAGAAATTGCCTATACTCATCAAACACCTAATTTCCTAAACTTTTTGAATGATGAGATTTCATCTCTGGACCACAAACAGGACATGCAAATTTTTCCTTTGTTTGAAGACATACAAGATAATGTATAAATGGATTCAATATGATATTTTTTTGAGTTATAATGTTCATGCACAACTTAAACACTATAAAATTCCACAAAAATGTGTTAGCCCTGGGGCATCGTGTATTGTCCATAGAAGCATCACATGGAATTGAAATTGTCTTTGTCCTATTGGCCTAGAGACGTCATACATAGTGACACCATTTTATAACTCTGGCAACTCGTCGATAAGAGGCTTGATATATACATTCATATCTTTAACTTGGTACTTACCTAATTGAATGAAAAAAAATATTACATAATTATTATGACCAGTTTACTACAATATTTATAAACTAATGAGTACTTTCCATGCATACTTTAATTGTATTATCAATAACTAAATACATTCTATTATTCAAAACTATATTCTTTCATGATCCAAATTACTACATTTAAAACATGGCTAGACACATGCATTGAAGATTAATTTCATCTAATCCACTTTATACATTCTAACATAATGCCATCCATACATGCTAAAACTAAAAAGGGAAACATAAGTACATAAGCATCACATAGCACAAAATTGATATCGGAGTTCACCCCTAGTGGGCTACATCTATGGGTCTACTCAATTGCAAGGCCCCTCTAATAATTAAATAAATTAAGAATACATAAGGTTCACATCATTTAAAACCCTGAATAGGAAAGGATCCAACTGAACATAAATATAAGCAAATACATAGATCAACTGGAGCATCTGTGAAACTAAGTCTTCGCAAACCATCATAAGCAACCCAAGGTTGAACATGATATCAAGTACTCACAAGGGAATAAGAAACAACACTCCACAACAATGCTCCAATCAAGACAACACAACAACACACTAGCAAACATAAGGGACAAGTGTCATCACATACCATGGTATGGTTACCATGGTAGGTCTTCATAGGTTTCTACCCCATTCACTCAGTTACCCTAGAAACCTAATCCAAACCTCTGGCCCATCAAAGATTCATGTGGACCCACACATCCTTTCGTGAAGACAAGGATGATGGTTTGCCATTTTAGGCTTTCTCACTACATATCGAGCCTGTACTAGCAATCATCCCATATGTGAGGCACAATTAACTTACTTAGTGATTCATTAACTAACTCTCTAATATGCTATTAGGTTATCACTTATTAGACATACTTCTGATGGGTTACCCAGCAGCCACTTTGGGTGTGGTGCCCAATCAAAAGCCACTTTCCCAAATGACACTAGACTATAATCAAACAAACTCCTAAACCAAGGAATACACAAGGTCAAGAAAATGGAGTTCAACACAGTAGGAATACCCACTTGGTCAAATAATACTTCATATGACATGCACTGACTGATGGTACTCTACCTAGAGACCTGACCAGCTATGGCCAACCATGAATCAACATTCAACACCCGGATAAAGGATATGACCAGTTACAACACCATCACAAAACAACAGTCAAACTCAAGATCAAGGAGAGAAACAAGTACTCCAAATCAACTGTACGATAGGGTCCAATCAAACAAATCAAAGAATTGCCATTTCTTAAGCAAATGCGAATACATAAAATTAAACATGCATAGGCATAGATTAGAAAAAGGACAAACTTCTTGCATATTGTTTAGACACAACAAATGATTCCTGTTTCTAATAGATCTAAGTTTTCAAAATACAATAACAAAAAATCAGCATACCAGATAAATTCAATACCACAATTGCAATAGTATGATTTTGCCTATTTCCCAATACAGAGACAAATGTAAAATTAAACAATTTATTTTACAAAGTGAAAATATCATTTACTTGCCAATTTTCCAAGTGAAACCTTACTAAATTTCCAATGTTTCCAAATAATACATTATTTCATCCTTTTCCTAAATAAGATACCTCCTGTGTACCTTAAAAAAATACCCAAAATTAAATATTATTTAATATATATTTATTAATCTATGATTAATAAAATATAAAAAATTAATAATTAATAACAAAATTAAAAAATTAAGTATTAATTTATATATATATATATATATATATTACCATGTTTCTCGGTGGAATGCTGTCGAGAAGATGTGCTCTAGATGCTTGTCGCCTCTGCTTGGGAAGCTAGTGGGATCCTCTATGCAAACCCTAGGGAGAAAGGTAATGACCTTTGCACGTATCTGTGTTGAAATTGATCTTAGTAAACCCTTGCCAGATGCTATAGATATGTGTGCAGGATCTTACTCTTGGGTTTAGCAGTTAGATTATGAAACTTTACCTTTCCGCTGCCGGGTGTGTCATGAGTATGGTCATTTACAACGCAAGTGCCCTAGATATAAACTGGTGATGCGCCAACCTCAACAGTCAGAACTGAGCCAAGATAGGGCTGAAGAAGGGAAAGATCCTATGTCTATCAAGGCTGGGGGTACTGATGGTTTTGTCCCAACTAGGACAAAGAATAGGAACCAAGGACAAAAGAGGCCTTTGCAGGAGAGACAGGAGGAGGACACCTTCAACAAATTTGATGTTTTGGATGACCTTGGCCATCAGGAAGTTAATCTAGGGCTAACCCCTTTGGATCAAGGAGCATCAAGAGGGGCTCTGGAAAAAGTAGCGGAGGTCCCTACCCAAGCCCTGCTAGGGGTTGGAAGCTAGCAGATGAAGATTTATCAGCAAGTAGGGGTTCATTTGGGACTCACTCTTGGGTCTAAGGTGATTGTGGTTGAAGGGGAGGGCTCTCCGATAGCGTCAAAGTTGGAACCAGCTGGGGTCAAAAGTAATAAGTCTATTGCTCATCTGGGTTTACATCAAGAAGACATTAAGAAAAATGTATTAGAGAGGAGATCAAAGGTAGGTAGAAAGAAGGATTTGGACCAGATTAAATTGATGGGGGAGAATTTGGTTGAGTTAGGGTTGGTAAAGACTTTGGATTCTCACTTTTGCAATCCTCCAAAAAGATTGTGATCTCTTGGAATGTGAGGGGCTTGAAACGTGGCCCTAGACAAAAAGCTATTCGGGACTTGATTAGGAATCATTCACCTTATGTCATTTTCTTGCAAGAAACTAAACTTATAGTTGAGAGCATGATGGGCCTAGTGCCGAAGATGTGGAATCGAGGAGAATGTCAGTGTGTTGGGGAAGCAGGATCCTCAAGAGGGGTCGCCTGTCTTTGAAACCCCTTAAGGTTTTACCCTATCTGGTGGGTTGCCTCCTAATCATCATTATACAAGGTGTTCTCCAGTCTTGAGACTAGGGAACTCATTTTGTTTTCTAACATTTATGTCCCCATTGATCTTCTAGGTAAGCAAAACTTATGGACTCATATTTCTGGTATGCGAAGGCTGGCCCCTTTTCATCCTTGGATTAGGATAGGAGATTTCAATGCCATCCTTGAGCTAAGTGAGAAGAAGGGGGGGTGATGTGGTTGGAGCCTTCTTCCTTCCTCTTTCAAGATAATATTTCCGTGCTGCAGCTTGTTGACATTAAGCCTGGTAATGGTTTTTTCACCTAGAACAATAGGAGGGTGGGAGAGGATTGGATTGCATAGAGATTGGATTGTTTCCTAGTTTCCAGTTTTTGGATTGGTAGGAGGTGGTCCACCAACTTGGACATTCTTGACTAGAGAGGGTCAGATCACTGGCCTATCAAGCTATTTTCTTCTTTAGCTCGGGTTGCTCGCTCACCTTCATTCAAATTTCAACTTATGTGGCTTCGAGATCCTTCTTTGCAGGATCTTGTAGCAAAGTTGTGGAGGAAAGGGAGGTTGGAATTTGGCACTGCCATGTACTCCTTTGCCAAGCAGTTGCAATTTGTTAAGTTTCAGCTCAAATAGTGGAACCGACAGGGCTTCAGGAACATCTTTCATAACAAAAAAGCTACTCACATGGTGCTGAATGGGATCACCAGTGTAATCAGAGAGCAAGGTTTGTTAGAGGAATTGCTCAAGGAGGAAGACAGGGTGATCAAGGTGGTTGAGGAATGGGAGCTTAGGGAAGAAATTTACTAGAAGTAGAGAGCTCGTATTGACTGGCTGAAGGAGGGGGACAAGAACACAACTTTCTTCTTCAACTCAGTGAAAGCTAGAAGGCATGGAAACTCCATCCCTGCTCTGGTTAATGATAGAGGAGAGCAGCGCTTATCCTTGCTAGAGATATCTAGGGAGGTGTCTTAGTTTTTCTGGTCCCTCTTCAGGGAAGATCCCCAGGGGGAAACATGGGAGGAGAACCGAGTTCTCGCTTGCATTCCTTCTCTTGTCTTAGGGGAGATGAATGACAACTTTTTTGTCCTATTTTGCTGGAAGAACTTGAGAGGATTGTCTTTCAAATGAGAAAAGGAAAATCTCTAGGACCAAATGGGTTCCCAGTTGAATTCTTTCAAGAATTTTGAGATATTATCAAGCTAAATTTGCTGGAGGTGGTGCAGGAATCATAGAGGAACAAGAAAATGCTTAGGGCACTAAATGTGACCTTTATTGCTCTTATCCCCAAGTGTGAGGGGGCTGACTAGTTAGGCCAGTTCCGCCCCATCTCTCTATGCAATGTGATTTATAAAATCATCTCTAAGCTCATAGCAGATAGATTGAAGAAGTGCTTGGGAAAGGTTACCTCTGAGGAATAGAGTGGGTTTGTGGAAGGGCGTCAAATCTTGGATGGGGTGACCATTGCGATGGAGACCTTTCACTCTATGGAAACTTCCAAGGAAAAAGCTATGTTTATCAAGCTGGATATGGCTAAGGCGTATGACAGAGTCTGATGGTCCTTCCTTTAGAATATCCTAAAGGCGTTTGGTTTTGTGGATGAGTGGATCCATTGGGTTATGAGCTATGTTACGACTACTTCTTTCTCAGTGCTTATCAATGAAGATCATACTAAGCTATTTGGTGTGTCTAGGGGTCTTCGTCAGGGAGACCCGCTCTCCCCTTATTTATTCATTCTCATGGCCCAGGGTTTGGGGAGACCGATTAAACATAATGTGGGTTAGGGTATTATTCAGGGTTGGAGATGGGGTAATGAGTTGCAGCCACAGTCCCATCTGTAGTTTGTGGATGATACGACTCTTATGGGGCTCACTCAAATGAGATAAGATAATAATCTACGTATGGTATTGGATGTTTATCTTGCGGCTTCGGGCCAATTGACCAATAAGGACAAATCTTCTATCATCTTCTTCAACACTCCTGATGTTATTCAAAGGAGAATTTCTCTTATCCTAAGATTACAAGTTGGCTCCTTGCCCTTGAACTATTTGGGTATTCCTATATCCCCTGGTAACCCTCCTAGGGATTCTTGGTAGGGTATCTTGGATAAATTCTGCTTGAAGGTTGAACACTGGACTCATAGATGGCTATCCTTTGCTAGGAGGGCTTAATTGATTTAGTCGATGGTTCAAGCACTTTCAATCTATCTATCGATGTATGCTTCAAGTGGTTCCTAAGTTGTTCTTGAAGGGTTTGGATTCTATGGCTAGGCAATTCTTATGGGCAAGCAATCTCTCCTCTTCAAAATGGAGCGTTGTCAATTGGGACTTGGTTTGTAGCCTGAAACAGTCGGGGGGGCTTGGCTTAAGATAGTTTGTTCTTTTTGGGGAGGCGTTGGTGGCTAAGTTATATTGGAGGTGATGTGTGGAGCAAGATCAGAATTGGGCTAGAATTCTGGCCAACAAATATATGCAGAGGGTCCCGATGGAGGAAATCCCTAGATATCCTCTTGAGGGAAAGGGCTCTTCGATCTAGTATACTCTCATGAAAGGGGGCTTCTCTCATTAAGGCAGGTCTCTTCTAGATTTGTAGGAGGGGGGAAGAGGTACTCTTCTGGAATGACTCTTGGGATGGATATTCTCCCATTCTTGATCAGTTCCCCAACCTTGGGAACTTGTGCCAGAGGTTTTTGGAGGCTGGATGGTCAAGGGTAAGTGACTTCAAGGTTGTTTATAGGTGTGGGAAACTGGATTTTGAGAGGTGGAAGACTCTTGATGAGTGACCGGTTCTTTGGACGGAGGAAGAATGTTCAGAGCTGCAGGACATTTTTGCGAGTAGACATTGTAGCTCCCTTAAGGGTAGGGCTAGGTTGGCTTGGTCTCCAAATCCTAAGGGAGTGTTCATGGTGGCTAGTGGATACCGGGAATTGTTATACAGAAGATTTGAGGGAAGAGAGGTGAACTGGTGGAAGCAGGTATGGAGTAATGTGTCTTGGCCGAAGTGTAATTATTTTGTTTAGACTTTGGCTTTGAATAGATGTCTTACCTAGGACAATATCTACAAGCGTGGATTTCTGGGGCCCTTTATCTATGTTTTGTGCGGTAATGGGGAGGAAGATTCCTCATACCTATTCTTCAGATGCCCCTTCTCTTTGCTTATTTGGCATTATTAGTGGGGGGTTTGGAAGCATCCTTGTATCCACATGGATTCTCTAGTGGAGTTATGGAGCAGTTTGGGTAGACCTCCTATTCTATCCTCCTTCCTTTAGACTGTCTAGTATATTGGACTCGTTTTCATTCTGTGGCAGATCTGGCTCAAGAGGAACAGGAGGATTTTTTGTGAGGTCAGATTGTTTGTTCAGCAAGTTTGGAATAGGATCATTGCAATGATCAGGGAGACTGTGGAAGTGAAATGTGAGGTGAATTTTCCTTTGGGTAGAGAGGAGGCTGACATTGTGAGTAGGTTTGGTTTGCAGGAGTTGTCTCTGGCCTTAGCTTGTGTTAGGAGAGGTAGATGAGCCATGAAGAAGGTGTAAAGGGGGGGAAGGTGGATACCCCCTCAGGATGAGTTTATTAAGATTAACAATGATGGCTCATCTAGGGGTAACCCAGGCCCTATTGGAGTTGGCAGTGTTGGTAGGAATAGTAGGGGGGAGGTTGTTTTCCTCTTTTCGGTGCATAAAGGGTGGGAGTCTAACAACCTTATGGAGGGACTGGCGATTCTCTATGCCCTTGAGCGTGCTTGGGAGTTGGGATGAAGGAAGGTGATTTGTGAATTAGACTCACAGATTGTGGTTAATTTATTGACTGAGCAGAGGGTGAGTGGGATTCAGTGACAATTGGCAGGGGTGGTTCAACAAATTCTCCAAATTAGCTCTTTAATGGAGCAAGTTTCTTTTGTCCACATACCTTGGGAATGGAATAGAGCAGCTAATTGTTTGGCCAAGTGGGCCTCGGAATAGGGTACGGACTAGAAAGTTGAAGGTTGGGAGCATCTTTCTGGGGATTATTGTTAGGATCTGTAGAAGATATTTACTAAGGACATGGATGGTTATGAAGTAGGATAATCTGGGGTTGGTTGGGTGGTTGTCTTCTGGGGCCTTCAAGCTTTGGGCCTCTTTGTAATTCTTGATTCTATTTTTTAATAAAGTTTTTACCCTTTTATTCCAAAAAAAAAAAAAATATATATATATATATTAATGCCCATTAATAAAATATATATTAAATAATAATTAATAACAATAATTAATACATAAAATTTATAAAAAGAAACTTTTAATTAAAATAAAATTAATTTTTTTTTTTTTAACATATAATAAAAAACTTAACAAATTTTAGTTTAGCCCCCCTCCCATGGGAAACCCACGGGCCCCACTACATGGGAACCACGTGGTCCCCTCTTCCTTTGGGAAGGGGTTGTGGGGATCATGAGATGGTCTCCCCACAGCCATGGCTATGCGAAGACCATGCAATGGTCTCCACGCCATGGTTCTCCCAATGGCTTGCGGAAGCCATGACTCTCCCCAGCCATGTGTCAAGACCATGGCTCTCCCCACCAAAGCCCGCAATAAAAAAAAAAAACCCCTACTATATTATTTTTTTTTTAAATTAGTAAAAACTTAAAAAAAAAAAACCCAATCTCTAGGTATTCACAGACCCAAAAAAAAAAAAAATATTATCATTTAAACAAGAAACCAATACTCAAAAATTTTCTAAGAACAAACTAGGAATATTTTCTAGAATTAACACAAGATCAGCATATACATATTTTTTAAAATAAAACACCAAAAAGCCCCAAATACTAAGACTGGTAAAATTTATATCATTCTTCCATTTCCATTTAACCAAGCACAAACAAATTTCTTAGATTAAAACCTAAATTTGAAAGCATTTATTCAGAATTTTAACAAGTTTTTATTGTAAACAACCAACCCAATTTTTTTAATTTTAAAACAACCTGAGCAATCAAAATCTAAACTTGATATGGAAAAGAAGACAAGAAGGGTTTGGATTGGAGATATAATTACAACTATTTCATTTTCCCCAAATAGATGAGATTTTTAATCTTCACAAACATATTTCTATAAAATCCAAAACAATTTCTTTAAAATAAAGAAGCTAATGAAATAAACCAGAGACCTACCTGATTCAACAATCTTGGAAGAGATTTTGATGAAGAGCCCAACCTGCAAGCTCAAGAAAATCCTTCCTTTTGCAAAATCCCCAAATTTTCATTCCAACAAAAATATTTTTCTTTTAAAAAATCTGCCTCCAAAAATATTTTCAAACCTAGGTTAAATGGGAAAAGTTCTTTGACCAAAATTCCCATTTTTAAATAGAAATACTTTTACAATTAAAAATTAATTTCTAAATTGGAAAAATTAAAATGTTTTCTCTTCCTCATTTAATTTCTAATTTTCTCAATATTAACAAAACTAACATTAATATTTCAAAATATTAATGAGGGTAAAATATTTTTTATTAAAATTAAATCCCAAAATTCATTCTTTTCAACAAATCATATATATATATTAAACTTTCTTTTCAAATAAAAAATTGATTTTCTTAACTACTTAAATTACCTTTTTCTATTCCAAAATGCCAAAGAGATTAAATTAATTCTATTTCAAATAAATTTAATCTTTCCTTTCAAAAAGAATATTTGAATATATTTGTAATTTAAAATTAACCATTTAATTGAACTTGCTACCAACTTGAATTGAGCAATTCTACATAATGATTAATCGCATAAAAACAAACCTATTTAATTTATTTATTAAAATACTAATGCATAAACACACATTAAAACAAATTAAATATTAAGGATTAAATACTCAATTTAACCACACATAAACACACAACCCAAGAAAGCCAAACTGAAAAATGACCTACATACCCAGCCAAAGGGGATACCAACAACAACTGATAATGCTCACTTGAGCAGGACTATGGTCAAATGAGGGTCTTACAACCACCTAATCCAAACTCTAAGGGCCAAAGAGATACACTCAAACCTGTGAATCTAGGAGGAGACAAACCTCGCAACCATGCGGTATTGTACCTAAAATCTCTTGCACCCAAGAGTCATACATGCATACATATATATACTTAATGAAAGTGTTAGCCCAAGATTAATAAGATGAAATAGGAGAACTAATAAACTTGCATATGAATTGGTGTGAAACCACATTAACAGGTATGCACAAAAATCAAAACATCGAACCATAACATTATAACATGATAAACTAACCAAGGTTAAACCAAGATTAGAAATTGATTAGGGCAAGGGTACTACATTCTGTCCCCCTAGGTTCTGACTTACTCCTAGAAGTCGTAAGGCTAGACAGAGAACATGTTGCACGCATTAGCCCTATAACTCATTCAACAATTATCAAATAGCACATAGGAATCTTTTCACAAATAAATGAAACATTATTGCTAAATCCTCTACGAATGCCATTAAACATTGGTAAGATACATATAAATCCATACATTTCTTATAACATTCTAGGAATTATCCACAATCATAGCAGACAAACAAGAATTTTCTCCCTTTCATTACACCAGATTAAAGCATTGAAAGAGGTAAACAACAATTACCATACTCATCTATCAAATATGACCAGAAAACATGCCATCATTATCAATTTGTTTTACTAATCCATCCTCATCATAAAAATTTATCACATAGAACTAGCTTCAAACTTCAAATTCTACAACCAAGTTAACTTTCATGAAATAAGAGAAATGTAAATAACTCAATTGTTTACACTTTCCAGGTATATAAAAACCTTTCCAATGACTATGTCCGATAACATAGTGACAAGTTAACACAATTTACTCCATGATTACACATAATAACCATCCACATAACTGGAATATTAGGTGGGAAAATAAACAAGGAACATATTCAAGAATAAGGAATATTCTAAAACAAGACCTTTTGTGTTGATTCATATTGACCTATACAGACATACAAGGACAAGATGACTAGATGGTGAAAGGTATTTTATGTTTCTCATTGATGATTACTCTAGAATGTCATGGGTTACTTTCTTAAAAGAAAAATTGGAAGCACTAGATAGATTTAAGGTATTAAAATTGGAAGCACTAGATAGATTTGTATATGGTTTGTAAACTCAAGAAGGCACTTTACAGACTCAAGAATGCTCCCAAAGTTTGGTATGCAAAGTTGGATAGATACTTGCGGTAGTAAAACTTAAAGAAAAGTACAATAGATAGTAATCTATTTTTCAAAGATGAGAGTGGGAAACTATTGATAGTGGTTGTATATGTTGATGAAATCATTTTTGAAGGATATGAAGATGTTTGAAAAAGGTTTGTAGAAAAGATATAAAAGGAATTTGAGATGTCAATGATTGGTGAGTTGTTAATTGTCCTTGGTCTTCAAGTAACATAGTTAGATGATGGTATTTTTATTTCTCAGAACAACTATATCAAGGAGATGTTAAAAAAAGTTGGTATGAAATATTGTAACCACTTGAAACTCGTATGGTTAAATTGGTTATCACTTAAGAAAGCATGATGGATCTTTGAAAGTTTCTTAGAAATAGTATAGATTTATTTTAGAAATAATATATATCTATGATTGGTGGATTGTTGTATTTGATGGCCTCAAGACTATATATTATGCATGTAATCTATTTGCTAGTTAGATATCAAGATAAGCAAAAACAAACTCATTATTAAGCAGTGACAAGGATATTGAAATATATTAAAGGTGATGAAGTTATAAGCCACTAAGATGGGGGGGTGGATCAATGTAAGTAAGAACAATACAAATCTGATTATCAATTTTACCAACTTAAAACTTAATAGGCATATAAGAAATAACACCAAGTATGCAATCATCACATAAAGCATAAACCACATGACACGAGATTATACTTGGAAAACCAAAAATGGGAAAAAACCATGGTTGGAGTAGGTACCCACAAAGATCCGCTATCCGCGGTATAGAGATCTGACCAGTTACGGTCTACAACACCTTGTTAGGGGCACACCCTACTCGAAGCATCTAAGCCTAGTTAACAGATTAACAAAAGGCCTGTGAGGACTGACCCTATTAGGAGCTACCCAAGTTAATGGGATTTGAAAACACAAGTTATTGTGTCACCTAGTTAGAGGATTTAATGATCAAAACAATTAGGATCTGACTGCACCTTGTTAGGAGTGACCTTGTAAGAGGATTTTCTTGCTACAACTGTTAGGGAGACAACGAGTACAAATTATCTAAGTATAAAACCTTTAGTGTCTGATAAGATCCACTTCAGAATATTAAAATATCACATAGACTTCATCTCTCAACTCCTTTGATCATTGCACTATTAGAAATACAAAATTCACTAATAATATTTCACAGTATCAAGATCTTACACATATATCCTTTCATACCTAGATTTAAAATTGGTTGTTGTTGTTTTATAGTACTATTATCATCATTCCCTTCATTGCTAAGATTCCTACTCTTTGACCAAAACTTGGGTTTGTCATTGTTGTTGTTGTTGTATGAATTATTGTAAAGTTTTAATTCTCCTTTCTTTACCATTGCATTCTCTATTTTCAGACTATTCTCGATCATTTTGGCAAAAGAGGGAGGACATTGCATCCTTAGTCGATAACTTATTTCACTGATAAGATTTGTGAGGCCCTACCCTGACTCATCTTAGCATTTCAGTGTTTTTCATGTTGAGACTATTATGGATGCATTATTTTTATGCATTATGGATTTAGAACTTATATGATTCCATGATTTGGATAACATTGATATTGTTAGGCCCAATATGGAAAGTTAATGTACTAAGAGGGGAGGGGTGAATCAGTACTTCAAAACTTTTCTTCAACAATAACTTTACTGTTAAGCATAAAGTGAATAGTGCAGTAACATAATATAATGCTAAACCAAACAAATAACAATCATACATTACTCACTCCATAACACTTATATTTTGGTTACATAGAAACTCTTGGTTAGAGAGAAAAACTATGGTGGGGATGGCACCCACAACTTCACTACTGCAATAATAAAGGGTGCTTGATTAGAGCTACATGTTTAGCTATTTCTGATAGCTTACCCTATTAGGAGTATCAAGATCTGTTAGATCTACCTTGCTAAAGGATTTAACAACACTTAATCTAAATGCTGCACCTAGTTAGAGGCTTTACAATTTATAGACTTGGTTGGAGTCTTTTACCCTGTTAAAGGTTTCTCTTACAATTTCAAAATATTACAATAAAATCATTACAAATATCTACAAATTTATATCTAAAATGTGATAGCAGATTCTATGTGCTCAAATAAGATTACCTTGCTTATAGAATACCTCGGTAACCCATGTAGTAACTTGGTAAACCCTTCTGTTTACTTTGTTCTTTGACTGTTCTCTTAAATCCTTCTCGGTGACCTCTTATTCACGTGTTTAATATTATATGAGGTTATTTGGAATTACTAATGTGTAATTAAGATGCATAGGAAAATTATCCATGTGACCATGGAAACATAATGGAGAACCAAACATAGACCTATGTATGTTCGTAAAGCCAGGGGTTGTCTATTTGGAGAGACAACACCTCGTGTGTATTGTATTTTATTGTGTTACTTGACACATGTGTTGATTTATGTCTTGATTTTTGACTTGTCTCTTGGAGGGAGTTGTTCAACTATAGCTTTTTCAAACATTTGAATGTGGTTCTAAAATTTCCTTGGGTAGAGAGTCTTTGGAGTGGTCAACTTAGGTTTGACCCGAAAGTTAACTTCAGATGCGTTTATAAGGGGTCAAATGGACTCCTAGAGGTAGTTTAAAGGTGTTTCCTAAAGCCCATAAGGTATACCTATGGGTTAGGAGTATTTTTAGGCATGTGTTGACTCCCATGTGACTGTTTAGTCACCTCAAAAAGTGGGTTTCCTAAGGTGAGCGAAAATTGAAATTAGAAGGTGCCATCTAGGTTAGATAACCTTCCATTTTGATGAGAGATCCTTTTCCACTTTTTCTTACATTTTCCTTTTTCAGTTTTAGAAACCTGTGAGAACTCTCACTGAGGTCTTCTTAGACAAGGATGAGAGATTTTGTGGGTAATCACCCACTCTCCATTGTTGGAGATCAGGCAATTTTGAAAAGGATAGTTTTGGGGTAGAATTTCGGCTAAGTGTAGAAGGAAGAATTGTGGATTTGGGCTGCTCATCCTCAAACTAGTTCTAGCAAACCTTTCGGCAAATTGAAGGTTGGTTCATCTTCTTCTTTTGTTTCTTTTTAAGTTGCATGTTTATGTTGGAGATATTGTATGAACGAAAAAGTTGTTATCTTGTTTCTTTTGTAAAAATTATTATGCGACCTTTCTTTTATTCTTTTATGCATTACCTGTGATGGGAGTAACCAAGAACTTCTACTCTTGGGAGAGTAGGATGGTCTTGTGGGTGGTAGGAGTTTGATATCCCTCAAGTGAGAGACTCTCATTATGAGAGCGAACTCAAGGGATGTACATGTGACCCTTGCTGGATGGCCTGGTTTGTCCATTTGGGGGTCATAAGGGGAGAAAGTATGGCATGAATGCCTTGGGGGGCATAAGGAATGTGGGGTTAATGAACTTATGATATATCTTTGTTTGCCATGAGGTTTCTTTGTGATCTACCATTTTTCTAGTCTTCTCAGGGTATTTGGTCCACTACCACCCATGTAAAATCATCACATTTTGTGATGAAGTGTAGCCTTGGTTGGGAAACTGTTGTTTTGTGTGTTTCCCTTGCTTGTTGTGTTTGCATGTGTGTAACCTATCTAAGGCTTAGTTCTCCAAGCTTGGGGGTGGCTTCTAGTAAGCCTAAGCTAGGAGGTGAGCACTCTATGGTCAAGCCTTATGATTTATTTGCATGTTGCTTGGAAAGAGAAGAAAAAAAATCAAGCTAGGAGATGTTGTTTTTACTTGGTTTGCGAGAAAAGATTAAGAAAAGGGATGCCATATTTTCAGTTGTATACATGTAAATAAAAAGCTATATGTTGTATTTACTTAAAAAAAAGGGGGGGGAAATGTATCTATTTTATTTAAAGTCCTCTTTTAATAGAAATGAGAGACTAGTTGGGTATCTCACCCATTTGTATTGTTAGCTATATTGTATTTTAAATACACTGTAAAGAAATGCATTATTTTTATTAAGTATTATTTTGTTGTAAAAATGAAATGTTTATCTTGGATTAAGTTTCCTATAGTTAATGAAATAATATTTGTTGTATGCATGTTAGTTTTTAAAATAAAGGTTCATTCTATCTCCTTATGCATATTAAAATAATGGGAAATGAGTAAAGTAGAAAGCTTGCATGTTAGTAAAAGAAAATTTTGCATTTAGTCCTAATTATTTATTTCCAAATACATATCATGGTTTAATAAATTTAACATGCATATCTCTAAGATTTATTTCAATTATTTCTAGTCGAATATAGTTATTGCTTAAATTTATTTAATTCTGTCATTATACTTAACTACAGAAAATAAATCTAAAGTTAATTAGTCTATCTCTAATTTTAGCTACATGGTATTTAAAAAAAAAAAAAATACATTGGTTTAAATCTGAAAATTTTAATTAATCTGTTTAAAAGTTCAAAAAAAAAATATATAGAATATAAATTTGCATAGTAAAGTCAGCCCTATATATCTTATGCATCTAATATATATATATATATATATATATTAGTATTTAAATTATATAAATACACACATATATATTTTAAATAAAAAAAAGAAAAATAATTAAACAAGAGGGGTTTTCAGGGGCATAATTTTAATTAATTAATTAAATATTTCTTGATAATTTATTTATTTAATTCATTTTATTTTATTTTTTTCATAAGGACGTCTCTGACTACGTGACAAGCTTGCAAGCACGGAAGAAGTCCAAGGCATGTATGCATGGCATGCGAAGAGGTCGATAGGGAGGAATTGGTTCGGGAAGATAACCCAGAGGCTCCTCTCGAATAGTCAGCTGACTCAAACCAAGACATCTTAGAGACACTCCAGAACCTGATAGGGATAGTCCAAGATAGGCTTCCAAAAGGGGATCATCCTATTGAAAACTAGAACTCAGGGAGCCATAGATCAGCATATAGGGAATGGAGTAGCATTCCACCTCCTAATGCTGTAAAGAGTCAGGCTGGGCATGAGCCTGAGTCGGTGCATCTACCAGGACCACCTCCAATGGAGGAGCCAGTGTATTATGAGAGATCATGTCAAGATCCAGTGGTTCTAATCAGAGAGGTTATGCACCTCCAGCCACCATCTTTTGGGGAATCTACCAATGGGGTAGAAGCTGAGGCTTGGCTTTTGAGCCTAGATAGGTGCTTTGCATTGCACTCCTATGAGAGCAATCTAAAGGCACATGTAGCAGTCCACCTATTAAGAGGAACAACCTCCACATGGTGGAGACAGAAGGAATACAAGTGTGGTTTAGTTGCTGATACTCTCACATGGGAGATATTTACAGAGAGGTTCAAGGAGAGGTACTTGTCAGAGCATTACAAACAGCGTAGGATAGATGAGTTCCATGACCTCCAGCAGAAGGGTCTCTTAGTGACCCAGTATGAGAGAAAGTTCTTCAAGCTCTTCCCCTACATGGACTACTTGAAAGACAAGAAGCTTCTCATCAACCGTTTCATCAGAGGCCTGAATGTCGGCATAGCAGGACCAGTGAGGATGTCTACTTCAGGGAGCCTTCGGTTTTCCTTGGAGAAGGCCTTGATAGCAGAGGAGATTCAGGTCAGGCCACAAGATACAACGGATCAGTTCCAGAACCAAAATCCTATACCCCAGACTTATGGATTTCAAAAACCCCATTGGAAGGGTAATAACAGATGCACATTGGGGTTCTCCAAACCCCCTCCTCCACAATAGTCATAGTAGAACCAAAAGAAGAAGCCTCCATGGAGTCAGCAGGGCACAAATCCCAAGTAGTGGTAGTCTTAGGGTTAGGGGTGAGATCAAAAATATCAAGTTTCTTACACACCTCCGATGAGGACTCTGCAGTCCTCCAGGGGTGGGTACAGTGGTTCTAGTAGGACAGGGGGACAACCTTTCTCTACGCCTTACGGTGTCCATTTTTAGGCACATGGTGCTTGTTTGATGTGTGGAGCCATGGGGCACATGGCAAGAGAGTGTCCTCAAGGTTAGATGGCAAGGAATCAAAGGATGGTAGCATCAGAGCCTACAATTGGAGATATGCGCAGGTCCAACAAAGTCTTCACGGTAGTCGACAACCACCAGGCAGAACACTAGGCCACAGTCATTGAGGCTATAGGTATGATCAAAGGTAGTAGTGTATCAATATTATTTGATTCAGAATTTACTGACTCCTTTATATCTCCATTGGTTGTGGAGTGTTACGGGCTAGTGGCAACTAGACAAGGTGTGAGTTGGGAAGTAGAATTAGCTTCAGGGGCTAGAGTGTTAGTGGAATCAGAGGCTAGGGCATGTCAGCTTCAGATTAGCAATACCACCACCATAGTAGACCTTAGAGTTACACCACTTAGATCATATGGCATTGTACTTGGCATGGATTGGCTTTATGTCCACAGAGCCAAGATGGATTGCCGCTAGAAAGGAATCGAGTGTGAGGATGATCGGGGTTCACCCATAGTAATCACTAGGATTCAAAGATCCATGTCTCTTCGTATGATTTACGCAATGCAACTTAAGAAGAGCATGCGAAAGGGATGTTAGCTATTTTCCATCACCATTAGTGATAGAGAGGAAGAGGATGAAAAGGAAATATCGATTGATGACCATCCTATCCTTAAGGGATATTCAGACGTGTTTCCTTCAGAGCTATCTGGAATGCTGCCCCATAGAGAGATTGACTTTCATATAGACCTTGTACCAAGAGCTGAGCCAGTTTCAAGAGTACCTTATAGGATGACCACAAATAAGCTTAATGAGCTCAAGATGAAGCTTGAGGAACTCCTAAAGAAGGGTCACATTCGTCCTAGCGTATCCCCTTGGGGTGCACCAGTCATCTTCATGAAGAAGAAGGATGGATCTCTTCAGTTATGTATGGATTATTGTCAGTTGAACAAAGTAACCATCAAGAACCGATATCCCTTGCCCAAGATCGATGACTTATTTGACCTACTTCAGGGTGCCAAAGTATTTTCCAAAATTGATCTCAAGTTAGGATACAATCAGTTGAGAATAGTGAAAAACGATATCCATAAGACCTCATTTCACACTAGATATGGCCACTATGAGTTCACCATGGTTCTATTTGGTCTTATGAATGGTCTAGTTGTTTCCATGAGCCTCATGAATGGGGTATTCCACATATTTCTTGACCACTTTGTTATTGTGTTCCTCGATGACATATTAATATATTCTTGGAATGAGAAGGAGCATGAGGAGCCCCTGAGGTAGGCCTTGTAGTGTTTGAGGGACAATAAGTTGTTTGGTAGTTTGTCGAAGTGTGCCTTCTTTCATTTAGAGGTCAAGTACCATGGGCATGTTATTTCCGGTGATGGGATCTCAGTAGACCCATCCAAGGTCGGAGCTATTATGGATTGGCCAGCACCAACTAGTGTGACAAAGGTTAGGAGCTTCATGGGCTTAGAAGGTTATTACTAACACTTTGTTGAGGGATTCTCTAGAGTCGCACATCCTATTACTTCTCTTTAGTGTAAAGGGAAGAAATTTGAGTGGATAGAGAAGTGCAAGATGGCTTTCAGGAACTTAAAAAGGCACTTACTAGTGCACCTATCCTTGTAGTACCCGGTCCCTCAGCTGACTTCATGGTTTGCACAAATGCTTCCCTAGAGGGTTTAGGAGTAGTCCTTATACAAAATTGTAGGGCTATAGCTTTTGAGTCTAGGAAACTTAAGACTCATGAGCTTAACTACCCTACTCATGACCTTGAGCTTCTAGCAGTAGTGCATGCACTTGTGAGGTGGAGACACTTCCTTTTGGGTCATAATTTTGAGCTTCATTCAGACCATCAGAGCCTTCAGTATATATTCACTCAGCCAAACCTTAATGCACGTCAGGGGATATGGATGGAGTTCTTGTGTGAGTATGATTTTGACATTCACTACATTAAAGGGAAAGAAAATGTAGTTCCACATGCTTTGAGTAGGAGATGTCATGAGGTATACACCATATCTATGGGCATGAATTTGAGAGATTAGATATAGCAATAATTGCTAGAGGATGGATGGTATTTAGAGGTTTGTCAGGTGATACGATCTCAGGATACTCGAGAAGGGAAATATGTGGATTATTCCTTGGAGTCCGTTGGACAATTATGCCATAGAGGGTGCATCTATGTACCTTCTTCTGGGGGATTGTGAGAGTTCATTGTCACAGAGGCTCATAGAGCTCCTTATGTAGTACATCCTAGAGTTAAGAAGATGCATGTTGACTTGAGATAGTTATATCATTGGCTAAGAATGTGTCAACTCATTACTAAGTTAGTAGCCCGATGCCTTGAGTGTCAGAGAGTCAAGGCAGAGCACTGCCATCGAGGTGGGTTGCTCCAGTCTCATGCTATACTAGAGTGGAAGTGGGATGCTATATCCATGGATTTCATCATTGGTCTCCCTATGTCATCTTGTCGCCATGATGCCATCTTGGTGACAGTTGACAAGTTGACCAAAGTGGCCCACTTTTCACCAGTTTAGACTACCTTCACAGCACCGGTAGTAGCATAGGTGTTCTTGCGAGACATTGTTAGACTTCATGGCATTCCATGCAAGATTATTTCTAATAGGGATTCCCTCTTCACTTCTTCCTTTTGGAAGGTATTACAGATAGCTATGGGCACTAAGCTCAACTTCAGTATAGCCTATCATCTAGAAATGAATGGTTAGACAGAGAGGGTTAACTAGGTGTTAGAGGATATGCTTCACATGTACATCATGGATCATCAGACTAGATTGGAAGAGTACCTCCCCTTAGTGGAGTTTGCTTATAATAATGGGCATTACACTTCATTGGGGATGCCACCCTATCAAGCATTATAGGTCATGCCTTATAGGACACCGTTGAGTTCGGACCGCATAGAGGACAGAGTTGCTTTTGGTCCTGAGATAGTTCGGGATATGGAACATCAGGTGGATTTGATTAGACAATGTCTTAGAAAGGCACATGATAGATAGAAGAAGTATGTAGATGCGAAGAGGATAGATCGTAGCTACTTGGTTGGAGACAAAGTCTTTTTGAGAGTGCGACCGCATAAGAGTCCAATTCATTACAGAAAGGGTTCTAAGCTCGCACCTCACTTTGTAGGACCATTTGAGATCCTTGAGAGGATAGAACCAATAGCCTATTAGTTCTGAGGAAGTATATCTATGATGAGTCTCATATTTTAGATTGGGATTCCTTGCAAGTGGAGTCAGAAGGGTAGCTAGCTTTGGATCCCATTCACATTTTGGCATGCCGGACGTTGGCCCTTCAAGGTCAAGAGCTAGACCAGGTTAGGGTCTAGTGGGATTGCTATGATGAGGTTACAGCTTCGTGGGAGGATGCAACATGTATGAGATCATAGTACCCCCATCTTTTTGATGAACTCCAGGAGGAAGTTCATGCCTAGAGGGGGAGGGTGTGAGGCCCTACCCTGACTCATCCTAGCATTTCAGTGTTTTTCATGTTGAGACTATTATGGATGCTTTATTTTTATGCATTATGGATTTAGAACTTATATGATTCCATGATTTGGATAACATTGATATATATTGATGCTTCATTTCTATGCATTATAGATATAGAACTTTATATGATTCTAGAATAGGATAAATTTAGGATGATGTATGTCATTTTTGGATTTGCAGGACTTTACTATTATGATAGAAATAGGATGCATGTTTTATGTATGGATTGAAATTATGAGGATTATGATAATTGCTTATGTATATTTATTTGGATATAAGATGTATCGATTTGTTTAAATGTAAATTGTATGTAGAGTGTTTGATGTGTATTCTTATTCGCATGTTTAATATTATATGGGGTTATTTGGAATTACTAATGTGTAATTGAGATGTGTAGGAAAATTATCCATGTGACTATTGAAACATTATGGAGAACCAAACCTAGACCCATGTACGTTCGTAAAGCAAGGGGTTGTCTATTTGGAGAGACAGCACCCCATGTGTATTGAATTTTATTTGTTAAATTAAATGTTGCATGTGTGTTAAATTGAATTTATAAATTTGTGTAAATCCAACAAGAGACAAATTTCATGTGCAATTTTGTAATGTATTTTATTGTGTCACTTGACACGTGTTGATTTATGTCTTGATTTTTGACTTGTCTCTTGGAAGGAGTTGTTCAACTATAGCTTTTTCAAACATTTGAATGTGGTTCTAAAATTTCATTGGGTAGAGAGTCTTTGGAGTGGTCAACTTAGGTTTGACCCGAAAGTTAACTTCGGATAGGTTTATAAGGGGTCAAATGGACTCCTAGGGGTAGTTTAAAGGTGTTTCCTAAAGCCCATAAGGTATACCTATGGGTTAGGAATATTTTTAGGCATGTGTCTACTCCCATGTGACTGTTTAGTCACCTCAAAAAGTGGGTTTCCTAAGGTGAGAGAAAATTGAAACTAGAAGGTGCCATTTAGGTTAGATAACCTTCCTTTTTGATGAGAGATCCTTTTCCACTTTTTCTTACTTTTTCCTTTTTCAGTTTTAGAAACTTGTGAGAACTGTCACTAAGGTCTTCTTAGGCAAGGATGAGAGAGTTTGTGGGTAATCACCCACTCTCCATTTTTGGACATTATGCAATTTTGAAAAGGATAGTTTTGGGGTAGAATTTTGGCCAAGTGTAGAAGGAAGAATTGTGGATTTGGGCTGCTCATCCTCAAACTAGGAAAAAGTTGTTGTCTTGTATTTTATTTTGTAAAAATTATTATGTGACCTTTCTTTTATTCTTTTATGCATTTCCTGTCATTTATGAGTAACCAAGACCTTCTACTCTTGGGAGAGTAGGATGGTCTTACGGGTGGTAGGAGTTTGATAGCCCTCGAGTGAGAGACTCTCATTATGAGAGCGAACTCAAGGGGTATACATGTGGCCCTTGCTGCATGGCCTGGTTTGTGCATTTGGGGGTCATAAGGGGAGAAAGTATAGAATGAATACCTTGGGGGCCATAAGAAATGTGGGGTTAATGAACTTATCATATATCTTTGTGTGCCATGAGGTGGCTTTATGATCTACCATTCTTGCAGTCTCCTCAGGGTATTTGGTCCACTACCACCCATGTAAAATCATCATATTTTGTGATGAAGTGTAGCCTTGGTTGGGAAAATGTTGTTGTATGTTTTTCCCTTGCTTTTTGTGTTTGCATGTGTGTAACTTGTCAAGGGCTTGGTTCTCCAAGTTCGGGGCTGGCTTCTACTAAGCCTAGGCTGGTGAGCACTCCATGGTCAAGCCTTATGATTTATTTGCACGTTTCTTGGAAAGAGAAGAAAAAAAATCAAGCTAGGAGTTGTTGTTTTTACTTGGTTTGCAGAGAAAGATTAAGAAAAGGGATGCTATATTTTTAGTTGCAGAAATGTAAATAAAAATCTATATGTTGTATTTACTTAAAAAAAAAAGGAGGAAATGTATCTATTTTATTTAAAGTCCTCATTTAATAGAAATGAGAGACTAGTTGGGTATCTCACCCATTTGTATTGTTGGCTATATTATATTTTAAATACACTGTAAAGAAATGCATTATTTTTATTAAGTATTAATTTGTTGCAAAAATGAAATGTTTATCTTGGATTAAGTTTCCTATAGTTAATGAAATAATATTTGTTGTATGCATGTTAGTTTTTAAAATAAAGGTTCATTCTATCTCCTTATGCATATTGAAATAATGGGAAATGAGTAAAGTAGAAAGCTTGCATGTTAGTAAAAGAAAATTTTGCATTTAGTCCTAATTATTTATTTCCAAATACATATCATGGTTTAATAAATTTGACATGCATACCTCTAAGATTTATTTCAATGATTTCTAGTCTAATATAGTTGCTGCTTAAATTTATTTAATTCTATCATTATACTTAATTATAGAAAATAAATCTAAAGTTAATTAGTCTATCTCTAATTTTAGCTACATGGTATTTAAAAAAAAAATTAAAAAATGCATTGTTTTAAATCTGAAAATTTTAATTAATTTGTTTAAAAGTTCAATATATATATATATATATTATATAAATTTGCATAGTAAAGTCAGCCCTAGATATCTTATGCATCTAAAATATATTTATATATATATAATTATATATATATATAGCTAAAATATATATGTATATTTGTATTTAAATTATATGAACATATATATATATATATTAAATAAAATAAAAAAGAAAAAAAAAATTAAAGAGGGGTTTTCGGGGCTGGACCCATTGTGTTTATACACAGTGATCAGCACGAGGGCTGCCACTATGGGCAACCACAGTGGTCGGCTTGGGGGCCTCCCACTGTGGGTAACCATAGTGGAAGGGCACCCGACCTTCCATAGTGGGCGGTGCTTGGTCGCCACTGTGGGTAACCATAGTGGTGTCCCAGGGTGCCCACCACCTGGTGCCCTAGCAGTCCTCCTCCAAACCCTGTGTCGCTCCTCCTCCATGGCCACCACTTCCCCTCGACCCTGCAATAACAAAAAAACCCTAACCCGGTTTGGGTTAGGGTAGGTTTGAAATATAAAGGAAAATATAGAATGAGGGTAAGAAATATAATAATAAGGTTAGAAATTTTAGGGTTTGTTGTTACTCTATTATTTAGAAAAAAAAAAGAATTATATATATATATATATATATATATATATATATATATATATATATATATATACAGATGATTATATAAATGCATGTAAAGGTCTAATTTTTAGATTATTATGTTATAGTGTATTTATATTTTATATATGTTTTATATAAACATATCGGCATGTAAATATTTGAATATGATGGCTTTTTTTTTAATTTTAAATATCTTGTAGAGTTTACTCGTTTAAGAAATTATAATGACTTTATAAGTTATTTTGACTTTAGGGGATTATTTAGTCCACCTAAATTTAGGCTATTCCAGACTAAATTTTATAGGGAACTTTACATTATGGATTTAATTGACCCTTTAGTTGAATTAGTTAACCACATTTTAATTATTGTTAAAATAAAATATAGGCATTAATAATCTAAGTGCTAGGACTAATTTATTTAGTTCTTAAGAGCAATTAATGGTTATTGGAGATTAATATTATCTTTGTCAATTAATTTAGAGATTTTTTTTTAAACTAATTTATTTAAAATTGATGAGATAATAATAATTCTTTTAGTATTTCGCATTTAAATTATTTTTGCTCACTTGAGTTAGTGGTGGATTTAACTCACACATAGTTAAGACAAAACTAGCTAATGCATCTCATATTAGCAAATTTAATGTTATTAAGTTGTTATTAAAAAAAAAAAAATTATCTCATTTGTGCCCAAAAGTTTGGGCATGACAAGATTATCAATGAATATGTCCATTTTTTCTTGATCAGGTACATCTCTAGGATACCTATTAAACATATGTTTCCATCATTGTAAGAAAATCATAAAGGATTCAACATTCTTTTGTTTAACATTGCAGAGATCCACCATTGTTATTTTATTCCTTATATTGTAGGAGTATCGTGAAATAAACCTATTCACAAGTTCTTCAAAGTATTTGATTTCGGATGGTAATCTTGAAAACCACTCCATTGATTGTCCATTTAAACTCCTAGGAGAAAGATGCATAAGGTAAGTTTCATCATGAGCAAATTCCATGCTCATAGTATAAAACCCCCTAATGTGATCTCGAGGATCAGATTTTCCATCGTATTTGTCGTATTTAGGAATCTCGCAATGTTACAGAAATGGTATCATATTCAGATTTTTATCAAAATGATATAGGCATATATCTTCTAATGAATATTTCAAGGAGCTTGTCCCATTTTGCATGTCTTGTATCTGTTGTTGTAGAGTTTGTATTTGTAAAGTACGGTTTGATAATGGATTATCCACATAGTTTCTCCTTGTTTCTTCATTTCTTTCTTTTTTCACATCTTCGTTATTTGGCTCATTTGTGTTTTGGGTGTTACTTGCCTCTGCATCTTGTTTCAAAATTTCTATGTTCAAGTCTTGTGGTAGTTTAGCTCCAGATTTTACCAACATCAAGAGATATTTTTCTTTTTGTTTTGCTAATAATTTTTCCATTAGTCTATCAAATTTGAAATCTTGCTCAAGGTCTCTAATGGTGATATTGACTACTTCTTCATCAACAATGGTAAATCTAAGAGTGTGGAATATGTGAATATCTTCTTCCTCCATTTGTCATTGTTTTCTAAGTTGTTTGTGTTGTTCTCTAGTCCAAACTGGCATGTGAATATTTCAAAGTTGTTGAAAATTCCAAAGGACAAAGTCAATAGGTGATTATTGGTTTAGGAAGATATGCTTTGTTTATCCTACCACTATTGTTTGTTCATTAGGATAAATCATCTCTTTGTTGAAAGACACATCTTTGTAGAGTTTCATGGTCTAATTATGTATTGCAGCCACGTAAGTAGTGATGAAAATGGTGTATGAAGGTCATATGTTTCAATAAGATCTTGTGATTGATATACAAGAATCTTATCCTTTTCTGAGTAGCTTTATAATTGGGTTTTTTTTTCTTAGGGTGATACTTAAAAGTGATATAAGCATTTGGCAATTCACAAGTTTGTTTGATTCCAATGTTGGTGCAATTTTGGTTTTGATATAACCTAGGTTCAAAATAGGAAAGATATATCCAAGATTAGGAACCTAGTATAGATTTGATCAAGTTTCATGATAGAGGATTTGATTATCCTGATGAGAAACTTGACAAAGATGATTTTTTTGCACTTAAGATGGTTGAATTGATAGCTTGTTAAATGTTGATGTTTATAGAACCTTTTGGGAATAACCTGTAGGATTAGTGACCTAGTTGTTTGAGCTAGTTTTTGACAATATGTGATGGTATAGAGATAATATTACTTCAAGAATTATTTTGATATTGATGTTTTGACACTTAGATTTTGATTTGGTGTTTCAAGTGTTGAAAAGCTTTTTGTATTACTTTTTTTGATAAAACATTTCTAGCAATTTGTTGGATTTTTGCTCGCTTGTAGATGATAATTTTCTTCCATTTCTGACCATTTGGAACATGTTAGAGACATAGAAGACATAATGTTTAATAAAAAAATGCACAAGGAAGTACAAATCCCTATGGCAGGCTAAGAAATTAGTTATTTTATCTCATGTGGGGTTTCCCCCAAGGCTACACTATTCAAAGACAATATTTAGATGCTTGACCCCACTGGATCCACCCTCGACACTCACTTCTTTGAGGCAGCCAAGCACCACTTTCCATGAAAAATCCCCATGGAAAATTTTATATCTCTACTAAGAACCATATGTATGTGAGCCGTTTCAGAGGCTTGACCTCCTGTGTCAAAAACTAGAAGGATTTTGGCAACTAGTACAAGTGGTTTTTAGTAAAGGCTTCTAGTCATTTGGCCATACATGCGACACTTTCAACTCTATAAATACAGAAGGTTCTAAGCCTTTAGAGGTTACGCTCCATAGGGTTTATGGGGAAACATAGTGTCGGTATGAACTTATCAGCACATGTTGTTTGGGACTTTCATCACAATCATGATTTATTTATAGTGGATTGGAAGGACTCGGTATTAGCCCATTTTCACTTTAGGTTGTTCCCCTCTCACTGGCCCCCTCAAGGCAGCTCGGGAAGGTAGGCCCTCTAAAGGATTTATTTGCTTGAAAGTAAAGAAAGCGTAAAAGAGTGAGTTTGGCTTTTTGATCACCCAATTAAGGGGAGAGCACATACCTACCACTTTTGAGACACAAAATACAACCATTCTTTTTTTTTAACCTTTTCAAAGCAATTTATTTGGCTAAGTTCTATTTGGAGATGTTGCTCCAACAAGCATGGTGTTCATTTTAGCTTTTTTAAAAGTCTATGTGCAACTATTTTGGAGATAATACTAAAATGCAAGTTGCATGCTGTTAATTCATCCTCTTAGTTAAACTAGATGAAAAAGATATGATATATTACTTCCCAAATGAAGACTTTTAATTAACTATAGATAAAATGCATAAAGTTTGTCTTAGATGTTATCCTACACATGCATGTTAGTAATCTGAAAAATTATATTTTTAGGACATTCGAACATGCAAGAAAATTTTTGTCAGTTTTATAAATAGAAGCGCTAATCTAACATATACGCTATCTTTTTGCTCAAAAGCGCTAACTTGCAAATTAAAAGTGCTAACCTGGACTACAAAAGCGCTGCTTTGTGGATACAAAAGTGTGATTTCTTTGACATATGCGCTAACCTAGGGCACAAATGTGCAAACCTGTAATGCAAATGCGCATATTTTAAGACAAAAGTGATAACCTAGAATGCTCATGCACTAAACTATGCTGCAAATGCGCTAACCTAGAAGGAAAATGCGCTAATGTGCAGAACAAAAGCACTATTAGAATTCACACATGTGTGAATCTGCATTACAAATGCATTAATTTAACTATTTGTGAGATTTTTATAAGTATATGCGAGGTTTATGAGCCCCACAGTGGGTGCTAAAATGTGTGAGTTTGAATTTCATCCTCAAAATATTACCTGTAATAAGTTAGTTTCACAAAATACAAATGGAAATGCATACAGAAAATCCAAATTCAACCAATGAAACTACATGAAATATATATTAAAATAAAACATTATTTTACATTCATGATTTATGTCTCATTGTGTCCTAACTCCATTATTCCTGGTTGCAGATGGTGTGTTCTCAGACAATGCACTGATGGCTTCCAAGATGGCATATGAAGAATGGATTGATAACTTGTAGTTAACTGATGCTATGATATGCAAATGCTACATGATTATGCTAAAATGATTATGCTAAAATGCTATATGATAATTGCTATTACTATTTGCTATTTGCTATTTGCTTCAAAAACTCACGGATGCATATGATTAATTTGAAGACTAATTTGAAGACCAAATCTCTCTCAATTGAAGCTCTTGATTTTACAGACTTTTAGAGGATTAGATGATGTGGCTCAGATCAATGGTTTTGATTAGATCTATAGATTTGGATGGCTGTGAGCAAAGGTGAGGGTTGAGAGAAAGGGAGAAGGAGAAGACAAGTGTCACTCATCTCACCTTGATTGGGCTGCTGAATGAGAGGATCTAGGGATGGTTGGAGGAAATTTAGGCATGAGAGGACAAATGGACTCAAGTCCTTCCTAAGATGTAGAGGGTGTTGGAGGGAATATAGGAAATGGTTATGAAATATGTGTACATACACAATATTCATTGAATTTTGGAAGTTGGAGATAAATGATGAATTAATATTTAGGAAATATTAATTTTCTTAGCCACATGATGAATGAGTTGGCAAAGGGAAGATGAAGTGGAGATGGAAGGTGAGTTGGATAAGAAAGATTAAATAATTTAAGAAATTGTTTAATATTTGAGACTATAGGATAGGAGAATAACTATTAAATATTAGATATTTAATTGTTTGGAGAAGATAATCAAATATTAGATAATTAATTAACTTGGTTAGAGGAATAATTAAATATTAGATATTTAATCAATTAGAGGAATAGGATAAATTAATTAATTAATTAAATATTAATTAATAAAAAGACATGAAAAATGAATTAAATAAATTAATCTTTTCAAATTAACTATTTAATAGAAGAATAATTTTTTAAAAATATAAAATATTTATTTAATTTTTCATAGCCAATTTTATGTGTATACAGTTTCAAATTTCAATAGTCTCACTAGGAATCTAGGATCAAAGGTAATGCATATTGCATACATCCTTAGGAGGTGCAGGTTTATCAATGAGATTCACCACATTATTTATCAATAAAATTATATTAAATTAAAATTTATATTAAACTAAATTTATGTTGAACTTTAATATATATTTTTAGTCTTTATTTATTTATTAAATTTAATTAAATTAAAATTTATATTACACTAAATTAATTTTGAACTTTTATATATATTTTTAAACTATTTTTTAAAATTATATATCGTAAACATATTTTTAAAGAATTTTGTTAAACTTTAAATTAATATTTTAGATTTAATATTGAATGTTTTTTTTTTTTATATTAAACTTTTACCTTTCAAATTCTATATCAAAATTTATATTTTTATTTAGTTTATTTTTTAATTCTAGAAACTAAGTTTCATGTTCTATAGTATTTTTTAATTTCATATTTTTACAAATAATATAAACATTATATTTAATGGTTATCTCAAACTCTTGCACATCTTTAAATGTTTCTTATTATGGGACCCACAATATCTGACAATAGGTACCACCATCCATTGGATGAGCAAAGATGAACGACTTATGGTGGATTTTGGCCCAAATGTAGGAAGTGAACACATTTGTGAGAACTTCGACCGAAATTGAATGTTTTAAATTTAATTAAATATAATTAAGTCTATAAAGCTTTTTTTTGGGTTGAAGTTTAAAATTTTAAATGATTAAATAGACTTAAAAAAATAGTCCCGAAAAGTGACATGAGTATGGTGACGTGCCCACAAAATGGGAGAAGTTGTGGGACCCATGACATCTGACAATAGGTACCATCATCCATTGGATGAGCAAAGATCAACAACTTAGGATGGATTTTGGCTCGAATGTGGGAAGTGAACACATTTGTGAGAACTTCACCCGAAATTGAATGTTTTACATTTAATTTCCTCAAAATTTAGATTGAAAGTGAAGTAATGAATGTTTTTTCCTTCGATGGCAAATAGATATTAATAATAATTAATATAATTACAACATGATTCTAGATATTTTGCCCTAAGTATTACTTTTGTACCTTTTGGAGTTTTCAAAATAAGTGACTCATAAATCATAATTGTATTTCATTTCATGGACAAACCAGTAAATTGAGGGAGATTCTGAAATAGCTACTAGATTGAGGAATGCAATTTGCAATAGAGATTGTCTGCGCCAATCTAGTGAAATAGAAATTTTGGGTAAAATCTAGAACACATCCCACCTTTTTAATTTTTTAAATGTCATGGTCTGATTTGAGGGTTAGCATTTTTGGGTTTGTATCTAGCATTATTTTGAATTATTAACAATAATAACTATGGGAAAAATGAGAAGTAGTAGTTAAATAGGAAGCCAAGTGAAAAAAAAATGTACCTAACTAAACTGGTTGAAACAACAGGTTTCACTAATGAATACCATGATATTTATGACCCTACTATCCATGGTGAAAAGCATATCATAGATATTAGATATGCATTACCTAGTAAGGCAGTAGATCCATCCAAGGCAAAATTTAATGTTTTCAACTCAATGTTAAAATAAAGGATAAATAAAATCACATCGTGGGATGTTGAATTGGGAAGCATGGTGTTACCTGAACTATTCCTTTGCCCTGATTTTGTCATGCTCTATGCCAAAAATTATGATGAAGATAAAAAAGCAATTGTCAATAAAAATACAAAAGAGGAAATTCTATCCATAATCGTGGGAGAATTTGCTTGTTTGTTGAACCTAGGTTTTGAAGCAAACAACTCAAACGTCCAAATTGACCTAGGAAAGATGGCAGAGAGTTATGAGAGTCTCGATTCCAGTCACAGAGATTCATTTATCAAATCTCTAATAAAGTGTGGTACTCAGTTGGATTAGAATCATAAGCCTCCTTATGATTCTAATATTTTTATTCCATGGGATGGGGATACTATTTCCTTGCTATCATTTTGTCTGGGATTAGAAAATGATAGGGAAGTGGGTGCAAGCCTTCTTGAAATTATTTATAATATCCATTGTGTAGGTCAACCATTAAGATATAATTTTATTGAGCACATTGTTCAGTCCATGCAAAAACAATTACTAATGATCAAAAAAGGTTCCTATAAGACATTTAGGTTCTCATCCTCTTTGTGCTATCTCCTTCTATCCAAGTATCGTGCAATATTCGAGACCAACAATCTTCAAATTATGAACTATAAGATTGAAGACAAGACTCAAAATAGAACAGAGTGTCCAATATATGAATGGACACCAAAGATAAGGATGCATGATAACAAAAAGAACTACAACCATTTTGTAGACTTCTTTTTGGCACCAATGTATAATAAAATTACAAGCACTCCAATGCCTAGACTGCCTGTGTCTTGTAGAGATTGCATTAAACTTGGAAGTCAAATACAATTGGCTGACTAGTTCTTCAAGGAAGAATTCACTATGTTAAGGTTTTACAGATCTACAATAAAGCCATACAGACTTTGAATACATGTGACAGAGTGGGTATTTGCATTGTAATATGTACAACAGTTGGAAAGCATAGATATGCACTTCCATCATCAACAAAAAAAGAGCATATTTCCTTCCTTGCCTTTCTCATGTGGAGGGTTCACATTTGAGATAAAAGCATTGAATGTGGCACATGATTTTTTGACAATTTTTATCTTTGTTGATGAGGGTCTTTGGTAGTATGATCCAATCAATGTAGTTAAAGAAAGGCTTAATAAAAATAGGAACTCTTCAGCGTTATGTCAACATGAAAGTAAACCATTGCTAGAAAAGCTTAGAAACATGGACTCTTGGGATGAGGTAAAAAAAGAGATGGAAAAAATTGCCAATAACAATAACATTTCAATAGAAGAAATGTCATCACAAATTATGACATTGCACACACAGAGGATAATAGAGGAGGGCCAAGGCATCCAAAATAGGAGGTCCTACAATTTAAACCAAAAATCTGCTAATCCTTCTAACAAATCTATTCCCAAATCAATTTTGCATGAATGTGAAGAGAGTTTTTGGACTCAAACCAAAATAAATGATTTTTGGACTATGAGGAAGAATCTCGGTGAACCAAAGACTAGTGCAGAATTTGATACCATCGACGAGGATGAAGAGTTTAGAAAATTGTGGAATATGGAGCATCCCACAACAACATATGACAGGAGTGAAGATGATGATGAGTATGAGGTTGAGCCTACTGCAACAACTACTACAGTCCCTAAAATATTATGTGGAGTCAATGAGTCCAAGAGAGAAAAATATAGAAAAGGGGCAAACATTATGAAAAAAATGGGTTTCGAAGGTGGTGGTCTAGGTCCCAGAGGAGAAGGCATTTGGTATCCACTTGAGGTACAACTTCCATCAGATTCAAAATCAAAAGATCCTTTTAAACTAGTCATTGGACTTGATTCTTCAGATTCATCACGGAAAGGTACTACTCATTACCCTCAGGGTCCACTTACATTTGTTTCAAGTTCAAATCCATAACCACCACCACATCATGGTATTCTGATTGGTGGTGAATCAAGTGCCATTGCCACTGTTGGGGAATCTAGAGATAGTATTACTATTATTGCTCAGTCAAGTGCCGCTATGATTGGTGGGGTTGCAATGGGTACTATTACTGATACTAGTTGTCTTGGTGTTGGACAAAGGCTACAACAAAATATCTCTCGCAAGAGGCCACTGGTGGTAAATGCTCATACTATTTAGAATCCTATATGAAGTGCAATTGACACTACAAATCAATCATTTGCAACTTCAAATCGCAAAACTAAAAAGATTATGAAAACTACACATGAAAGTGTTAGTGGGACAGGATCATGAAAGGTTCTTGGTAATCCTAGTAATACATTAGTTAACACCACATGCATAAGTGGAACTAGAGCCTCTATTATTCCTATGTCACCTTTCAAACATTCAATTGCTTCAGCAAGCCTAGATTTTTAATTTTGTGATTACTATGAAAAATTTAAACACACAACAAATGCAAATAAAGAAAAAAAGAGAGCATTTCATAGGGTTGCCCTGACAGAAGTTTTAGATGAACAACCTATAAAGAACGGGGTATTTCCAACATATGACCCACACAAAGATATGATGGAGTTCATGGTTGTTATGCCCCCAACTAAAGATAAAAATCCACCACAAAGTCAGATAAATCCCTCTAAATTTCAAGTTAGCACCCTCCAAATGTATTTTTCCAAAGTACATAATGTGGACAAAATTAGTGTGTCAAAAAGGACTAACAAAGCGGTCTACACTTCACTGCTAAAGGTGGAGAGAGAAAAAAATAAACTGGAGAAACAAATAGAAAAGTTACAAGCAGACCTGGCAAATAAAAAATCAAGGAGGAAAGTAGCAGATAGAAAGTGCAATGATTTATAGAAAAGTATATAAAATTTGGGCTCTGGCTCTATAGTAGAAATTGTAGAGTAGGAAAATATGGATGCAGAATTAAAGGACTTGAGGGAAAAACTGGCTAAAAACAGTAAAAAAATTGATGAGGAAAGAGCAAGTTTTAAAAAATTATACAAAATTTATGAGTCTTTTGCTATCGAAATAAGAAAATTATAGGACCTATTGGACCATGAGCAGGAAAAAGAAAAACATTTGGAAGAGGAAGTAGAGGAAGAAAGAAACAAATGTGCACAAATGAAAGAAGACCTGTACAATGCAAATGATAAAATTAAAACTTTGGAGGATAGATTGAAAGATGATATGAAAAATGCAATGAAGTATACACAAGAAAACATTTGGCAGAAAATAATGCAGAGGAATGACAAGTTGTGTGAATGGTTTGAATTGAATGAAAGTCTGAGAGTAATTTATATGAAAATCAAAGGGCACTTTGAGAAGAGCGTACATGTTTATTCAAAAGAGGATATCTCAAAACAAATTCTGCAAGTAGTCTATAGTATGAGTGACAACTACTTGGCATCCAAGGGAATTAAGAACCACATTGATGCCACATGTAAGACATCATCTATCATTCAAAAATGCCATAAACTAAGGGAAACATCAGAAATTATGGAAAAATGTGGCAAAAAGATATGGAAGCTGCAAGAAAAGAAAAATAATTTAATTAAACTTGGTTTGGCTAAGACCAATGACCCATCAAATAAATTCATTAGAAAAGAAGCTTACAAAAAAAGCATGGAGATAAAAATGAAGTCTAATTTAGACTTGCTTCCTAAGGACAAAACTCCCCAAAGCTTTTTGGAATTCATCCAACCATTTACAACTCTGAATTCGGTATTGGGTGAAACAGTGATGTCAAGTAAATCTTCTAAATATGGAATGTTGATGAAGTTGCAGTTGACTTTCCATAGTTTATAGAATATTGACCTTCCATTAGATGAAGAGTGGATCACCCTACAAAAATTGGCACAAAAATATTAAGAATCATAGTATGTATTGCACAATTTTCTTCTTTTACTCTTAATTTCAACATTTTATGTTTTTTCTGTTTGGAATTTGGCATCATTTGAAATAACTATGTTTTATGAATAGGAAAAAACCAATACTCGCTATTGCTAAATTGCTAGTCCAACCTATGAATCTACGATGCATAGTGCAAAACTTCAGCCTATAAATTTGTATTCTCAAATTCTCCAAAGCTTTAACATTTATGCATTTCTTTATTTCTGATTACTAGGTTTTGGGCACTACTATTATCTATATTTAATTTGTCATGGCATGAATTAATATTTAATTTTGAACTCTATTTTTGAACAGGAGACATCAGACATGTAGCATTTGTTAAATTGTTAATCTAGCCTATGATGGCCATGTAAATCTGTGTTGAGTTTGTGATTTGAATGTTGAGTCTTCACATGTTGCAATTTGACATGAAGCTACTATTGCTCCCTTATTTCTATAAAAGGGAATTTAGGGTCATTTGCCAAGGATTCTAAAACTTTGTATTGACTTTTGTATGGACATTGGAGAATCAGACACAAGCTGTTGTTTCTCCCTTGTTTTTGTAAAATGGAATTCAGGTTAATTTGCAAATGGCTCAAAAACTTTGTATTGACTTTTGCATGGAGAATCACATAGATTGGTGTATTACTATGTTAGGTCCTAGAGACAAATGAGAGGGGGGGTTAATCAGTTATCAATAAATTACAAACCAAATATAACTTATCCAAACTTAATGTATAATACTAGTAAACCAAACTTTATGCCGGTGGACAATTTTAATAGTTAATTGCAATACCAATCAACTTTAATGCATGAAACAAAAAGACAATAACTGCCACAACACATAACACATATATTTGTATGTGAAAACCCTATACGGGGAAAAACCATGGTGAGAAACCTTACCCACAATCAAATGATACTACTATAGATAGTATGTGTGTAAAATATGGAGTCTGCAAATGCAAAAAAGCCAACTGCCTAGATCTCACTGCTCAATCACAAAATGGGAGTCACATTGACTACAATTGGATGGTTAAATCCAATGATAATATACTAATCAAAATAACTTCATATGTTTGATTTAGTACCGGTTTAGCTCTAATTTTCCTTCTTCAAACCTTCCTTCAATCTTGAATGATGTCTGTGTGTATAGCTCTACTTATATTCACATATACCTTTATTATAATCCTCTTCCACACTCTTACATTAATCTCACAAATGAGATCTTACATTTATACCATAACCTAAGACCAAATGAGTAGGTCGACTTACTTAAGATATTACAATGAAATCAATTACAAATGAATCAATATGCAATGCATTATGTCGGCTCAATGCATTTACAATAATAAGAAATCTTCTTCATGATGTGTCATGCTGATCTAGAATAGATATGCTTGCTGGTGCATAACCTGGACCTATTTGCCAGTAGCATCAAATATGCAAACCCAATTAGACCAATGAATAAATTACCAAAATAAAGTCTCCAAACAATGTCTTTGACATAACCAAATAATCTCCAAGTCATTCCAAGTGTCGATGAGTAATATAACTTGTCGGTAATCCAGATACCAGTGATTGTACATAAGTCACTAAACATGTTGGTGAACATAATCAAAGATCTCCTAGTGCTGATAATTGTTGACAAGTGTTGACATCAATGAAAAAACCATACCAACATATCCAAGAAACCAACAATCTCCCCCTTTGTCCTTGATGGCAACATAAGATGGAAAAACAATCAAAGTGCCAAAATAGAAATGCCAAAACCAAAAACCAACAATCTCCAAAAGAGATCATAAACCAGAAATCAAAATATAGATACAGAGAGTACCAATCTCTCCCCCAATGAATAATGTCTCCCCGAAAGATAATGTGTTTTTCCATAGATATCTCTCCCCCTTTGATAGCAAATGCCAAAGCAATACAAAAACCAAATTCAAATAAAACTTATTACAAAATAGCAACTTAATCAATTTATCCAACTACTCCCCCTAAGAAGTAGCTCTCCTCATCAAAGCTGGAAAAAGATTTCTAAGTCGATTCTGGCGGAAAAAGATTTACATAAGAATATACCTTTATTAGTCTATGAAATCTACAATTCTAAAAGAGAATTTTATCTCCCCAATCATAGACATTTCAAATTCTTCCTGCATCTTATTAGAAAAGTCTTTACAAAATCCATCTTCTCATCCAAAAATTATATCATCAACAAAAACTTCTATAACCAAGATGTCATCATTAGTCACTTTGAAATATAGATTCTTGTCAGCATTACCTTTAGTGTAACCAATCTTCAAAAGATATTTGTCCAATCTAGCATACCAAGCTCTAGGAGCTTCCTTTTAATCTATATAAAGCTTTTCTTAACCTGCAAACCATATCTTTGTCATTTGTCAATGAAAATCTATCAGGTTGTTCAATGTAAACTTCTTCTTCAAGATCACCATTCAGAAATGCACATTTGACATCCATTTGATATACTTTGTAGTTCTTGTGTGCTGCAAAGGCTAAGAATAATTGGACCGCCTCAATTCTAGCTACTGGTGGAAAGGTTTTGTTATAATCAACTCCTTCTTTCTGTGAATATCCCTTACACACTAATCTTGCTTTGTTTCTGATTACCTTACCATCTTCATTAAGTTTATTTCTGAATACCCATTTAGTTCCAATTATATTTTTGTCTTTAGGTAGGGAAACCAATGTCCATGTGTTATTCTTTTCAATTTGTTCCAATTCATCTTCCATAGCTTTAATCCAATGTTTATCTTCACATGCCTCATTAACTGATGCTGGTTCAATTTGAGAAATTAAACATACCTGATAGGGAGCTCGATAGAGAAGTACTCAACAAGGTGAATTAGGTCTTATGGTTCAATTGGTTTCCAAAAGACTTGTTTGTGTCTATCATATATGTTTGAAAATCAATTTGAAGTTTTAATATGAAGCATCTCATGCATAGCTTCCCAAACAAACTCCCCTTGTGAGTGAGCTTATTCCCTTACTCATCCACTATTGATTATATCCAACCATTAAATTCTTTCCAAAACATTCCTCTATCCTTTGGGAATTATTCTAATTGTTCTTTGTCATTACAAGCTCCTCCAAATGGTTTAGGAACCTAGGTAAAGGTTTTGTTCAAAAACTTGCTTCATTTTGTTGTTTTGGCTTCCTAGATTCACTTGCTCAAACCCAACTTACAATGTCTCAAGACCCAAGATTGCTTCACAAGGATGTCATAGAGGTTTCAAGAATTTTCTCCACTATTTTGAGTTGTTATTCAAATATCTCTCCAAACCCAATGAGCTCAAGGTAATCGAGTTCCTTGTTTTGTGTGTGTGAGGCCTAAAAAGGGCTACTAGCCCATGGAGGGCTAATTTGATGAAGTTTTCTTGTAGTAGGAAATGATACTTTACCCCACCATGGAAGTTGACTTGGGACATTCAAAAAACCTCCAAACTAATATATTTTCATGGTTTAGGCCACTGTTAATGCAAAATGAGGTTTGTCCACCATTTATGGCACTTTTGTAGGGTTTCAAGAGGGCTTTAAAGCTTGCAATGTTGGATACACAACTCCTTCACAAAATAAGGCCCTAGACTTACTGATAGACTCTACCACTCATTGGAGAACATTTTTCAAACAATTACCACTTGTCATTTTTCCAAACACTTAGCATACTAGCTGTAGAAGGTGACAAAAACAGTGATTTTCACTATTTTCCACTATCTTTTCTGCATAACAGTGGGTTAGGACTCCATAGTATAATTAAACCTTCAAATAGTAAGTTATCCTTGTATTAAACACACATGGCTAGGTCTCCATGCAAGGAAAGCTACAAAGACAAATTTGGTGCCAAAACCACTTAAATCTCCAAAAATAGGGAACCCGCTGCCCCACTTGTTTGTTATGATTTTCAAGGGCAAGATAGCTTCTAATGGAGCTCCAACTTGCTTCAAATCATTCATAGGGAAGGTGAAAACCTTTTTCTGACATTGTTAGCTCAAATAGACTTTGAGAACAACATTTTGCTCATAATTTTAATCTACTAGCCAAGTTACTCACTTAACTTGCCTAGTAGGATCTCACACAAACTCCTTGTGCATAACCCTGGTCAAACAAGAAGATATATACATTGTAAAGACTCTCATCAACTTGACCAAGTCCCTCCTAGGAGTGCAATGAGTTTTTTAGTCAAGTTGACCCATTATGAAGCACAAACCCTTGAAAGGGAAGAGGAGTAGCAAAACTGAAGTAAATAAACACAACTCTCTTCTCAAATCAAGAAAAAGGTACCAATTACATTAATTGATTTGAATCAACACCAAAAACACTTCCCAACAAGTACATTATGGAAGAGATCAAATTAGTATGGACTGTTTCATCAAAACAAGTTCAAATTGCCATAAAAACCAGAAATTGCACTTCTTTTATTGAGAATGTCTTTGTTTTCACATCTGCCAACCCTATACAAGGAAGAGGGTGGTCTATTTAAATGTTTTGTGAGCTATTTATGATTTCCTATATGGATATATTTTGGTAGGATTTCTTTTGTACATTTATGACTTTAAAATGACAACTTTTTAACAAGGTGAGCAACTTTTGTTGCACAAAATGTCATTTTTGTTCCCCTTTACTACACCAACTCTCTTAAACACTTAAACATGCTTGAAATCACTTTAACAAAATGTCTCAATTCTTTCACAAGGATTTCTAAGCCTATAAGGTACTTATCACAAATTTACCCATTTTTGGCCTATTTTGGCCTAGGAGACAAAACTTGACAACTCAATGCTAGAAAGACAAAACTTGATCTCTCATGTACAAAATGAGATCAAAACCATATAAAAATACACACAACAACCTAAAAAAACATCACAAACCTACCACAAGGCATTAAAAAACATGAAAGCATTAAGTACTCAAGAAGGAGAGTTTTACTCAACTAGGTGCTCCTACACCAATACCTCTTCATTTGCCAATCTTCCTCTAGTCATAACACCTTGATACTTGTTCCAAATAATATGACTTTTAGAGTGGTTCAATCTTACATATTGGGGTGTTTTAACTTGCTGTTGTTCCTCAGTCATTGTAGAATCCTTAGATGATGCCGATGTGAATGGATCAACATTATGTACCAGTGTACTCATTGTAGGTTCCTTTGATATTATCTCTTCTACAAGATTAGAGTCTATGCACCTTGAATTACCTCTAAACTATTCATCAATCTTTACATTTGCACTTTCAACAATTTTTTGCAATCTCTTATTAAAACATCTATATGCCTTGCTCTTAGATGAATAACCAAGAAATAATCCTTCATCACTTCTAGGATCAAATTTGCCAATATACTCATCTCTTCTAATATAGCATTTTCTTCCAAATATTCTGAAATATTTAAGAGTAGGAGTATTACCAAACCATAGTTCATGAGGGGTCTTACTGGTTTCACCTTTGATGTGATCTTTGTTGAATGTGTAAATTGCTATATTCACTGCTTCTCTCCAATATACATGAGGTAGATTTTCTTCTGATATCATGCTTCTAGTTGCATCCAAAATAGTTATGTTCTTTCTTTCCACAACTTCATTCTGCTGGGGTGTCCGAGGTGTTGATAACTATCTCCTAATTCCAATCACTTCATAGAATATATTAAATTCCTTAGATGTGAGTTCACCTCTTTGATCTGATCTCAAACATTTGATTTTATTACTTGTTTCATTCTCTACCATCACCTTGAATAGTTTAAATTTCCCAAAAGCTTTTGATTTCTCCCTGAGAAAAGTAACCCAACCCATTCTAGAATAGTCATCAATGATTAGAATAAAATGTCTATCTCCTTGCAAAATTCTAGTTATTGCTAGACCACATAAATGAATATGAATTAAGTCAAGAACATTATTAGATTTTTTTGGAATACTCTTGAAATTTTCTCTAACTTGCTTTCCAAATTGACATTCCTTACATACTGGATTAGGAGGTTTAATAATCTTAGGTAAATCCCTTACTGCCTTAGTTATATTGATTTGCACAATGCAATCAAAATTTACATTAAAAAGTCTCTTATGCCATAACCAACATTCATCAATATTTGCAATCAAGCATGCTTTCTCATAGTTATTGAAATGAAAGATATTACCTCTAGTCTAATTACTGGTTGCAATTTCTAAGCCAGTTTTGTTCATGATTCTGCATTTACCATTTCTGAATTGTAACTGAAATCCTTTTTCAACTAATTGACCAACACTCAAAAGCTTATGCTTCAAACCTTCAACATAGTAAACATTATCAATATTGTGCTTACCATAAAAGATATAGTGCCTTTTCCTTTTATCAAACAAGCTCTATCATCTCCAAATCTTACTAGACCTCCATTGTATTCCTAAAAGGTTAAGAATTCACTTTTATCACCAGTCATATGATGTGAACATCCAAAATCAATAATCCATTCATCCTTATCTTTAATTTTAGCTACCAGGGCCTCCTCTATCGATTGAATAGTAGGTCTTAGTTGATCTTCTATTATAGCAACAAAAGCCCAGCCATTGTCTATCAGTTCCTCATCGGAATCATTAGTAACTCCTTCATCAATATAGTAACAAGATTTGCTCTATTCTTCTTAAATCTGTATTTCTGATATTTAGGGTTAGGCTTGTATGTCATTTTATCTTCTTTCAATCTTTCATGTCTATGAGGACACCTACATGCCATATGGCCAATTTTATTGCAGTTAAAACATTTAAATGGTGCTTTTCCTTAATACTTACTTCCAACTAGACCTTTACACATTTTCCTTGCAAATAGTGCTTCAAGTTCTTCCAGTTCTTCATTCTTTTTTCTGATTTCTTCAAGTTCTCTTGCATAAAAGGCTTTATAATCTGATTTATCAGATGATGATGATGATGTTGCAAATGATGATGATGCCTTGAAAGATAAATCTATCTTAATTGTAGCAATAGGACCAAATTCCTCCAGTTCAAAAGTTGAAAGTTTTTCGACCAAAGTTTCTCTAGATACTGATGTATTAGGCATTGTTCTTAATTCATTTATAGTAATTACTTTCATTTTATATGCCAGAGGTAATTCTCTTAAAAATTTAGAAACAATTTCATTTTCACTTAAGGTTCCTCCACAACATTGTATACCCAAAACAATTTCATTTACTCTTTCCATAAAAGCAGAAATCCTTTCATCTTCTTCCATTTTCAGATTTTCATACCTGACTCGGAAGCATTCTAGTTTTGTAATTTTGAAAATCACCTTCATTCAATGTCTCCAATATGTCCCAAATAGATTTAGCAATAGATCTATCTGATAATCCCATGATTTGTTGATCTGACAATGCGCTCAAAAGTGCTTCTCTTGTTTTGCAATCATTTTCCTCATCTTTAGCCAAGGTTGGTGGAATAGGTTGACCTTGAGTAGGAGAAACATATCCATTCTTTATAACATCCCATATGTCCTTTCAAATGCAATTCAGATGTGTCTCCATTCTTATCTTCCATATCCCATAGTTAGTTCCATCAAGTTTCAGACTATCCTTCCTGAAATAGTTAGAAGCCGTAGGATCTCCTCAAGTTGTTAAACTTTTGCAAAAAGAGAACTATGCTCTGATACCAATTGTTAGGTCTCGGAGAAAACTAAGAGGGGTGGGGTGAATTAGTTGTCAATAAATTTCAAACCAAATATAACTTATCCAAACTTAATTCATAATACCGGTAAACCAAACTTTATATTGGTGGATACTTTTAATAGTTAATTGTAATAACAGTAAAGTTTAATGCATGAAATAGAAAGACAATAACATCTACAACACACAACACAAATATTTGTACATGGAAACCCTATAAGGGGAAAAACCACATGGGGAAACCTTACCCACAATGAAATGATACTACTGCAAATAGTATGTATGTACAATATGGAGTCTACACATGTAGAAAGGCCAACTGCCGAGAGCTCACTGCTCAATCACAAAATGGGAGTCACACTAACTACAATTGGATAGTTAAATCCAATGATAATGTAATGCTCAAAATAGCATCTTCATATGTTCGATTCAGTACTGGGTTAGCTTTGATTTTCCTTCTTCAAACCTTCCTTCAATCTTGAATGATGTTTGCATGTATAGCTCTATTTATATTCACATATAACTTTATTATAATCCTCTTCCACATGCTTACATTAATCTCACAAATGAGATCATACATTTATACCATAACCTAAGACCAAATGAGTAGGTCGGCTTACTAAAGCTATTACAATGAAATCAATTACAAATGAATCAATATGAGATGCATTATGTCAACTCAATGCATTTACAATAATAACAAATCATCTTCATGATGTGTCGTGCTAATCTAGAATAGATATGCTTGTTGGTGCATAACCTGGACCTATTTGCCGATAACAGCAAATATGCAAACCCGACTAGACTAATGAATAAATTACCAAAATAAAGTGTCCAAACAATGTCTTTGACATAACCAAATAATCTCCAAGTCATTCCAATTTCTGGTGAACAATATAGCCTATCAGTAAACCAGATACTGGTGACTGTGCATAAGTCACTGAACATGTTGGTGAACATAATCAAAGATCTCCTAGTGTTGATAAGTGTTGATAGGTGTTGACATCAATGAAAAAACCATAACAATATATCCAAAATACCAACATACTATTGAATGAATTATATTATATGGCTATATATTGAAAGAAGTAATGAAAATATCAATAACCACATTATGGTCTTTTATTATGCTATTTTAAATATCAAAATTGAAAATTGAAAAATATAATTACAAATCAATATTAAATTCTAACTGCAAAAAGTTAAGAGACTCATAAAATATCATAAAGTTATCAACCATAATAATATGCTTTTGTAATATGAATGATGAGATATAGTAATAAGATTAATAAATACCAATCTCTTACAATTGCCATTCATCCTCATCAAATTCAGAGCTTTCTTGATTCTTGTATGTGGTTTGTTCACTCTGGGTCTACATACCTTCGTTGAACTACATCTCAATGCTACCAATAGGTCTAGGTATAGTACATGAGTCAATAGTCCAACTGGCACTTTGGTTTGAAGTGTTTCCCAAACCTCTTCATTCACATTTGGACCTCCAGATATGCAGTGCCCTATCATAAGGAAAAGTGTGGACATCATACCTAGATGTATAGAGCCTCAAGCAATTTTCCAAATTTTTGTCTAGTTTATTTCTTAGCTTTGATTTTAGGAACCCCAAAGCACTAAAAACTCTCTCATCTTCCACTGAACCCAATATCATGGCAAGACATAAATCAGCAAGCTTCAAATTTTTTGGCATTGAATCACGCACCACTGAGTTCTCAGGTATATATTTCCAAAGCCTTGTTACTGATCCCTCTTCACGGGGGTTCTCCATTTTTGCATATTGTTCTCTCATAGTGTATGCAAAATGAGATGATTGCTCTCAAACATGAGTTTTGTCTGATATTCCATTTATAGTTACTCCAATCAATTCTCTGGATATGCAAAATTGTTTTATCAAAGTTAGTAGCTTACTTTGAAAATCAATTGCAACATTAAGGCTCCAATATTGAGGAAACACAATAGACATGGCTTTGAGTAGGTTGTCAGGAGGGAATTTGTTTCTAATTTGTGAGGAAAGATCATAGGCAATTTTCTTCACAGAAGTAGTTACAGTCTCAAAAATCTTGTTGAAATCTTCCCTTGTAACTCTTGCTAGTTGCTTCCTTGGGCGCTTTCCTAGTTCCTCGGGATCGACCATGGCATAGAAGTGCACTGGTATCTCAACTCCCCATACATTAGCACATACCTCCCCATTTACATCGATTTGTAAAACTTTATTAGGATTGGTCAAATCTGTGAGTGTCTACCACTTAACAAATTTTTCATCAGATTATGCTAGTTAATTTCGATAGAGATTGTCAAGGGTCATGCATGTCATCTTACGCAGCGTAGCATATTCTATAATATACAGAGCTCTTTTTTTGGCAGCCTTCATAATATTCCTTATTTCCTCTAGCATGGGAAGAAGAGCTGCTAAAGTTAAGAGTGTCTCTAGATTACTTAACCTCCAAAAAAGGTTAGGAAATTTTGGTTGCTCTGATTTGTTGCAAGTTGTGTGAAATAGTCCAATCAAGGATGGATATTTTGAAAAATACTCGATGCACTGGACCATCCAAAGAGATCCATCTGGTATCATTATCCTTGAGAAGTTTGTTCCCATTAGTAATTCCATTAGAAAAGTGTTGAAATTACATAAATAGCTTGGGACTTCGATAGAAGTGTGAGTAGAGCTCTTTGATTAAAATTTCAATTATTTTTACTGAAGCATACTTTCTCACAATTCTAAAAGCTAGATTCATTCTATGAGCCATGTAGTGAATTGTAGTAATGTACGGTACAAATGAAGTTTCAATCTTTGTACAAAGACCATTCCTATGACCTTGCATTACTGAAGCTTCATCTGCTCCAACACACACCAATTTTTTGGCAACCATCATGTCATCCATACCTCCATATTCAATTAAACTTCTCTTTACTAGTTGAAATAAATTTTCCGATGTTGCACTCTCCCTCATTTTAGCAACATATAGTAGATGACATTGGCGGACATGATTCTGTACAGTATAAACATGCATGCATATCCATGAAGTATTTTCTATTGTCGTAACTTCATCTAAACAAAATGCAATCAAGTTTGACTCTCTTATTTTTTCCTTTACATCTTCTTTTTCAACCTCAGCAAGATAACTTGCCCATTCCCATCCACTGTTTACTGACCAGTGTCTATTAGGATAGTTAGGAACTTTTAAAAAGTTCAATAAACCACTAATTGATGGGAAATCTATCATAGAGTGCCCTCTGCTCAAAATATAAAAACCAACACTGAACTGAACAACTTTTCCTAGTTGTTCTATTTGCATTACTTTTCTAAAACTAGCTTCAATAGAACCTTTAACTTCAACAGGCTTCATCTTTATTTTCTCATGAAAATAATACTCTTTGGAATTCCTCACATACTAACATTCCTCCTTTATTTTCCATCTTATCATTGATTTTCAACTCTGTCTATCATTTGTTTTTCATAAACTTTACCAATATTCTTTTCTATGGTGTCAAATTTTAGCTGCAACCTAATTTTCTTGTTATGTTTCCAAGTGCAAATGTTACACCTACATTCTATTGGAGGCTCACCTCAATTGGATTCTCCACTTGTTCAATGAATGGATACTTTGATGCCCAATTAATTTGAAAATTCCTCAATGATATAGCCCACTCCCGAACCTTTTTTGATTGTGGTTCACCCTTTTCTTATCTGGCTTTTCTTTTCCCCTTCCGTGCATTATCATAAATGTCATTATCATCCAAGTTGATTATATCATTCCGGCTAAATTAGGCATCTACCAGATAATCTTCTTCAAGATCATCCTGATCTGAGATATCAGGTTTGCAGTCATCTTCAATATGCAGTGTAGGTTGCAAATTTTGTACTTGTACTTGTGATGATGTACCTTCCTCATTTTCACAACAATATTTTCCAAATCCAAAGTATGAAGACAATGTTTTGCTTTTTGTTGGGCTCTCATGGCCTTCCCCACATTTAGGTTTCCTAACCTTCTTCCTATTTGACATCTCCTTGGTCTGAAACTTTGCTATTGATCAGAATTTAGACCCTACAACTCAGCAAATTGTGTTGAGATAGATCTAATCTTTGCATGTATTTATACCAATCCTTATATAGCGAATTCCATGGGAATTTTATATGGTATACAAATATTTGGTGAATCCTGCATACCTATAACACGACATGTAATTTTGAAGGCGATTATAGGTCATCCAAATAATTGGCAACTAAAATATAGTTGGAAAAAGTTGGGGTGAATGGAGACACGCATTGGCAAAATGTGAGGTGAATTGGGTCCTCCTAGCTAACAAAAATTCACATGCCTATAGGCAAATTATGGTTGTCTATGAAGGCAACCTCAGAGAGTGTAGGCAAAAAAAATTAAATTTACCACATGTCCACCGTATATTGTATTCGCAAAATCCTCGCATAGACACATTTAATTACATAAAAAATATGGCGATCAAGCTGTGAATTTGATGAAAATTGATAATGTTATGGTGACATGGCCACCCCCAGTCGGTACAAAATATTCTCCATTTGCCAGGTCGCCGATGTGAAAAATTTGCCACTGGTGAATATTCTCCACTAAAGTAATCTCTGAATTGCTCTCTTCGTTGGTGGAATTGATCTAACTCTATATCAATATATCGAACAGAGTCTACAACAACTTACATTGAAGTTGAAAATTATAGATGATGACAGGGGGTGATAGGCTCATTTTAGATTGCCTTAATATTTTGTTTTATGATCTCAAGGTTTTCATTTATTTGTGCTCTCAATCAGACCTCATATGTTCTGGGTGGTGGAGGTGGAGGTGGATAGGGCTGAGGTGGGTGATTTTGACCTAACGGATCATCTATGTCAAAAACATCAATGATAAAGAGAACACTTGCATATATATAAATATAAATGAATTATATACAAAATTATGAACAAGAATCTATTTATATTTATTTTTAAATGTAGTTAAAAGTAAAAACATACATATAATCTTTGAAGAATTAAAAAATACATATACTTATTGAACTCACCATTATATTTAATTTTATGCAAATAATTATTTTTATATACTTATTCATAAAAAAATTCTCTTAAATACTATGCCATGCACCATATATATTATATAAGAGTTCTTGTCACCTCTCTTAATAGAAAAATAAAAATATAATTCTCTATAAAATATAAACATTTAGATAATATAATGAACAACAAGAAAATGTAACAATTATGTAAAGTGTAGTTAAACCAAGCAATAAATGGAAGGGGAGAAGTTAAAGGACAATATAACTAAATGATGGATCATGTAGAACAATATATGGTAATAAATTAAATAATATCAAGCAATTTACTTATATCATTAGAAAGATCCATATCCTAAGTTTTTTGGTTAATATCCCATTGTGTGATAATGATAGATTAAGATAACTATCCATGAGAGTTGGAAGAAAGAATATTAGACTATGGGTACACAATCTAAAATGATGTTTTTTGAGTGCATAATGTTCATTTGAAGACTACAAGATAACTTTGGGGACAAATATGTAAAGTTATTCTGATTATAGATTGACCTGGAATATAAGTAATGTGTGCATAGTTAAATTATCTACATTAACTATTATCCTAAACTATGCAAATTGGTTTTTTGTAACCTAATAAATAAGTTCTTGGAGCACATAATTTCTAGATAATAGTAAATGACACACTCATGCTATTGAAATTATTGATCTATATCTTTGTGTGTATGACTTATGTGTTTGTGATTTCATTGATTGGGTTAAAAACATATAATTGAACCTAATCTTTATATAATCATTGTATGATATCAAGATTAATATTGTTATTACTTTTAAATTTTGTGTATTTATTTATTAGTTTTAATAATTAGTTGGTAGTTACGTTTTACAATCTTTCTGAAATTAAATTCAACTATTTAATAGACAAATCTATATAACATCACTTGTGAGATGAATTGTTGTCAATCATCTATTTATACACAAGACAAAATGATAGGATAAAAGTCATTTCCTTATTTAATTATTGCAAAACCCCCCAAAAATATTGTTTAGTGTTAATAACTATGTATTTTGTCAATAACATAGTGTCTAAGGTTAGTTTCTTAGTAAATTTTCCTTTGTAATTTGAAGAGAGCTTTTAACTCACATAGTGTTTCAGTTTGAAATGTCTTGGAAAATACTAAAATGCTAATATGTTTGGAATTAGTTATGTTTTTATCTTATTTTATTTCCAAAATAAAGTGAGTTTATATTTACAATACAAATTTTTTATAAAGAATATAAAAAAGTCCTATTTTAATACAAGATAAAAAACTAAGGAACTAGGTACTTAGCTCATGGAATAATAATGAATATGAAAAACTTGATGATTGCAAATCTTGTTTATCACTTTGGTTGATGAAAAGAGGTGCAGATAACTTAGTTTTGTTACTCTAGAAGGTATGCCTAAACATGGTTATCAAGTATTGTTAGTTTGCCTATACCCATTTGGAGAGTGACATAATAAGGGGGTTTTAGAAATATTAAATCATCTTATCTCATGTTTAGGTTTGTTATTTAGTTTGTTATCATTAGCTTGAAATGTGTAAACTACATTTGACCCTAGACCCTAATTTATAAAAGAAAACCTTAAATAATAGAAAAAAAAAATACAGAAGACAACAAAACTATTAAATGTTGAGAAGGTGGAAAATGGCATACCTGAAACGGTGGTGTGAGTTGGAATATTGCTATCAAACATAGGGCCCCATTTTTATTCTCTTATTCACACTGGAACAAGAAAGAGATAAAGATGAAATTGGGGAGAAACAAAACATGAAAAAATGCATTTAAGAAATGGGGCCCCATTTTTTAAAATGGGGATCCATTTTTAAAAACGGGGCCTTGTTATACTTAAATAATGGGGCCACATTATGGCCTGGGACCCATTTTGTAACATGGCCCCATTTTTTTGCCTTAGGGCCCCCAAGCATAACAAGGTCCCATTTTGAATTAAACAATGCCCTAAACCATAATGGCCCCTGTTTTGAATTAAATGGAGCCCCGGTCTTAGCAACGTGTTTCCCAACACATGGACTTCTCCTTAAGTTGGACTCATCTTTGTGCATTTACCCAAACAGGGAGATCTAATTTCGCCAATTCTTTTTATTTTGATGGTGGATTATCTGGGAAGGTATATGCAGAAGCTAGTGAATGAAGGCAGTTTGAAAAAACTTAAACCTTCCTTTGCTGCCCTGATCTAATCTCACCAATAGTTCATCTATGATACTATTCTGATGGGGAGTTCATCCTTAGGGGAAGCTAGAGTGTTCAAGCAGACTCTAGACTTGTATGAGAAGGTGTCAAGCCAAAAAATGAATTTGAGGAAGAGTTCCCTATTTTCTTTCAAGACCACAGATGATAAACAAAAGAGGATCGCTTCCATCTTAGGCTGCCCTATCGGTGTTCTTCCCTCTTCCTATCTTGGTCTCCAAATATGTTTTAAACCTACTGATTCCATTTGGTATTCTCTTATTGACAGGTTTAATAAGAAATTGGTCATGTGGAAGGGGGCTCTTCTCAATCAAGCAGGAAAGATTCAGCTCCTAAAATTGTCCCTTAAGAATCTACCACTTTATGTTCTTAGTTTATTTAAAATTCCTTCTAAGTTCGTTGATATCATAGAGACTATTAAGAAATGATTCTTATTGTGTAGTATTGAGGAAAGAAAAATAATTTCACTTATTGCTTGGGAGATTGTTTCTAGACCAAAAAGATAAGGGGGACTTGGTTTGAGTGATATTAAAATTTTAACTTAGCTCTCCTTGCAAAATAGATTTGGAGATATTTTTTTGATTTAAGGGAGTGGAATTAAATATGGCATAGCAAATATTTCCACAACATTGGTTATCTTAATGATTTCCTCTAGTCTCACAATCTCTCGATGGGATCTTCTTTATAAAATGATGTTATTAAAGCCAGGGACGTTGTTGCAAGGGGTGCAAGTTGGATAATTCAGGATGGAAGAATAGCCTTATTCTAGGAAGATACCTACCTTTTTCAGTAACCTCTCTATAATTTTTCTTCTATTTTCCCTTTTATTGGGTAATGCAAGGCTAGATTTGGTCAGTTTGTTGGTGATTACTAGAAGAAGGGGTAGTGGGTTAATCTTGGTCTTGTTAATGAATCTCTCCAGCCCCTTCATATGGCCCTTAATTCTATTAGCCTGGATCTTTATGGTGTGGAGGATTGCTTAGTCTAGAGATTGACTCCCTTTGGGGTTTTTTATATCTCACGCACTGTCTCTCTTTTATCTCAATCATCTTCTCCTTCTCCTCTATGGGTTAAGGCTTGGGTGAAAAATCTTATTCCTAAAATTAACATCTTATTTTGGATTATGCTTCAAAATAAGCTACTGACTTTAAACAATTTATGTAAAAGAGGTTTTTTTTACGCCAAGTAGCTGTTACCTATTTTTGATGCCAAGCAAATTGTACTTCTCATATTTTTCTCCAGTGTTCCTATGCTATCGATATTTGAGGTCAAGTTTTAAAGAGGTGTAATATCTCTTCTATCTTTCCTAAGTCTATTCTTGACTTTTACTATCTATAGAAAGTGCCCTTGGCTAATCATATTATTTGTTTATTATGGTCTTTTGTGTTCGGTCATGTCGCTTGGGGTATATGGAAAGAGAGAAATAACATAATTTTTTGGGATGTTTCTCTCCCACCGGATATAGTCTTCAAAAAAATCCTAAGGGTCATTGAAGAGAATATGTATATCTTAGGTAATCAATTTAAGAGGGAGAAGAAAAAAATATGCCAGGCCTATGAATTTGAGGTTTCTAAAGATTGGCAATTAAAAATTGATATTTCCAAGGCTACAATGCTTACTAAAAAATATACAAAGGGTGTGTTCTAGAGCTTTGCTCTTGAGGGATAGATTAAAATCAATTTTGAAATTTTGATAGGGTGGCCAAAGGAAATCTTGGATTGGCTGGGTGTGGGGGAGTGATTAGAGATAAGAATGGAAGGTTCATTTCAGTGGTAGCATTCCCCTCATGTAACCAGACCAACCACCTTGCTAAAGCCATTGGGGCCTATCAGACCTTATTGCTTGCTTGTCAAATTAATGGTTAAAAATTTTGGATTGAAGGGGATTAAAAAAATATCATCCAATGTTTTAAGGGGAACAATAAGGGTTTTTGGACTATTTAGAGTTGGATTAATTTATAAAAAAAATAATCCTTTCTTTTGATGAATTTTTTATCTCCCATGCTTTCAGGGAATCCAACATGGTGGCGTACTTATTTTCCAACAAGGGGTTGGTAGTTAAGGGAAGGATAACATGGACTTTAGAAGATAGACTAGAGAACAATGTCAGAGTCCTTCTTGGATATAATAGATCACATGGGATACATGGAGGTATCCTATCAAATGGCCAATTTTAATAATGGGTAGATTCATTATTACTATTGATGGTGGCTATCATGGAAAGCTCAGAGGAATATTGATTCATTATTTGTTGCATGGTTTTTGGGTCACTTGTGAGCTCGTTTGGTTATGAACTTACCTATTTGTTTTGTAAAACCACTTTGTCCTTGAGGAGTCTCTTTGGCTTTTATTTCTGCTATACTGCTCTATTTTCAAGGACTTTGCTAATGTTAAGATGGGAGGAGAGAGGCATCTCTTTGACCCCATAGACTATGAAGGGCTAAGGGCTAACTAGACCATAAGGAGAATTTTTGACAAGGGGGATTTTACACCCTACATGGAGAAGTTGCATGGATGGGATCTAAAAGTGACTAAAAGTTTTGCTAAAGGATGGAATGATGGTAAAATTAATGTATTTAGGAGGAATATGATGGTGGATGTGACCTTAATTGCATAAATTACTGGTCTTCCTTCTTAGGGTCTCAATTTTTATAGAGAGAAAGTATTCTGGCCCTATGGTGAAGAAATTTCCTAAAAATGACAAAGAGAGGAAATTGCTGGTAAAGGAAAACAAAAGATACTATATGTGGATACTATCAAGATATTATAGAGGGAGATGATGAAGGTGATTATGGAATACATAATCATGGGTGGACCATACTCGAGGGTTTTTGGGCATCATATTGTCCTTCTAAATCATTTCAAACACCGGGTTAGGTTTCCTTCTCCTTTTATCACATGCCTTCCCTTAATGCTAGTATTTATGAGCATAAAGATAACCCTAGTATTAAGCCTATTCTTCATGAGGCTTTACTAGTTTTGATCTATGAGCATTTTAAAGCTGATTTTGCTAAGCTGAACTCCCCTCTTATTTCCATTTCAGAGGATGTGGAGTAAAAAACCCATAGTTCCAATTATGCTAATTGGAATATAGACATGGAGGATGATTGCTTCATCCCTCTGGGGAAAAGGAATATCAAAACTAAGGTTGTCAATCCATCATAAGATGGGAAGGGGAAGGCTAAAGAAGTTAGGTCCCAAAGACAACTAAGAGGGGGGGTGAATTAGTTGCCCAATAAATTTAAACCAAAATTAACTTAACCAAAACTTAATGCTTAATACAGGTAAACCAAACTTTATGTTAGTAGACAGTTTATCAGTTAATTGCAGTATCGATAAAGATTAATTTATGGAATAGAAAGAACATAACATCCGCAACACATAACACAAATATTTGTACATGGAAACCCTGTAAGGGGAAAAACCACAGTGGGAAACATTACCCACAATTAGATGATACTACTGCAAATAGTATGTGTGTACAATATGGAGTTTGCACATGTAGAAAGGCCAATTGCCTAGAGCTCACCACTCAATCACAAATGAGAGTCACACTAACTACAATTGGATGATTAAATCCAATGATAATGTACTTCTAAAAATAGCATCTTCATATGCTGGATTTAGTACAGGTTTATCGTTGATATGCCTTCTTCAAACCTTCCTTCAATCTTGAATGATGTCTGCATGTATAGCTTTGCTTATATTCACATATACTAAATTACAACCCTTTTTCCAATCCTATATTAATCTCTCAAATGAGATCTTACATTTATACCATAACCTAAGACCAATTGAGATCTTACATTTATCCTATATTAATCATTTATACATTTATACCATAACAAAACACCAAACCAATGTGTCTGAATAATGCCTTCAACATAACCAAGTAGTTTCCAAGTCATTCCAAGTGTTGGTGAACAATATAACCTATTGGTAAACCAAATACCAGTGACTGTGCACGAGTCACTAACTTGCCGGTGAACATAACCAAATCTCCAAGTGCTGATAAGTGTTGACAAGTGTTGACATCAATTACAAAACCATATCAACATATCCAAAATACCAACAAAATACTCAGATATTGTCCTCCCTTCTAGCCCTAGAACTAAAGAAGTAAAAAAGAAGTCTAAGGGTTGCTATTAGTTTCTATTATATTTTTTCCATATACTTTTTTGTGCTTGTAGGAATTGGTTCATAATTATTTAAGATCTTGGAAATTAGATTATGTTTTTTAGATTTAGACATTTTTAATGTTGGTGTAAATTGGGCAGGAAAATCTATTTTACCTAAAGAAAATTAGATTATATTTTTAAGGTCCTATAATAATTTTTTTCCTCTAGGTTCTATTTTTGTGATATAGTGTTTACTGGATCATAATTATTTGAGTTGTTGTATAATTGATTAGGTTTTCTTCTATCTCATTACAATGTGTTAGTGCAAGTTGCCTTTTCCATCGCAAGTATCCTTTCCCATTTTTCCTTCCTTTGGTTTTATAGGTGATGTCGCTTATTTTAGTGTTGTTGCTAGTTTTGATCTCCCTTGAACTAGAAATTGTTGTTGGGTATGTACAGGATCATGGTGTGCCAAGAAGGTCCTTAAGTGGCAATAAAAATCAGAAAAATAGAGTTAGGCAAGTTGACATAAAAATTCAAATAATTTACTTGTTGGAAGAATGTTGCAAATAATTCCTTGAGAGATATTTGAGAGATGTGTTGTCATTGATGTCAACATATTTCTTTGTCTAAGATAGTGATGCAGTGAAGTTCGGTGAGTTAGTCTAGTCAACATAGTAAGTATGATGGAGATTAGAGTTTACAAATTAAAGGGTTTATAGAGGGTTGTCTATAGTTGATTTAGTTCAATTTTCAGAGGTTCGCATGGAGATTTGATTGAGTTATGAGTATTTGTGTTATGGCCAATTTTTTAGTTGTTCAGTTGTCACAAAGTGACAATATTTTGACTTTGATTGCTCTGAATTATAATATCTTATTTTGTGAATTTGGTAAAATATGTTTGGGACATTTGTGTGTGTCCTCAATTCAAGTTTTTTGTGATTTGGAGATCCACAAGTGTTTTTTCAAGGTTGAAAGTCATTGCAATTAGTGTTTCTAAGGTTTAGTATGAAGATGCTAGTGATTCTAGTAATTTGTGTTGGTGCGAATGTTGGTATGGTAATTCATGATGCTTTTGAATGTCTCTAGATCATGTGCCTTTTGTTTTGATGGTCTGCATTGATTGTTGAGCTCATAATTGATGTTTTCCTTCAATACATTGGTGTTCTTCATGTTCTTGGGCAATCAGATGCTTGTAATGTGTTGTAGATGTTCAAGGCATAATTCTTGGAGGTGTAATGTGTTTGAGGTGAAAGATTTAGGTATGTGCTATGTCTTGACCACCATTGCTTGGTCTGCATGTAATTTTGTTTTGAGTATGGTTGTATTTTTGTAATTAGGTGGTGAGTGTTGAGTCGACCTGAATGATTTCTTAAAGGTTGATGTCATGTATAAATATTTATAATAATTTTGTATTTGACGTGTGTGTGTGTGGATGAGTGCATGTGCACTAAGTGTATACATATTTTTAAGGTAGAGAGGAAGTGTGAAGAATAAATTTTTTTTATGCTTCAATGGAACTGAACTGGGCATTAAGGGGATGTTATTTCCTAGTTCATAATTTCAGGATGTGATCTATGATTATTTGTACAGTTAGTGAGCCTTCTTATTTTGAACAATGAGCTCTAGGTAGTGTGTCTAACTACATGTGCATTCCCCATTGTAATACTTCTAACAGAGTATACCTATTTTGTGGGTTCATCCCCACCATGGTTTTTCCCTCAACTGGGTTTCCACATTAAAAAGCTTGGTGTTATGTGTGATTATGATATTTTGTTGATCTATTCTTTCATTTTTAATTATCAAATTTGAGAATATGTTCAAATTGCTTAATTTTTTGATACAACTGATTCACCCCCACTCTTAGTTGTCCATCATGTTTCCATCAATTGGTATTAGATAAGGTTCCTCTAAAGAAGCTTAATTATTTGAGGTGATGCAAAATGAAAACTTACAAGAAGGACAGTCCAAGATTTGATGGTACCAACTACTCTCTTTGGAAGAATCACATAAAGTGACATCTAAGATGCATTGGTGAACCTTACTAGGATGTTACTAAAAGAAAGTATACCATTCCTGTAAATGGTCTGTCAACTCTGGATGAGATCAAAAGTGTTGAATACAATATTAGAGCTAAGGAAGCATTGTTGAGTGCTCTAACTGACTCTGAGATGACAAGTGTAATGGAATTATAGATTGCTCATGAGATCTGGAAGAAGTTGCAAAACTTGTATGAAGGTGACAATTATGTAAATATTCCCAAGTTGCAAATCCTAGAAAGAAAATATGAGATGTTGAGGATGAGCGAAGATGAGAACATCACTTATTTCATGCTTAAGGTGAATGAATCGGTATGCAATATAAGATGTGTCAGTGGGAAGTTGGAAGAACTAGAGATTTTTGCTAAAGTGCTTATATATTTACAAGCATCCTACAAGCATAAAGTTGTTGCTATTGAGGAGATCAAAAGTATGATAGATGTAACTAGGGACAAGTTGATTTTTAAGTTTTCATCCTTTGAGATGAGTGAGTTTGGTCACTCTCTTCCTAAGGTAGAATCTCCATTCAAGGCTACTATTTCCCAAAAGGAAAAGCTAAGATATTGTTAATTCTATGAGGATCCAGTTAATACTTGAGAGGGGGGTGAATAAATATTAAGACCAATTTAAACTCTAAACCCAAAATCAAACTTATATGAGATCTAAAACCATTTAACAAATGTATCAACTTATTTAATCAGATCTAACAACCTCTTTATCATATTTGGTTAACACAGTAATCAAATCTTTTACCATATCTATCAATACTTTCACCACCAAAGCAATCATATAAACTTGATCATTTACCAACTCATTAACCTTATCAATCAGATGAAATACTTTCTTAAACAAATACTTATCAGTATAGGTAACCTCTGATAAACTTCTAATAAAACATCATAACTGGTGTCTCAGAAATAATGCATGAAATGAAACATAAACAAGAACATCACATGAAAACTATTTCATACACGAACACCATAAGTTTTTGACATGGAAACATAAATAGGGAAAAACCACAGTGGGAGTTGGAACCCATAAATATTTGTACTCTTTTGAAGTACATCTTGTTAGGAGCTTATCCATGTTAGGAGCAAACCCTGTTAGGAGTCACCCGGTTAGGGGATTTGCCTTGTAGCCTGGTTAGGAGCTTGATGATCTGTTAGGATCAAACTTGTGAGAGTATTTAACACTCTTTTGAGAACTTCCCTATTAGGGGAATTAAATTTTTAAGGTCTATTAGGATCTACCCAATTAAGGGATTTAACCTGTTGCAACTATTAGGGAAGAATAGTGAAAGAATGATATTTTACTTGCACTTCTCTACTTGCTTGATTAGATCCATTTATAAATAACACTTTGCAACTCTTAGGTAGATATCACACTTCTCTTGGATGGATTAACACATTCTCTAAGACCACCAACACAATAAACATCAACTATGTCATCCTAAATAGCCATCTCAACTAGGTCAGTGACAAAACCTTAATTACATCTTCAATTTATAATTCAAATCATAAGAGATCATCACAAATCAATGTGAAAATCATTACAAAAAATTACAATGAAATATCAATCATTGTCTAATCATGACCCATCACATAAATCCGATCTATACCAAAGTCAACCATCAAAACACTCTACTAAGTGTTTCGTTGATTCCCGATAAATTCTTCCTTGAATCACACTAAAACAATAATTAAATATTCCATGTGGGTTGTGTCATGTTACCAACTTTATGTATACTCACCATTGATCATTGTCATAACATAAATCATTACTGGTTTGATGATTTCTTCATCGGGCTTAAACCCTACTAAAACATGTTGGTAATTGACACTCAATTGGTTGGTTTCACTATGTTGTCATTGATGGCAACATGGTAGCTTATTTTGACTATATGGTTTGGTTTAGTTGTGTACTAGTAGGCACTTCACAGACACTACACCACCACCAAAACTGATAGGATGAAAGGATTTCTTTGGTTTATAATAAGGTTATCGGTATTGGAGGTCGACATCTCTTGGATCCAGCATCGACAATTATTTTTTATATTCATGTATTTATGTTCTCTAGCAAAAATGTATATTGATATTATAATTATTTTTATAAGATGACATAAGGCATGATAAGTTGTATAGGGTATATAGGTTAGTTGGATTAGATCATTTTGATATATGATGTGATGTGATGCAAATATGTATTGGGAAGGAACTAATGAAGGAGATGTAAACTATATCTGAGAGATCATGTATGTGAGGATATTTGTGTAAAGGGGTGTTCCAGTAAAGGGTTTAGGGTTTTAGACTAGAACAAACAGAGCTTAACTGGAACTATATTCAGTCATAGGAGATGTTATCTTTTCCATTTGAAGACTTCTACGGATTGTAGTCTAGATTTGTATGCAGTCAGTGAGGCTCATTTTGTCATTGAGCAGTATGCTCTAGGTTGTAAGCCTTCCTATAAGTGTAGGCCCTTGTATTTTTAATATCAAATTCCACCATGTTTTTTCCTCTTTGAGGTTTTCCATGTATAATTTTGTGTGCTATGGTTCTCATTTTTGTGATTTTCTTATTGGTTGCTTTACTTCTTTCAATTCCATATGAATCGGTATACCAAATGGTGTATATATATTTTAATAAGGTTAAAATTAATCATACCAGTAGAACACTGATTCACCCCCCCCCCCCCCTCAATTTTCTTGGATTCCAACAATTGGTATTAGAGCCTTGTGCCTTAAAGGAAGTTTAAAAACATAAGGAGGATCCTGAATCCAGAATCTATGGATATGGGTTTGGAAAAGAAACTTGAGATTACACTTGAAGATTACGATGCTAAAAGGTTGAAGAACTTAAATCTACAAGATGAATTGAATTCTGCTAAGGAATTCATTCTTGTCCTATAGGAGAGGTCATTTGTTCAAGATAGGAGGAAGGAACTTTTGCAAAATCAGGATGATGAAGAGAATGATGCACTTAAGGAACATTGTTAGAAACTTAGTATAACATGGTCATGAGAAATGAAATGCAAGCTAGAACTATGAGAACGTCTAAGGAGATTTAAGACCAAAAAAAAGAGGAAGAAAATCTTGTTGTATCTTTGAAGAATAAATTTGAAGAATGTGGTAGGTTGGTTCATGAGAATGATATGTTGAGAATTGATTTATTATAATCCTAGAGTAATGAACAAGAGCTTGAGAGACAAATGATAATTTTGAGAGAAGATATGACTATTGCAAGTGAGTATAAAGATAAATTCGAAACTAGTTCAACATAGTTAGATGAGTTATTGAAGAGACAAAGGAAGAATGGAGATTCTAGTGGACTTGCATTTGAGCAAGGACAAAGTTTTGGTACTTCTAATGAAGATCAAAACCATAAGGCACTAGTAAGGTAGTTTAATGCTTATAAATTTAATGGTAGATATCTTGTTTACAATAAATTGGGTCACATGGATAGGCAATGTAGAAACAAATCAAATCAAAACCCTAATTCTACTCCCGGTCAATGTTGTAAATGTAATAAGTATGGTCATAAGAGAAAGGATTGCGGAATGAATGTTAAATACTATCCATGTGGAAAATTTGGACATATGACCAATCAGTGCAGGTCAAGCAATTATACCTATTTTAGCAAAGCAATTCAAAAGAACAATGTTACATCTTATGCATGTAATGACATTGGAAATATTGCTAAATTATGTAGAAGCAAAAATCCACTGGTTGGTAATGGAGGATCAAATGAGAAAGGGAAAGAGAAGGTTAATGAAATCCAGCAAGATCATACGCAGAGATGGGTCAGGAAGACTGAAGATCAATTTGTTGATGGGAATGCACTGGTTACTTATCCAACAGAAGAGGTTGCTCATGCACCGACGGGAAGCTCATCTAGTAACTGAGGAAGATTCCTTAGGGGCAGAGATTACTTTAGTAGCGAATATTTGCCAATGGTGAATTTTTCATATCGGCAACCTGGGAAATGGTGAATTTTTTGTACCAACTGGGGGTGGCTGTGTCACCAGAACATTATCAATTTCCATCAAAGTTACGGCCTGATCTCCATATGTTTTATGCAATTAAATATTTCTATGTGATGATTTTTCCAATACAATATATGGTAGACACATGGTGAATTTAATTTTTTTTGCCTACACTCTCTGACATTGCCTTAATAGATGACCTTAATTCTCCTATAGGCATCTGAAGATTTGTTAGCTAAGAGGACCCAATTCTCCTGACATCTTGTCGATGTGTCTCTCTATTCATCCCAACTTTCACCAACTGTATTGTATTTGCCAATTATTTGGATGACCTATAATCACCTTGAAAATTATATAAGTCATATTTGGACGATCTATAATCACCTCAAAAATTACATAAGTCATTTTATAGTTATGTGGGATTCACCAAATATTTGTATACCATATAAAATTCCCATGGAATTCACCATATAAGGATTGGTATAAATACATGCAAAGATCAGATCTATCTCAACATAATTTGGTGGCTTCTAGGCTCTGAATTCTAATTAATAGCAAAGTTTCAGACAAAGAAAAATCATTGTTGTTGACTGCATTGGCGACTTCTAGTGACCTAAAGGTGAGCGATCATATTATTGAAGTGTTATAATATTATTCTAAATTTATCTATATTTGTTTGCATTGTTGAGTTCATTTTTATTCAGTGCGACCCATCAGTGCCAAGTAGTCAGGACTTAGGGGGGACATTCAGACCCCAGACATCTAGATTGTAGGTCGTAGGGCCAATAAAACATATATTATACATTATCGTCTATTATTTCTTCTTCAACAAATTGATATTTTTTTGGCATCCTTTATTTTGTTAGAGATGTCGAATAGGAAGAGGGTAGGAAACCTGAATGTGGGGAAGGTCATGAGAGGCCAACAAAAAGAAGAACATTTTCTTCGTAATTTGGCATTGGAAAAGATTGTGGTGAAAATCAGGAAGGTACATCATCACAGGTACAAGTACAAAATTCACCACCTACACTGCATGTTGAAGATGACAGCAAACCTGATATCTCAGATTAGGATGATCTTGAAGAAGATTATCTGGTAGATACCCAAGTTAGCCGAAATGATATAATCGAATTGGGTGATAATGTCAATGATGATAATGCACGGAAGGGGAAAAGAAAAGCCATATCAAAAAAGAGTGAACCACAATCAAAAAAGGATCAGGAGTGGGATATGTTAGTGAGGAATTTTCAAATTAATTGGGCATCAAAGTATCCATTGATTGAACTAGTGGAGAATCCAATTGAAGATATAGGTGTAAGATTTGCACTTGGAAATATAACAAGGAAATTAGGTTGCAGCTAAAATTGGATACCATAGAAAAGCATATGGGTAAAGTTTATGAAAAAAAAAAGATAGATGGGGTTGAAAAATCAATTAAGATAGAAAACAAAGGAGGAATCTAAAGAAACTGGCATATTGGGTACCAACCTCAATTCATTGATTGCAGAGACTCAGATTGCATAAGCTAGTCGAAGGGTTCTTAACAACTTACTTGTTATATCCTTTTCTTCAATAGTTCCATCTACTCCTTTGATTTGATTGACAATCTCCTTTAACCGTGTACTGTACTGGGTTATGTTCTCACCTTCATTCATTCTCATAGATTCAAGTTGTCCTCTTAGATTGTCCACTTTTTCTCTTTGAACATGTTCATCACTACCATACATAGATAGGAGCTTGTCCCACATTGCCTTGGCGTCATTGCAGCCTTCTAGATCATTAAACTCTAAGTCGATCAATGCAAATGTTATTTCAATCATTGCTTGAATATGTTCTTGCTTTACCTTTATCTCTTCCATTGTCAATGGATAGGTGCTCGGTGTAATGAAATCATTCTCTAGATAATATACAACATATTCTCCAACTCTTGATAAGCGCAGCTTCATCCTTTTCTGCCATGTAGAGAAACTAGACTTGTTTAGCTTCGGCACATCCCTCTACTACATCTTTGGATCTTTGCCTCATGTACCTTTAAACTTTCCTTCCAGAGTCCAAAGCTCTAATACCAATTGATAGTTCTAATACTAATTGTTAAGTACAGATGCCAAGTTAACAAGATGAAAGGGGGTGGGGGTGAATCATACAAACTTAAACTTCCATGAAATCAATAGATTCAACCTCGGTAGCTTTAACAAATTTATATATATATATAACCAAAACTATAAAACATGCAAAATCATTAACAGATAACATCACAACACATTCAACAACAGATTTAACGTGGAAACCCAAATAGGGAAAAACCACTGTGGGATTTTGGACCCACTAAAAAATATACTCTTCTAGAGTATGCTCGGTTAAAAGAAAATCCTGTTAAATATTACAAACACATTGCTAGATGTGACCCGGTTAAGGGATTTCCCTCAGATTTGTTAGGATCTTCACCTTGTTAGAAGTGACCTTGTCAAAGCATTTCAAACACTCAATCAGAATGTCACCTTGCTAGACGATTTACAAATAAGATTGTTAAGTCTACTCGGTTAAGAGGTTTTCTATCACTTACAAATAAACAACAATAATGAGTATGTCTGCAACATTGCATCTAAAATACTAAAGTAGATTCTTATTTGCTCAATACAATCTAATCATAGGACTTTTCTTGTCCCTCTGCTGGGCTCTATACTCTATTATTCAAAAAAGTCTTCAAGCTTCTTTGCTCGGTAATCACTATGTAGTATCCCTGTGCTTACACTTGCCCGCATTCATTGTTTATCAATAGTTCCTTATTTATAAACAATTTGCTAACCGCTTAATCTCCTTGATCACATTTCCCATGATCAATCCTAGCCATTAGATCTCCATATTTGACTAGGTTCAATGTATCCTTCAATCTGAAAATGTTTTACCTCGCCTTGGAACTTGCATACATTTCTTGGAACTTGTGCTAGGGTATTGCGGTTCAATCTGAGCTTCAAATATTCCTGCCGATCTTCCATTGCCATAGATCCTTAACAAACTTCATACACGTTGTATCAATCAGTTAATCATATCTAGCTCATCAGCTTCCTTCATTAAATAACGCATGTATTCATCCAATGCATTATGTTATTACTCGGTTGCAACTCGATAAATACTAAACTTCACTCAGTAGACATTCTGCCTTCATTAACCGATAGGGATAACCTTAGGGTTTACCGACTAGGTTCCTTAAGGTTCTTTGCTTGGTAACATAGTATAGTATTAACCTTACAAACAATAGCATATGTAGGATATTAAAACAATCTAAACATCATGATCTCATCATTGTCTAATTCGGTAATCGTTGCCCATTGAAAATCTTATTCCTCCCCTTATTCATCACATTCTTTTTGTATCTTTTACCGACATCTTAATTCTTTTCAAAACATACTTCTTAAGATATGGCAACATCATACTAAATCAGAAAATCAATTTGTTGACATCAATGACAAAATAATATTCTTTAAAATAGTAAACATCCTTAATCAGTTATATCAACAACCTTTCAATATCCTTATTGAAATGCCAACAATCTCCCTTGGTCTATTATAATGCCAACACTTTTCTACTGCAATGAACAAATACTTCAATGAATTTCACAAGAAAATGAGCATGAGAGTAAGATTGCCTGAGGATGTGGTAAAACACTTTGCTAAGGACATTCTTTTCACAGTTACCACTTATTTCTGTTTGATGGAGGTGATTGAGCCTAAAGAAGAAAAAAGGGAAGATATAAGTTATGAGGTCAACTATGACTTACTGATTGGTTATGCTAATAAGCTGTTGGCATCTCTAAAGGATAAAAACAAGGCAAAATTGGATATTGTTATAGTTTAGACTGCACAAGTTGAGACTGGTATTGTTCCTACCACGAGTGGTAAAAGGAAGAAGAAGAAGGCTGAGAAAGAACCTCTAGTGATGAAAAGTAAAAGAGTGACACAAACTGTCCAAATCAAAAAGGAACTGGAACCTAAAGTTTATGCAAAGAAGGAGAGTACATCTAAGAAAAGAGGTCAGAAACTAATTCTTGAAGAAGAATTTGAAGGTACTAACACTAAGGAAGAACCCAAGAAAAGGTACTGTGCCTTTTGATATTTCAACTTACAAGCCTAAGACTACCTTTGAGAATAGAATGAAGACATTAGGAAGAAATGAATTTGATAATGTCAAAAATCATTTTGATTTGTTAAATGAAGATTAAAAGGACCAAATTATTCAACAGGTAATCAATTATTTGTGTCACTACAATAGGTTACCTCATGATCTTGAAAAGGATATCTCTAATTGCTTGTACTCTATTCTTTTGAATAAATGGGAGGAAGAAATAAAGAAAGAAAAAAAAATTATAGATGATGTATTTATACAATATTTTCTTGAGTTGTCAAAGGATGAGCTGAATGAATTGGTTGATAAGTACAAAGTTCATTTTGCTTACAAAACAAAAAGATTGAAGTTGATCAGTGGAAAAGTGCAACCTATTAAGACTGTGACTCATTAGATTGCTCGTAATATGAAACATAGGGAAGATCTTATACATTCCTCTAAGGATGTGCAAGATATTGTTGATCAACCTGGAATGGACGAGGAGGAAATTGTACAAGCTAATGTTATATATCCTGTCAAGAGAAAGGATGACACTTTTGTCCAATAAGTCATACTTGTTGATGATACTCAGGAGAAAATTGATTTATCTGGAAATATTATTGTACCAGATATGCAACCACCTGAAATCATTGACTTATTGGTTACTTTAGTTGAGAAACCAACAACTCAACCAAGCGTGGATATTCCACCAGCAAAGGAACAACCTGAAAAACCCCAATCCTCGTCAATTTCAAAGGACATTTAGAAGAAATCTAATGAAAACATTAATGCTTAGATCTCTAAATAGGAAATGGAGAAAGGACAAAAGAAAGAAATTATTAAGGTAACATCTTCCAAACTGTAAAAACATTAGTCATATAGAAGATAGATGAAGATGATGATGACTCATTAGGAATCTTAGGGCCTATAATTGTTAATAATATGAGTGCATCTAAAATGATGAAGATTGCAACTATCATGCAATCTAGAGCACATAAGAAGAGACTTAAAGAGGAAAGAATGGAAGCTGACACCATACAGAATGTTGTAGATATTCTATCAAGTATACTACCGGAAACTGCTACAGGACATCTGACAACTCTTATTAGCAAACTTGGTCAATTGGCTGCTGATGAATTTCACCAAATTAAGTCACTTGAAGAAGCAAGACAAACTTATGCTGAGAAGAGTTATAGGAAGATGCATGAAGAGCAGCTTATGAAAGAAATTAATAGAGAGAAACTTTCTCTATCTTTTAATAAAGATTTGTTAAGAAAAGCTATTTAAAAAGGAGGAAAATATCTTGTTTCTACTTCTAATGTTTCATTCTTTTATTCTGATATCAATAATAGTTGAACTGAATAGAGCAAGAGCTAGAAAAGATATGCATTGCATATGTACCACTTCAGGATTCTACTTTTTCTTTTAGAAAATCTATGGACAGTTTGCACAACAGGTTGGATAACTATGATCTTGAGAAAGAAAAAAGACTCCCATCACTGAAGGAATTGAATGGTCTACTCACATCCAAAGTGGACATACTATAGAGAGCCTACAAGAATTCAAAAGCTATTTCAGCTAATCCAGATACCTGTACACTTGATTCCATGGAAAAGTTCCATACACAAATTATGTCTACACTTGAGTACACTAAGAATATGTCGGAGACATGGAAACGTGCCTTATGACAGTTGAGGAGGAACTTTAATTTTATTTTCATGAGACTTGCGAATGCATGAATCTTGATTCAGTTTTTTCATTTTTTTATATGTAAAACATTTTGATACACACTTTTCTATATATATATATATATATATATTTCTTTTCAATTTGGCATTGTTGTCAAATGGGGAGTAGAAATATGTATGTGTGTTTTTTAAAATTCTGTATGATGCATGTAGTAAGGAGGAGTATCTGTATATGTGTATAATTTTTTTTTTCTAAGGACACTTAGCGATATCACTGAAAATTATCTAAGTGTTGCCATCAATGCCAAAGGGGGAGATTCTTGGCTTGATAATGATGGTAATGATTAAACTTCATCATATGTTGTCATTGATGAAACACATACACACACATATGTTCATATTGTCTATCGGTGTGAATTCAAAGTTGTTTATACTACAATTGGTATTCTAGAGGTTTATATCCAACTGGTACATGGTGACAACCACTATATACATGGAGACAACTAGTGGATTTGTATAACTCGGCATCAACATAAGGATCCAATGGAGATTATCATAGGAGCATCAAGGATAAACGATTTATATGTTTAACTCCAACTAGTATTGATTGTTCCAATGGGTGACCATTGATTATGTGATGAGTTATCACAAGTTGTGATGAGTTATCCCTACTGACAAGATTTGGCGGTATTTTTGTGATGAGTTATGATAACTTGACTAGATACACTACACCTAGGTAAGTGTGTTATGATTTTTAGAGGCCCCCATGAAATCTAAATGTCTATATTTTGACATCACAATGAATTATTTTGTATGAGTGAAGTGATATGTTATGTGAAAAGGTAGAAGTGTTAAGTTGCAAAGGATGCTAGTAAAGCAGTGTTAAGTGGGTAGAAGAGGATCTATACAAGCAATTTGTGCTACTACTAGATCACATCACCTGTTGTTTTCTAATCACTCCAACAGTCAAATCCCCTAACTGGGTAAGCTCTAACAAGCTTCATTGTTCAAATCCTCTAACTAGGTGATCCATTAGTTTGGATTCAGAAATCCTCCACTGAGGTTACTCCTTATAGGGTACTACCTTTTACAGGGTATAGCTTTTAACAAATATTTGGGATCTTTAATAGGATTCACTCCTAGCAGAGCATTTTGTAGATCCTAATCGATCAGTTATCTATTACTGCAGATAGTTAACTTGTGAGTCCTATCTCACCATATTTTTACCTATTTGGGTTTTCCATGTATAAACACTTGAGTTATGGTGGATGTTTTACTTATTGTGGATGTTGTTATATCATTTTTTATTGCATGCATATTGTTTAACAAACTTGTTAAGTCTATCTATCGGTTAGTGTTTAAAGTAGTAGTATTCTTGGTGTCACTTATTCAGCCCCGCTCTCAGTGCTTTATCAGTCCATCATATACATGTACACACACTCACATACAACCACATACACACATACATGCACATACACACGCATTCACACATATGTACACACATACATAGATGCATACATGTATGTGTGTATGTTTGTCTGTACATATGTGTGTATGTGTGCTTACATGTGCATGTATGTGTGTATGTGTATGTATAGACATGCATGCATGTATATGTGTATGTGTGTATGTGGGTGTATTTGTGTGTGTATGTATGTATGTGTATATGTATATGTATGTGTGTTTATGTGTGCATGTGTGCATGTGTGTATGTATGTAAGTATGTATGTAAGTGTATGTATATATGTGTGTATGTGTATATACATGTATGTGTGTATGAATATATGTGTGTCTATATATGTGCATGTTGATGTATGTATGTATGTATATAATATCTATCTATGCATGTATTTATGCATGAATGCATGCATGCATGCATGCATGTATGTATGTATGTATGTAGGTATGTATGTATGTATGTATGTATGTATGTATGTGTGTATGTGTGTGTGTAGTTTTATGTCTGTCTGTGTATATATGTATGTATGTGTGTGTGTGTATGTATGTGTCTATGTATACACACATAAATACACATACATACATAAACACATACATAAACTCACATACATACACTCACATACATACATACACACACATACACACATATACACACATACATACATATGCACATATGTACATATATACAAACAAGCATACTTGCACACACCTGTACATCTATGTATGCATGTGTATGTGTCTGTGTGTATTTGTATGTATGTGCACGTGAGTCTCTGTGTAGGTGTGGGTATAGGTGTATATGTCTATGTCTTTGTATGAGTATGAGGATTTATATTTTATGTGTTGTGTATTAATTATAATTTTTTATGGTTTATATGTAAGGGTAATGAGATTTTTTTATTTATTATTATTTAATAGGTATATGTGCATTTTTTTAAATAGTTTCATAGTGTCGGTTTTCACATTTTGCTAGGTTTAATTTTTTTTTACCATTTTTCTAATGTTTTCCTTCTAAAATTTTTAAAAAAATTGATAAGCTCCTTGTGAGTTTGGCCAAACTCCCCAATCTCCTTAGGGTACAAATGGGTGTCGGTGGGGAAAATATTAGTTTATATAACCAATAGTCCGGTTGGACTCCTGGCACCATTTCAACACCACACAAGTGTGACACAACCCACGTGCAGTCTAGTCGGACTAAGTCTGGTCAAACTACCCATAGTTGGCTTAAAGTATGACACAAGTTCATGCATTTAACCCCTACTCTTTGGACTCTATAATGCACTCGCTACTTTTCAACAAGCTATCCTGGCCATTTTTCCAGACTTGATAGCATGTGTGGAAGTGTACATGGATGAAGTTAATATCTATGGGAAAGCTTATGAAGAGCAATTAAGTTGTCTAAACAAAATATTGAAGAAAAACAAAGACAACAATTTATCATTGAATCATGAAAATATTTTATTAATGATGATGGAGGGCATCGTCTTTGGTCATCACATCTCTAAAGGAGTCACGATAGACTCTATAAAGGTAGAAGTTATTCAATGAATCCCAATACCCTAGAATCAAACTAATATAAGTAGTTTTTTGGGCCATGCAGGTTATTATAGGAGATTTATTTAAAGAAAGGTACAAAATTCACTTGGACAAAATACTATCAAGATTCTTTTGAAGCCATTAAACAAGCCTTCACAATTTCTCTTGTTATAAATGAACCAATGTGGCAACAACCATTTCATATTCACGTTGATGCATCCAATCAAACAATTGAAATTGTCCTCAGTCAAAAGGATGAGTCTATAGCAATGCATGAAATCTACAACATCAATAAGAATCTCAATCCAACTAAAATAAATTACACCACAATTGAAAAATAATTATTGGTAATTGTTTTATGCAATTAATAAATTTAGACATTACATTATATTGGTTAGAAATTTTTTGTCAATACGGACCATGCAACTATCAGGTATCTAATGAACAAGGTTGTAATAGGAGAACGTATTATTAAATGGTTACTAATACTTCAAGAATTTGGCATAGCCATTGTTGATAAACTAGAAAAAGATAATACCATAGCTGATTTTCTATCAAGAATGATTCTATAAGGTAACAATGAACCAATCAAGGATACATTTCTAAATGAGCATTTGTTTCCCATTTCTATCCAATCACCTTGGTTGATATTGTTAATTATTTCATGACGGGGAAGTGTCCTTCTCAATTTAGCTCAAAACAAAAAAAGAAACTAATTTGTAAGAGTTGTAGCTTTAAATGGATTAATGGCATGTTGTTTAATATGTGTCTTGGCCATATTAGAAAGAACATTGAGATATAAGTAAACAATTATATCACTAATATACATATACAATTTAGGGTGGTGTGATAAATATACAATACTGCAAGTTGACCTAACTCCATGAATGAATTATATGATGTAATGTTCATGTGAATATTCACAAATTATCAATTTTACTTATATCTTTTTGTCTCAATGCTTTTTAACTCAAATTTTCAAGAGACTCAAGCCCATATCCTTGACCTATACCTACTGTTTCCAACATTTTGGTTCCAATGTCAAGACTTTAGTAAAGTGATAAAGGAAAGGTCAAATCAATACATATAGGAAATGTCAAATCAATACTATCATTTGTGATGGTAAAATACATTAATTAAACATTTTTTAAGACGTCGAAAAATAATAATGGGTAGAAATAGAAATACTACACATATGTATCACACTTTTATAAAGAAAACAATCAATACACATACAAATTTCCAAATTCAAACACCTAAATGTGACATTTATTATTTGAATTTTAAAATGATGTAGACGAATTTAAAATGTAATTTGTAAGATACATTTAAAAATAGTTGGATTTATCATTTTTTTCTAAAATTTTAGAAAACAATGAGGTGGATGAGACGTCACCAAAAAAACAAAACTCATTTTTCTCCTCATAGATTACTTGAAATCTAGTGCATCAAAAAAAAAGGAAAAAAATCAATGGTTTCTTTAATAATTTTTTTAAGTTAAACTTAATCAAAATGTTACAATTTTCATGAGATATCAATTTTCATTTAAATTTTTTACGATTTAAAAAATGTAAACTTGGACATGATTCTCTTCTCTAATACACTCGATGTTTTTCAAAAAATCTAGATATATTTGATATATATTTACTAATAATTAAAGAGAATATGCTGGCCAAACATGAACACAACGTGACTTCTTCATCTAATTAGAGGAAGAAAATTTGATGTACTTAGTTCTTTTAATAAGGATACAAAAGAATGAGTTTCTTATGATGAAAGGTGTGAAAAGAGATAGGGACACTTTGATTGACTATGAATCTAATGTAAGAAATTTACAAACAATTTTTATTCAAAGAATTAAATATGATCTTCCGCATTGAACTCAATATGTTCCCAAGTTGAATCTGATTCCAAACTTGGATTTTCGCCCACCAAAATATGTCCAACATCAAAATTTTCTAAATCATGGATATCAATTGGAGATCCAATCTTAGTGGGACTTTCAATCATTGCACCATCTTCAAGTTAAATATTTTCCCAACTTGAATCTAATTCAAAGCACGGATTTCCCTCCAATGCAAGCATGTCATCAACTTTTTCTAGTCCATCGACATAAATCGAAGATCCAATACTAATGGGACTTTCAGTCATTGAACCATCTTCTAGCAAAGTGTTGGCAGTATAATCTGATTCACAAGAGCTCCTACGTTCTTGTAAATCTCTAAATTCATCTTCAATTTTCTTGGCTTCTGCCTCTACATTTGGTTGCCCTAGATTATGAGAAGTAGTATTCAAACTACTTTTATGAATAGGGTCCTCACTAATATTGGTTTGGGAAATGACATCATCTTCATATTTCTTGACGTAAATTGCACCTATGTATAATCCATCATCCAAGTTTGGACCCAAGTTCAATTCAGGTAGCCAATTACTTCTCTCCTATAAAACTGGTGCAAAAGTGGTGTCAAAGCCATTTTCATTTATAATTAAATTCACTTCTGGACAACTATAATTGTTTACATCATTCCTGTATGCTAAAGTTTCAATGTCTCCATTTTCATGTGCACCTGGTTACATATAACAAAACAAGATAATATCAATATTAAACAAAAAAACTTGACAGAGGCCACAAATAAAGAATTGTACTATGTCAAATTAAGGAATGAGAGCTTTCAGTTCAGGGTAGAGCACCCCAGCATCTGGTCAGGCTTAAACCATACACACTAAGTAACATATGTAGTCTAGAGAATGTTAGTCAACTTTGAGTGTTTAACACTTTGAAGTCTACAAATGTATTAAGCCTAAAAAATGTCAGTCAACTCTCAATGTTTAACACTTTTAAGCCTAAAAGTGTAAGTTTAATGTGTATGATTTAAGCCGTTACCCAACACCCTAACAAGCTAATGGACAATGCTTAGACCTAATTTGATCCTACTGTTTGGCCACAAATATGTAGTACCGATTGTACATTGTTTAATACTTGTGTACCTAATTTTATGGTGGGAAATTTTTGTATCCAATTTATTAGGAAGATGTAAACCTAACATTATGGATTGCGGTTCAAATCTTTCAACAGTAATAATGGGCTCCTCTTGTTCAAGCAGAAAACATGCTAATTGCTACATCGAAGCTTTGTAAAACGACAGTGTTCTGGTTCAGGGTGTTTTAAAGCAAATGAGGACCAAGAAAAGAATCATACCCATTACAGGTCGCTGGTCCAAATAGTAATTTTGTTGGTTCTTGGGTTTGAACTGTGCACCATTCTTCATTCTCTTGGTTGGGCAATCCCATATTAAACGATCCAGCTTGCCACAACAATAACAAGTTCTCTTTCGAATTCGGTAGCTCTGTCCATAATCATTCTGGGAAATCACCCTCTCTTTTCCTGATATATGAGCCTCCATTCCGGACTTGACCGGATTTTTAAACAAAATGATTCGCAATTTCGCTCCACAAAATAGGAAGATAAACCTAGAGAATTGTGAACAAATATTTTGCTCCGAGCTCGGTTATTTATTTGATAATTTCTAAAATAACGCTGTAGCAGTCACACCGACAAGGGTAATGGACGCATCGATTGGATCTATAAGTTAAAACGCAGTTTTCAAATTATAATTTTTTAAAATAAGGTTTTACTAATTTTAGTGGCAACTGTAATGGATATATTAACTTCATTTTAAATTAATCAGATATATATACATATTAAAATCTGGTTAATACGTAGCAATCGCATTTTAATGTGCGATGTCGAAAAGGTGTGGAAAGTCAATTAGGAAGAAAGTATATTTTTTACATATATTTTCTTAGTCCATGTGGTCAATTAATAGATGACTTTTATGCAACAAAGGTCTTAATAGAGAAGTGATATCTGTTAAGGAATTTAGATCAGAGATAGAGAATACAATAGTGTGGTAATAAGTAGTGAGGATAGACTTTAATAAGATTATTGCAATGAATATGTTTTGCCTCCGATGTGTATCTATATATATATATATATATATATATATATATATATATATATATATATATAACTCTAACTATTAATCTTCTATGATAATATCGACAACTTGCTGGTTTGTGAAATTGCCATAGTTATTAGTTTTTGTTCACAACAAGTGTCGATGCCTATAAATAAAAGGATGAAGAGTCATGTCCACGTAGGGGCATGACTTCTACGGGGCTTATGCCACATAGAGTCATGACCCTAGAGGGACATGACGCTTCATTCAATGTTTCTATATATTACTTGCTTCAATCAGAATGAAGCTATATCCTTAGCACTCCCTCTAAGCAAAAGAGGATTGAATTTCATAATTAAGTTTTAAGGAACAACATTCTAGATATACATATTTATTTGACATGATCATTCACTTAGTAACACTTACTAGTGAAATACTTCATATCTCATAGAGATATGGATTTTCAGATATCCAACACTCTGGGACAACAACTACTTGAAGTCTTATCAGATTACAACCTTGATTCTAGTGACAATTGTAACACTGTCATTATCACAGGTGAAATAATTTTAGTATCATGATATCCGACACATTCCGGGACAACAAATTAATGTAGTCAATCATGATATGATTGTTATCATAATTTTTGACATATCTCAGAACAATCATTTAATGATAACAATTCAATAACTCATGATAGCAAATTTAGTATCAAGATTTTTGGCACATTCGGAGACAACAACTTAATGTAGTCAATCTTGATAACAAATCATTCTATTGTGAAAGTCATCACCTTACAATAGCAATCTTACACTTACATCATATGAAAGATTGTCGCCTTCCATGACATAACACATACATGCAATATTGCATTCAAGATATTCATGAATATATCAATTACATATGATTAAGATTAATATCAGAAATTTCCATTATAATTTAGTCATACCAAGTTTACCTCTAAAGTACTCCACTTTCAACTTTGCAAGATGTTTGGTGAATATGTCAGCACTTTCTCTTCAGTGTTGATGTAGGTCAATTTGATGACATCTCTATCTACCATATCTCTTATGTAATGGTATGGGATTTATATATGCTTGGATTGATTATGAAAAATTGGATTTACAGAAAGTTTGATGCATCTTTGATTATCATAGTGAATCACATTGGAGTTTAGGAGCTTCCCAAATAGTCCAACTAGCAATTTCCTTAACCATACTGCCTCACGTGCTCCCATGGAGGTAGCCATATATTCAGCTTCAGTGGAACTTTGAGAAACTGTTGACTATTTTTTGCTAAACCAGGATATCATAGCTGATCCAAGACTAAAGTAACACCCCGTTGTACTTGTACGATCAATGGAACTTCATGCCTAGTTGGAATCAAAATAGCCTTGGAGTTGTATCTCAACATTTTTATACTTCAGGTCATCCAATAGTGCCACACAAGCATCTCAGAATATGCTTAGCAACTATTAGGTGAATCTTCTTAGGTTTACACATGAAATGACTTAACACATTGGTAGCATAACAAATATCAGGGCGAGTGTTTACTAGGTACATAAGAGATCCAATAATTTGTCTATAGTATTTAGGATCTATGGGTTTTGAATCTATTGCTTCACTTTTGAGCTTATGAAGATTTATTTCCATTGGAATGGATAGAGCCTTACAATATATATCATACCAAATCTGGTCAAGATATCAGTGCAGTATTTTCCTTGATTTAGGAAAATATAATTCTCTTTTTTCCATACTTCTAGGCCCAGAAAATAGTGCAATAGAGATGAAGTGATCTTCTCCTATTATCAACAAGTCATCAACATAGAGAACAAGTATTAACATGTCACCATCTGATATTTTGAAGTATATGTTAGAGTCTCCTTCATTTTTGGAATATCCTAGTTTGGAGAGATAACTATCTATCCTTCCTTACCATACCCTGGGAGCTTGCTTAAGGTCGTAGAGAGCTTTTTTAGTCTAGAATATAATTCTTTATGTTAGATTTTTTATGCTAGAGTAGAACTTTATCTTCATGGAAGGTGACACGATATCCTTGATCAACTAGTCCTAAAATAGAGACCAAATTCCTTTTGACGCCTGGTACAAAGAGAACATCTTTCAATTGTAATGTAACTCCTATTCTTAATTGAATTGAGCAGGTCCCAATTCCTTTCACTAGATAGGTAGAATTGTCTCCTATTGTAACTTCTTTAGGTGAGTGGCCTTCAAAGGTTTTGAATTGATCTCTAAAACTAGTTATGTGTTGACATGCTCCACTGTCGATTATCCACATATGTTTGTTTGAGTTTAGTTCGCTTGATAGGGCTAAGAAGAATAGAGGATTCTCTACTTCCTTGATTTCAGCTATGGTTTCTTCAACTTTCTTTTTTTTGGGCAGAACCTATGAGTGTATCCAAATTAAACACTCTTGTTGCATTGAATCTTGGAGAATTCTTTGATTTTGTAATTATTTCCTCTCTTTCAGTTGAACTTCTTTTTCTTCCCTTTGTTTCTTGTGTTAGCATGTAGTTCTTGAATTTATCCCCCTTTGTTTGGACCCAATCCTCTTATGATTAGTCAAGATTGTTCTTAAGTATAATCATTCTTGAGTTGATCAAATTTTGGTAGTGTCGAACGAGCACTAATGCCTTGAATAAATGATTCCCAACTAGATGGTAATTCCTTAAGTGCTATTAGAGATAGCTCCATATTATCTATATTATTCCCAATAGTTGACAATTGGTCTTTTAATTCTGAAAACCTCGTGAAATAGGTTGTGATTGTTTCTCCTTTGTTTCATGTAGATCTGCATTAATTTATGTTTTAATGTGAGTAATCTGCTTGCATTATGTATTTCATATGAGTTTTGAATTTTCTTGAACATATCATAAGTTGTAGTTAGTTTTGAGATGGTTGTGAGAATCTGATCTTTAACAACATCAATTATGATTTTCTTATCCTTGTTGTGTGTTTTCAAGGTTGTTTTCTCTGGCTCATCTTCGAGCATCTTAGTATCTTCTTCTATGTATGCATCTAGTTTGAGTTCTTGAAGAATTTTTGTTATTCAAATTCTCCATGAGACGAAGTTGGATGCACATTCGAATCTATCCTCCACTCTAACACTATTCACCATAATTGATTTTCCTTTGATTCTAAGTGCAACTCTAAATTTTTTTTGAAAAGAGGTATCACTATTTTATTATTTCTCTACCAACATGGCTCTAATACCATGTTAAGGAATTTAGATCAGAGATAGACAATACAATAGTATGGTAATATGTAGTGAGGATAGACTTTAATAAAATCACTGCAATGAATACGTTTTACTTCTAATATGTATATATATAACTCTAATTATTAATCTTCTATGATAATATCGACAACTTGCTGGTTCGTGAAATTGCCACAATTATTGGTTTTTGTTCACAGGAAGTGTCGATGCCTATAAATAAAAGGATGAAGATTCATGTCCATGTAGGGGCATGACATCTACATGGCTTATGCCATGTAGAGTCATGACCCTTCATTCAATATTGTTATATATTACTTGCTTCAATCTGAATGAAGCTATACCCTTAATAATATCTACCATTCAACTATGCATATGCTTACAGGGATATGAACATGATTGAAATAAAGCCTTTAAATTAGGAAAATAATAAATATCAATTACCAATAGGATCATGTTATGTTTGCAATAGGGAGTGAAGGAGAGAGAGGGATAGATAAGGATGGAAAGGAGATATGGAGGGGGGAAGAGAGAGAGGGGTTAAGGAGATAGAAATAAGGGATGGAGGTAGAGAGGAGGCTAGAGATAAGATGAAGATAGAGATGAAGATAGAGGTGGAGAAGGATATAGCTATGTAGAGAAGGAGGGAAAGAGATAAGGAGAGGGGGAACAACTAGATAGATAGAGATGGAAGAGATAAATATAAATAGAGGGTGAGGGGGGGACGATCTGAGAGATATAGAAAGAGACAGTAATAGTAAAAGTAACATGTTTATCATTCCATATTCTAGATCTCTGGTTTTGGTAAAAGAAAGTACAAAGTAAGGAAAACTTGTAGAGATTCACTTTATATATGTCAAATGCATTTGTTAAAAAGTTTATAAGTAATTTTCAACAAATCCATTTTGTGCAGTTTTTGCAATCATAGCAAGCCATGAGATGAAGATAGAAACTAGGTTCTTATTTGAAACTTCTAACCAACTATCTCATTATGTTAGACATGTCGCTAGCCAAACATTTGTTTTTGATGACTCTTTTCAACATTCTCCTGAATTCCGAGCATGTACGATTCTTGAGTATATAGGAAAATAAATAAGAAAACTAGTGAAGAACATGAACCCTGAAATGCATCCACAAGTGTTTAAGGAATTACAAGATGAAGTAGATAAGAAAATGAAAGAGATGATCCCTAAAAAGGGAAGAAGATTATTGTAAGAAGAAGGGGTCCTAATCCTACCTAGATGGGATATTATCTCAGCCATAGGTTTTGAAAACTTAAGGAGAAATTAGAACATGAAAGTTAAATTGAGTGTTGGAGCTGCAGATAAGATCTACACTGGATCAAGATTTCGCCCTAATAATAAGTCTTCATATACATGGGCCTTATATCGATGACGTAAGAGGTCTCTCAATATTATGGATCGAAGTCAAATATATGGATATCTTGTTCATAGATTAGAAGATATGAACCTTGTTGAGTTTGCAGATGTGACACTTGATGAAACAAAATTTACGAAGGCTCATATTGAAAAACTGGTGAAAGAAAACACATGGTATAAGAGAGAAAATGAGTACTTGAGAGAAGCAAATGTGAACTTTGGAGATAGATTGCCATCTTATTAAGGGAATTCTCCGTTCCCAATAACTGATGTACCAGATCATGAGAAAAGACTAATGACGGTTACTTCAAAGAGGTCTTATTGGAAACTAGAAGTAATAAAGTTAGAGAAAAGAAAGGAATGGATAGTTCAATAGTGGAAGGATTTAAAAGCCAATGTTGTCATAGAGTTAATGAATGACATATTTGAAAAACTATTGCTACATATTGACACATTTTGGACTATATTTGGTGGAACATACAAGGCCATTAAAGAAAATGAGAGGTTACAAGGAAGGTTAGAATGAAAAAGAGAGGAAGTCACAGAAGATCATGTTTAGGAGAAATCAAAATATGCAGCGAAACAAGTTCATAAATGGATAAAAGTACATGAAAAGTTTAATAAGAAGTTTCAATCAAAGAATTAAATAGATATGATCAAATGAAAGACACTCATTTCCTCTCATTCCTGAAGGATGCTAGTAGTAGTTTGAAAATTCTAGAAGAGTGGAAAATGGAGATTATCTAAATGTTACCACAGGCCACACATATTGTCCTTATTAGTGGAAAGTTGTTGAGAATACAAGTGCTAAATTGAATAAAATGATTTCACAATAATTTGGAATGAAGAATGTCAATGACCTAAATGGTGTATATGCTAGCCAAAAGTAATTTGAACATTTCTCACCACTGAATTTATTTCTAACCCACACAAAATGAAGGAGAGAGCACTTAGAGACTATACTCCACTTAAATAGAGCCTCACCAAACCCAATGGCCATGGGTGGTTATTAAAGAGTGAGGAAAATGAGGTATCCTCTACATGCATTCAAATATGTCAATATTCTCAATATATTACGTGCTCTATTTTATTTTATTTATTTTCTAATATTTTAGTTGCAATGTTCCATGTCATCAAGTTGTTTAAATGAAATTCTCTCTAACACTGATTAAATATTTGTGCTTTATGAGAAATGTAAAGATTCTTTTAGCATATATTTAGTCACAAAGAGAATCAAATAAAATTTTGCCAAGTGTACCAATTGATCTGAAGCTTGTTGCTCCCTTGTATTATAAATCAGAAATCAAGATCATTGGCAAAGGTTCTAGAATACACATTTGGATGGGTAGCTTATATGTAGTCTAAGCTTGTTGTTCCCTTGTATTAAAATTAAGAAATTAAGATCATTGGCAAAGGTTCTAGAATAGACATTTGGATGGGTAGCTTGTATGTAGTCTAATTTTGTTTTAATAATGGAATTCAATTTGCAAAAAAATATTCATATCTATGATATTGTATCAATCATTTTGAAAAATTACTGAGAAGATGCTTTAGGATTCTCTCTAACTTGTCTCATCTTATTCACATGAAGTAGTATATTAAGGATGTATGGGTTTGTCTTTGTAGTCTTTGTGTGAATGTGTAATGCATTTCATAAGTTTCTTTCAAGAAGAGAATTTGTCTCTAATTGAAATCAATTATAGATATAAATCAATTCTATATTTGTATAATGAATAAGTGTTGGTATTAGATGGTTGGATTTAAATCAATTCTGGATATAAAATATATATGTTATTTTACTCCATGGCCCTAGGAATCAAGCACCAATCTATCTTTGTTTCAGAAACGTCTCAACTATGAAGATCTCTTTTAAATTTATTTTGTTGGATTAACTTTAGTTTAGGTTTTATTCCCAGTTGTTAAGTTGATGATGATAAACCAAGAATGCAAACACATTCTAAGATAATTAATAATTTCCTTGGTATATTTTCATTGGAATATATCTGCTATATATGCAATATTTGTAAATTATCAGGATGGAAACTTTGAATATTGCAAGTTATAGTCACTTAGGTTTAGTAGAGCCTAAAGAGTAGGAGATTACTCAATCCTATAATTGAAATCTCATTCGTTGGCCACTAACCCAAGTGTTTGAAGATTGAAATTGAATATTTCATAGGAAATCCTCAGGAAAATAGTTGAAGTAACCAACGAGTAGTTTAGGGTTAGGACTTTTTATGATATTGTAACCTAATGATATATAGCTAGAAAAAATATCTTTAGTAAGCCTTGAATGAATTCATTTTATGTGGGTTACACCTGCATAGTCCTATGATCTATATAGGGGTTATTGAGGTAGCAGACTATTTTTTGTTCAATGACATTCTTCGGGGCTAAGTCAACAAGTTGGGTTTGATTTTTGTTATAGTGTAATGATCCATTTTGTTCAAATTTAATATCTAATAAGGTATTACTCTAGGAATACCCTTATGAATTTGAGTTGAATTCAAAATATAGGAGATATAACCCACTCTTATAGAGTTGGCCTCTAACCCTCCATGATCTATTGATGAGATGATTTCACTTGCATGAATACAACCCTAAGCTTACGAGTTGATTTTACTTCTAAGAAGTGGAGCAAAAATTTTGGGATCCAATAGGATGGCCAAAGGCATTGATATTGGGGTCACATTTAAATTTTTGTATTGTAATATTTTTTTGTCAGGGATGTTAGGAAGAGAAATTATGTTGTAGATTTTGCATGGTCCTATCTATATGAAGGTCTTGTCTACTCAAGGGTACTACCACCCTCCTAGTACATTGGAGTCTTGTACAATACAAACAATGTCTCTATAGGTTTTGTGGTAACTTTTATAAGTGTACCAACATCCTATATAAGTTTAGAATCATCATTTATGTTGTCTTGAAAAAACAAAAAAGTATTTTTTATTTACTCCTATACCAACATGTTTAAAAAGGACAAATTTGGTACCTAAGGGACATTTGGGGGATCTATAGTAATCAATTCTTGTGGTTGATTCAACAATAATATATATGGAAATATATTGTAAGTACCTAAAATACCTTTAGCTGCAGGTGTAGGTTGTTTCAAAATAATGGTGAATTAAGGTTTCAGAGAAGAAAAGGGAAAGTGTTGTGGTGAGAAAGGAAAAATTTGAATTGGGAGATGATAAGATGTGCAATTTGTCCATAAGAAGAGAGAGAGAGAGAGAGAGAGAGAGAGAGAGAGAGAGAGAGAGAGAGAGAGAGAGAGAGAGAGAGAGAGAGAGAGAGAGAGAGAGAGAGAGAGAGAGAGAGAGAGAGAGAGAGAGAGAGAGAGAGAGAGAGAGAGAGAGAGAGAGAGAGAGAGAGAGAGAGAGAGAGAGAGAGAGAGAGAGAGAGAGAGAGAGAGAGAGAGGTATTTGAGGGTAGAAACATTGATGGTGAATGGAAAAAATAAATTCAAATGTGAGTTCAAATGGGAGGAGACAAATTGGAGATGATTCACACTCTATCTTCCTCAAAAACAATTAAAGTTATTCTTATTGAGAAAAAATGTGAAAAAAAATCTTTTAAAAATGTTAGGTATGTATTTTCCATCTTTATAACTTTTTCTTTTTTTTTTAAAATAATGTCAGGTAAAATTTTTAATCTGACCCGCGACATTGTCATGACATGCCCTCTAGCTCCACGAGAAATAATTTTGACGTAGAGCTATGAACCGGTAAGTCCTCAACTAGGGAACTCATCCCCACACTTCACTTGTTCAAACCTGCGAGCACAATGACCTAGCGAAGACATAAGGCCTACGAGCACAATGGCCTGGCAGGGGTTTGAACCATGGTGGCCGCTTCACCAATGAAGTGTTTTAACCATGACACTACATGTCTGAAGACTATCTTTATAATTGCATAAGATACTTTGAAATTAAAAAAGAATTTCTACCAAAAAAAAAATTTTTTTCTTATATAAATTTTATAGATTTAACCAAAATATATAAATAGTAAGATCCCTATGCTTAAAAAGACCAAATACACTTTAGCACAATGTATTTATAGGATAATAATGATATTTCCTATTATCATACACACTAATTAAAACGCAACCCCTTCCATGTTAATAATATCTTATAATTAATTGCAATATACAATATGCCAATTAGGCTCAACTACTCCGGTAAATAATATTTTTGGTATTAATTACCATTTGGAAGAAAGAAGATAAATCTTTAGGTATCGGGTGGGGCCATTTCACCTGCTACCATTAGCAAACAACCTCACAACTCATGCCTAATGGCCCACATACATAGTGGATAACACAATCACTATTGATGGGGGCGTTTTGGAAATAATGAGATCATTTCTGGAACTCAATAACCCGGACTCCATCAACACAACAAATTGGAGTAGTAGACTCTAGCAGCATTGCTCACCTAGGATTTTCCCATCTTGGGTTTTCCTAGTATATGTTGGTGTTATGTGATGTCCCCTTATGTATATTTGCATTTGATTTAGTTTCCTCACTAACTGGTAAGTTTTTTCATAGTTAGATCTAATAATCGAATGCTCACATTCGATGAGGATGTTGTATGCCTGATGTCATTCTCTTGCTGGATGAACTTGTCATGGCCATAGTCAAAAGATTCCTAGGTGCCATCAGAATTTCGATGCTAGTCAACGAAACATCCGACGAGGATGTTGTATGTCCTATGGAATTCTATCATTATATAGGTGTTAGAATTTTGATGTCCACCTAGGAAACATCCAACGAGGATGTTGTATGCATGACAGAATTTTGTTGTCGGATGAGTGGTCATGGCCATCGTCGGAAGAGTCCTGGGTGCCTTTAGAATTTTGATGCCAATCAATGCAACATCCAATGAGGATGTTGTATGTCACATGGCATTCTCTTGTCGGACGGTTACCCAAATTCTGACATCTGCCAAGGAAACATCCGACGAGGATGTTGTATGCTCGACGTCATTCTCTCGTGGGATGAATGGTCATGGCCACCATTGAAAGAGTCTCGGGTATCATCAGAATTCTGACATCCACTTAGGAAATATCCAACGAGGATGTTGTATGACCGACAACATTCTCTCTCCGAATGAGTAGTCATAGCCACCATCGGAATATTCCTGGGTGCACTCAGAATTTCAATGCTAGTCAATGAAACATCCAATGACGATGTTGTATGTCCTATGGGATTCTCGGTTTTATCTTTCATGGATGGTTGGTAAATGTTTTTTGGTTTATATTTGTGTTTAATTATTATATCTATTGTTTCAGTATTCCATTTATGTATTCTAGTAATACGGTTTTAATGCTTAAAGTTCTATAATCTATTGACAATTGATTCACCCCCCCCTCTTAGTTGTCCTTTGGTTATCTGGGTTATCTAATAACAACAACATGCTAAATATGGTCTAAAGTTTTTGTGGAACTTTTTTTAGAGTGGACATTGAAAAGGAGAGCATGATGGAGTAGGAGCTTGTGTGAAGCATGTACTTTGCCAATATAAACTTGGAGGTAATGACATACGAAATTCAAGTGAGATAGTAGAATGGTGCAAATATCGTTTTGGTGCACGTGACACAACATACAAAAAACACTATTTTTGGGAAGTTAACAATATTGATCGATCATAATCACCAAACAATGCAAACTACTGGAAATAGCAAACCACTTGTGATTCAAGTTAGATAAAAATAATGTTTTTGTGTTGATGGAATTGAAAACAATGCAAATATTCAACAATGTCAGAATATTAGAGATGGATTTGTTTTAGAATGGAAGATGAAACAATTTGTCACAGTGCCTCCTTTCAAACATAGTGACATTGTAGATATTCACGATCCTATATATTCAGCTAATTATGAATGTGTTTCTGATTTAGTTGTGTCAGGTACACTTGCATTTTATTTAAATATACTTATGCTTTTTCATGTACTTTGTTTAAATTTTAATTGAATATGAATTCTTTTTAAATTCTACCATACACTTTATAATTTAATTGTTTGTATTTTACCATGTACAGGTGATATTTTTGTTGTGCTTGTAGATCCTAACAATGTAGAATGTGTAAGACGCACAAAACCAAAATGTAAATTATCAGAATCAATGGAAGATGTTGATGGCGAACAATAGCCCACTAGATCAGTCGTTGTTGAAGGTACTTATTATCAACAAACAAAGATAGATATAAATGGTGTTATATTTACTAAATACATGCCCGACCAAAACAATTTTGCATTATAGTCATTTAGTTATAGTGACAAGAATACATTTTGAAACTTTACAAAAAAGAGTTTTTGTCCCCCAAAAGTGGAGGTTGCCTATCAAAGATAATTAAAGGATATTAGAGATAGTAAAAGATAGAGAGGATCAAGATTTTATGTACCATGAGCTCACTTAATTTATTAGAACAAGTGAAATTGTGTATTTCTTTTACCATGATACATGTCTATATATGCATATATATGTATACATACATGTATATATATGCATATATATGTAAGTTCTATTTTTTTGGATCATCATACATATGTATGTATGTATGTACATTTGAGCTCTTTTTAGATTGCTATACATATATATAGACATGTACATTTGAGTTATTTTTTGCAACATATATACACATGTATATTTGAGTTTATTTGTTGCAACTACTTTGAAATGAAAATTTGCATAATTTGAGTTAATTTGTTGCATGCTATCTTATATATATTTGAATCACTTAGTTGAGTTGAATTAAATAATTGATTTGATTAAATAAATTGATTTAATTTGATTAAATCATTGGATGTATTTGAATCACTTAATTGAATTGATTTAATTAATTCATTGGATTGATTTGAATCACTTAATTAATTGATTCATTCGTTGGATTGGTTAATTAATTTGATTGATTAACTCATTGCATTAATTCATTAGAGTGATTAATTGATTTGAATTAGTGTGATTAATTTATTGAATTGGTTTGAATTGATTTGAATTAATTTGATTAATTCATTGAATTGATTCGATTAATTGATTTCAATTATTTTGACTAAATCATTGAATTGGTTTGAATTGATTTGATTAATTGATTTGAATTAGTTTGATTAATTCATTAAATTAGTTTGATTGATTGCTTTGATTAATTCATTGAATTCATTTGATTAATTCATTTGAATTAATTTTTTTTTATTTTGCATATACGGAGTAAACTGATACAAATAAAATCATCTTTACCTATACCTAACTGAATACAGCTATGTGTACACATGGATCGTTGATCCAGAAACTATTAGTGCCTATTTATAAATCTATAAAGAAAATACTAATTTGTAATATGAATTATCCAGATCACATGGGTATGCTAATACTATGGAGTATCCATATCATATCTACTCATGGTCCTAAAAGGCCTCCATCCAATTCGTCCACTCCAAAGGGCCTTCCATCCATACTACTTGCTTTCCCTCAAGTAACTAGCTAAGCATCTGAATGTGCTCCATCACTGGGTCTCTAGTTGTCCCAATCTCAATCCCAAGACTCTCTAATGCTAAATCAATGGAATCGTGTTCCCCTATAGCCTGCCTCCATTTATACCCATTCTCTAACTCTTGTATGAACATCTTGGCTTGTCCATGTTTAAGGAATCTAAGGAATTTGTTCTCCTCTATCTTCATTGTAATAGATACCTACAAAAAGATGCGATGGAGATTGAGTCCATGAAATGACTTAGTAAGGGCCCTAGCTTTACCTTGGAACTTATCTTCATTTCTAATTTTCCAGTTATGCCATAAAATTTCAGTAGATAGAATATGAAAAATAGGTTAGTACCCTTTTTCAAGCCCTTAATGTACCCAGTGAGAACATTTAAAATAAGAATCTGACTAGGAATAGAAATACCAAACAACAACTATATTTCTCTAGCAAAATTACACTCAAAGAAAATATGCCTAACAAACTCAGACACTATACACACATTGCAGATATCACTATTAATATAATCTTTTCTGAAGGGAAACCTGTTAATAATCATCAACCATTTAAAACATTTTTTCTTAGGTGTAGTAGGGCTTCTCCTGAGTCATGTGAATATCTTCTGCCACTATTTTACTAAGAAGTCTGCATACTAAAAAGCATTAGCATACTTTATAACAGATTCATCATACGACGGGGTATTATAGACATTAATAGCTTTGATATTGGAAACATAAATAACATTATTCCACATAAGGTTAGTACACCTTTCATTATTTATCTTATAACTTTCAGGCACTTGCAGAACTGCACATGCATGCTTCACCATATTGTAGGTTCCTTTATGGGAAATCTATAGATCATATCTAACTCTAAGGGTATCCTAGTTAATAAGCCTATCATACTCAATAATGTCTGTAAAGAAGCGAATACCTTTAATGGCCTAGGGTTTAGGAGAGCACCCTTGAGTAAGCGCGAGAGGTTTAGAAGAGTGGAAAAGGTTCCACCAAATAGACCTCTTTTCATGAATGTGGTCACTGTTGTTGGCTCTACTATTGGTGATGTAAGGTCTAATACTTTCCTAGGATTTTGAAAGAGACTTAAAGACACATGAACCCTGCATTGAGACTGCAAATCCTCTAGCCGCTAGGTCACAAAAGGGTAAATATTTCTAGGCTTTATCTTTCTTAGGAACAACTCTCATGATGTTGTTTCTGACTATAACTTTCCATGGTTCATTGTTGTCAAATGCTTGGAAGATCCATTTTACCACAAGAGCAACCCCTTTTATTCTCACGTCTTTTAGCCTGAGCCCTCCCAGACTCTTCTCTATGTGGCACCACCCCCACTTAACAGAGTGTATCTTCTTATTTCCTTTCCCATAAGACCATAGGAATTTCCTTATAGCTTTTTGTATCTCTAGGATGTGATAGTTGGAGAACATCCAAATAGAGGAGTAGTAAATGTTGTATGAGGATAGAATTTTTTGGAAAACTTGCACTCTACCAGCAAGTGATAGATATCAGCTATCTCATTTATTAAGCTTCTTGTCAGTTTTGCCTCTAACCCATATCCACATCTCCTTGAGAGAGGGGGAGATGGTGAAGGGTATCCCCAAGTATCTAACTATCTTATTAGGCCCCCCCACTAGATTCCAAACTGATGTAACCATTCCAGATGTTCCTCTCTCCACCCAAGCAGTGTAGATTTACCATGAGATATTTTTACCCATGAAATCTCACCTAATAACTTTATTTTGCACTCTAAGGCTTCTATCTTTTCCTTGGTAAGCTCAATAAAAAGTGTAGTTTCATCAGCAAATTGAGTATTAATTAGTTCAGACCCATCAGGAAGCATAATACCTCCTATTTTAGGGGATATGGTGTAGTCTCTTAATATATATTATAGGGCATAAGAAGCAATAACGAATAGAGCAGGGGCAAGAGGGCATCCTTGTCTAATAGACCTACCAAGTTTAATTACCAAAGTGAGAGAGTCATTAATCTCCACCTGTGTTGACACATATTTAAGGAGAGTCTTCATCCATTTATAATATTCCACTAGAAATCCAAAGGCTTCTAGCATCACCAAAATAAATTCCCATTCAATCCTATCATAGGCCTTCTCAAAATAAAAAAGAAACATGGCCACATTCTACCCAAAAACATTTGCCCAATCCATTGCCTTGCAACTAGTAATTATATTCTCCAAGATGAATCTCCCCTTAATGAACCTTTTTTGTGTGAGACATATGAATTTGGGCAGCATGTTCTCAAGCCTAAGAGCAAGAACTTTGCCCAAAATTTTATAAGACACATTGAGGACAGTAATGGGTGTCCAATTTTGTATGAGTGACTTGTCCTCTTCTTTGAGTAATAGCTTAATAGTCCCTTTATTGATAAATTCTCCTAGGAAGCCATTCTCATAAGCCTCAATACATATCTCATTGAATTAATTTGATTAATTCATTTAATTGAATTGATTTTATTTGATTAATTGATTTGAATTAATTTGATTAATTCGGCGAATTCGTTTGATTAATAGATTTGAATTAATTTGATCTTTCATTTTTTTCTAAAATTTGAGAAAATAGTGAGGTGGTTGGGACATCACCAAAAAACAAAATCATTAATCTCCTCATAGATTACTTGAAGTCTAGTGCATGAAAAAAAAGAAAAAAAAATCAATGATTTTTTCAATAATTTTTTAAGTTAAACATAATCAAAACGTTACAATTTTCATGAGATGTCAATTTCAATTTAAATTTTTTATGAGTTAAAAAATGTAACCTTGGAGAGGATTCTCTCCTCTAATACACACTATGTTTTTCAAAAAATCTAGAAATATTTGATATATATTTACTAATAATTAAATAGAATCTGTTGGCCAAACGTGAACACAATGTGACTTCTTCATCTAATCAGAGGAAGAAAATTTGATGTAATTATTGCTTTTAATAAGGACACAAAAGAATGAGTTTCTTGTGATGAAAGATGTGAAAAGAGATAGAGACACCTTGATCAACTATGAATCTAATGTAAGAGATTGATAAATAATTTTTATTCAGAGAATTAAATATGATCTTCCTCATTGAAGTCAATATGTTCCCAAGTTGAATTTGATTCCAAACATGAATTTTCACCCACCAAAATATGTCCAACATCGACATTTTCTAAGTCATGGACATCAATTGGAGATCCAATCTTAGTGGGACTTCAATCATTGCACCATCTTCAAGTAAAATATGTTCCCAACTTGAATCTAATTCAAAGCACAAATTTTCCTCCAATGCAAGCATGGCATCAACATTTTCTAGTCCATTGACATAAATCGAATATCCAATACTAATGGGACTTTCAGTCATTGCACCATCTTCTAGAAAAGTGTTGGCAGTATAATCTGATTCACAACACCTCCTAGGTTCTTGTAAATCACTAAATTGACCTTCAATTTTCTTGGTTTCTACCTCTGCATTTGGTTACCCTAGATTATGAGAAGTAGTATTCAAACAACTTTTATGAATAGGCTCTTAACTAATATTGTTTTGGGAAATAACATCATCAACATATCTCTTGACGTAAATTTCACTTGTGTATAATCCATCATCCAAGTTTGGACCCAAGTTAACTTAGGTAGCCAATTACTTCTCTCCTATAAAACTGGTGCAAAAGTGGAATCAAAGCCATTTTCATTTATAATTAAATTCACTTCTAGATAGCTACAATTGTTTACATCATTCTTGTATCGTAAACTTTCAATGTCTCCATTTTCATGTGTACCTGGTTACATATAACAAAACAAGTTAATATCAATATTAAAAAAAAAAATTGACAGAGGCCACAAATAAAGTATTGTACCATGTCAAATTAAGGAACGAGAGCTTTTAGTTCAGGGTAGAGCATGCCAGCATCTGGCCAGTCTTAAACCATACACATTAAGAAACATATGAAGTCTAGAGAATGTTAGTCAACTTTGATTGTTTAACACTTTTTAGTCTAGAAATCTATTAAGCCTAAAAAATATCAGTCAACTCTCAATGTTTAACACTTTTAATCCTAAAAGTGTAAGTTTCATGTGTATGATTTAAGCCATTACCCAGCACCCTAGAAAGCTAATGGGCAATGCTTAGATCTAATTTGATCCTACTCTTTGGCCACAAAATATGTAGTACAGATTGTAGATTGTTTAATACTTGTGTACGAAATTTTATGGTGGGAAACTTTTGTATCCAATTTATCAAGAAGATGTAAACCTAACATTATGGATTACAAAAGCTTGAAATATTTCAACAGTAATAATGGACTCCTCTTGTTCAAGTAGAAAACATGCTAATTGCTACACCGAACCTTTTTAAAATGACAGTATTCTGGTTTAGGGTGTTTTAAAGCAAATAATGACCAAGAAAAGAATCATACCCATTACAAGTCGCTCGTCCAAATAGTAATTTTGTTGGTAGAGAGGAGGCTAGAGATAAGATGGAGGTAGAGAGGAGGTTAGAGATAAGATGGAGATAGAGATCGAGATGGAGGTGGAGAAGGATATAGCTATGTAGAGAAGGAGGTGGAGAGATAAGGAGAGGGGGCCAACTAGATAGATAGAGATGGAAGAGATACATATAATTAGAGGGAGAGAGGGGGGGATGATGTGAGAGAGATGGAAAGATTTTATGTACATTCTTGCTAGCCAAATATTTGTTTTTTCTGACTCTTTTGTACATTCTCATGAATTCCAAGCATTTATGATTCTTGAGTATATAGGAAAACAAATAAGAGAACCAGTGAAGAACATTAACCCAGAAATGTATCCACAGGTGTTTAAAGAATTCCAAGATGAAGTAGATAAGGAAATGAAAGAGATGGTCCCTAAAAAGGGAAGAAGGTTATTGTAAGAAGAAGGGATCCTAATCCTACCTAGATGGGATATTAGCTTAGCCGTAGGTTTTGACAACTTAAGGAGCAATTAGAACATGAAACTTAAATTGAGTGTTGAAGCTGCAGATAACATCTACACTGGATCAAGATTTCACCCTAATAATAAGTCTTCGTATACTTGGGCTTTATATCCACCACGTAAGAGGTCTCTCAATATTGAGGATCCAAGTCAAATATATGGATATCTTCTTCATAGATTAGAAGACATGAACCTCGTTGAGGTTGCAAACCTGACACTTAATGGAACAAAATTTATGAAGGCTCATATTCAAAAACTGGGGAAAGAAAACTCATGGTATAGGAGAGAAAATGAGCACTTGAGAGAAGAAAATGTGAAGTTTGGAGATAGATTGCCATCTTATTCAGGGAATGCTCCGTTGCCAATAACTGATGCACCAGATCATGAGAAAAGACTAATGAAGGTTTCATGTTGATAGATTTTGGACTGTATTTGTTGGAACACACAAGCCCATTAAAGAGCATTAGAGGTTACAAGGAAGGTTAGAATCAAAAAGAGAGGAAGTCACAGAAGATCCTGTTCAGGAGAAGTCAGAATATGCAGCGAAACAAGTTGATAAATAGATAAAAGTACACAAAAAGTTTAATAAGAAGTTTCAATCAAAGAATTAAATAGATGTGATCAAATGAAAGACACTCATTTTCCCTCATTCCTTAAGGATACCGAGAGTACTTTGAAACTTCTAGAAGAATGGAAAGTGGATATTATCTAGATGTTACCACAGGCCACAAGTATTATCCTTATTAATGACAAGTTGTTGAGAATACAAGTGTTAAATTGAGTAAAATGATTTCACTAGAATTTGGAATGAAGCACGTAAATGACCTCAATGGTGTATATGCTAACCAAAAGTATATTGAACATTTGTCACAACTGAATTTATTTCTAACCTGCACAAAATGAAGCAGAGAGCACTTAGAGACTATACTCCATTTAATAGATCCTTGCCAGACCCAATGGCGACGGGTGTTTATTGAAGAGTAAGGAAAATGGGGTATCCTCTACATGCATTCAAATATGTCAATATTCTCAATATATTACATGTTATGTTTTATTTTATTTGTTTTCTAATATTTTAGTTTGAATGTTCTGTGTCATCGAGTTGGTTAGATGAAATCAGCATCATCAGGCTTTACAGTTTTATTTTCAAATTCCCTCTAGCACTGAGTAAATATTTGTTCTTTATGACAAATGTAAAGATTATTTTAGCATATATTTAGTTACGAAGGGAATCAAATAAAATTTTACCAAGTGTGTCAATTGATCTGAAGCTTGTTCCTCCCTTGTATTATAAATGAGAAATCAAGATCATTGGCAAAGGTTCTAGAATAGACATTTGGATGGGTAGCTTGTATGTAGTCTAATCTTGTTGCTCCCTTGTATTAAAATTGAGAAATAAAGATCATTGGCAAAGGTTCTAGAATAGACATTTGGATGGGTAGCTTGTATGTAGTCTAATTTTTGTTTTAGTAATGGAATGCAATTTGCAAAAAAAGTTTATATCTATGATATTGTATCAATCATTTTGAAAGATTAATGAGAAGATTGTTTAGGATTATCTCTAACTTGTGTCATCTTATTCACATGAACTAGTACATTAAGGATGCATTGGTTTGTCTTTGTTCTCTTTGTGTGAATGTGTAATGCATTTCATAAGTTTCTTTCAAGAAGAGAATTTGTCTCTAAGGATATTGTAGTGAATATGAATATATGTGTTGTGATCATTGAGTAGAATTGTGGGTGCATATCTAATTAACATTTGTATAATGCATAAGTGATGGGATTAGATTGTTGGATTTAAATCAATTTTGGATATAAAATATATATGCTATTTTACTCCATGGCCCTAGGAATCAAGCACCAATCTATCTTTGTTCCAAATTTGTTTTAGAAACATTTCAACTATGAAGATCTATTTTAAATTTATTTTGTAGGATTAGGTTTAGTTTAGTTTTTATTCCCAACTGTTAAGGTGATGATGATAAACCAAGAATGCAGCCACATTCTAAGATAATTAATCATTTCCTTGGTATATTTTCATTGGAATATATCTGCTATATATGCAATATTTGCAAATTATCTGTATAGAAACTTTGAATATTGCAAGCTATAGTCACTTAGGTTTAGTAGAGCCTAAAGTGTAGGAGATTATTCAATCCTCAAATTGAAATCTAATTTGTTGGCCACTAAACCAAGGGTTTGAAGATTGAAATTGACTATTTTGTAGGAAATCCTCAGGCAATCAGATGAAGTAACCAATGGGCAGTTTAGGCTTAGGACTTTCTATGAATATATAACCTAGTGATATATAGCTAGAAAAACCATCTTCCATAAACCTCAAATGAATTCATTTTATGTGGGTTACACCTACATAGTCCTATGATCTATATAGGGGTTATTGAGGTAGAAAACTATTTTTTGTTCAATGACATTCTTCGGGGCTAAGTTAACAAGTTAAGTTTGATTTTTGTTATAGTGTAATGGTCCATTTTCTTCAAATTTAATATCTAATAAGGTATTACTGGAGGAATACCCTTATGAATCTTATTTGAATTCAAAAAGTGGGAGATATAACCCACTCTTGTAGAGTTGGCCTCTAACCCTCCATGATCTATTGATGAGATGATTTCACTTGCATGAATACAACCCTATCCTTATGAGTTGATTTTAGTTGTAAGAAGTGGAGAAACAATTTTGGGATCCAATAGGATGGAAAAGGGGTATTAATATTGGGCTCACATTAAAATTTTTACAATGTAATATTTTTTTGTCAAGGATGTGAGCAAGAGAAATTATTTTGTAGATTTTGCATGGTCCTATCTATATGGGTAGGGTCATGTCTACTCAAGGGTACTAGCACCCTCCTAGTACATTAGAGTCTTGTACAATACAAACAATGTCTCTACAAGTTTTCTGGTATCTTTTGTAAGTGCAACAACATCCTGTATAAGTTTAGCATCATCATTTATGTTGTCTCAAAAAACTAAAAAAGTCTTTTTATTTACTCCTATACCAACATGTTTAAAAAGGACAAATTGGTTACCTAAGGCACATTTGGGGGATCTATAGTAATCAATTCCTTGGGTTGATTCAACAATAATATATATGGAAATATGTTGTAAGTGTCTAAAAATACCTATAGGTGTAGGTTGTTTCAAAACAATGGTGAATTGTGATGTGTTCTCTTGGAGCATATCTCATATGCTCACATCGGGTCTTAGATTCATGTTTGTGTGCATGAGTGAGAGAGAGAGAGAGAGAGAGAGAGAGAGAGAGAGAGAGAGAGAGAGAAAGAGAGAGAGAGAGAGAGACAGAGATAGAGAGAGATATTGGAGATGATTCACACTCTATGTTCATTAAAAAAAATTAAAGTTATGCTTATTGAGAAATAATGTCCAAAAAAAAATTCAAAAAATGTTAGGTATGTATTTTCATCTTTATAATTTTAATTTTTTTTAATAATGCTTCGTAAAATTGTTAATGTGACCAGCGACACTAGCATGATATGCCCTCTAGCTCCACGAGAAATGCTTTTGACCCAGAGCTATGAACCGGTGAGGCCACAACTGAGGGACCTCATCCCCACACTTAACTTGTTCAAACTTGTGAGCACAATGGCCCAGCGAATACACAAGGCCTGTGAGCACAATGACCCAACAGGGGTTTGAACCATGGTGGCTGCTTCACCAACGAAGTGTTTTAACCATGACACTACATATCCGAAGATGATCTTTGTAATTGCATAAGCTACTTCTAAATTAAAAAAAAAATTCAACCAAAAAAAGAAAAAAAAAATCAAACATAAATTTTAGAGATTCAACCAAATTATATAAATAATAAGATCCCTATACTTAAAAAGACCAAATACACTTTAGGACAATGTATTTATAAGAAAATAATGATATTGCATGTTATCATACACACTAATTAAACTCAACCCCTTCCATGTTAATAATATCTTATAATGAATTACAATATGCAATATGCCAATTAGGCTCAACTACTTCGGTAAATAATATTTTTGACATTAATGACCACTTAGAAGAAAGAAGATAAATCTTTAGGTATTAGGTGGGGCCATTTCACCTACTAACATTAGCAAACAACCACACAACTCATGCCTAATGGCCCACATACATAGTGGAGAACACAGTCACTTTTGATGGGGCCATTTTGGAAATAATAATTTCTAGAACTCAATAACCCGGTTTACATGAACACAAAAAATTGGCTTCACACCTCCCACAAATGTTGTTTCTTTTACAAGGTGTTTGATATCCTCCTCTATACACTCTTTGGCTGGGTACTCAAATGCATTCACCCCATGTGCCTTGGTGAATGATTGGCTCCCTTCAAGAATAGAATCCTTAAGACAATGCCAAGTGTCTATGAACACCTTGTCCTAGTTCATCAAGGCCAGTCGTGTCAAGGACAGGCCATCCTTGTTCTGCACAAGGTATTTGCAGAGAGGAGTTAGACCATAGAGCCTCTCAGGCTTTCCATTCTTGTCTGTGGCTACAGAATAGCTAAGGAGGGAAGGATTTGCTAGAACTCTCAGAATCCTATCTAGAGTAATTATTGCATCTTGGTTTGTTACAATTGGAATTTAGGACACAATCTGAGCAGGGGAAACATGAAGGCCTTCACCTGCATTGGCTATGATTTGTAGTGCATCAAGCTCTATTGTAGTGTTGATGGAAATAGGGAGGTAGGTTAAGAAGCCTAGCTCCATAGCCACAAGTCATTCTTCCTCGTTGATAATGGTGAAACTAGCATATTATGAGGCACATTGACAAAGCTTTCTATATGATACAATAAGATAGATTTGGTGAGCTCAGCACTATCTCCATTTTGTCGACATGAACTTTGAATTCACCATTATCTATATGCCCACACATGAATAGGCTTCAAGGTTTAAATTCACATTTTCCAGGTTTAACTTCACAAATGAAGATATCATGAAAGATAATCCATGAATTCAAAAGTCTAATATCCATTCAATCAAGTCATAATCTTCATTTGATCTTGCTACCCGTGGAGTCTCCCATTTTACTTTGGCACATTCATTGGTGTTATAGAATCGATGATGTTTGTTCTCTTAAGTGGGTCATTTCTTGAAAGGCCTTGTGAAAATTTTTCAGAAGCTTTATATAATGATCATCACTCCACTCATGCAAAATCCACTATTTTTGCTTGAACTTTGCACAAAATTCATCTTGAGGGCCCTTCATAGCCCATTTTAATGAATCTTTTTGGTGTGACGATCCTCTCTTTGAAATCCAACCATGCAAAGATTCTTTCTTTTGGGATAAGCTTGCTTGTCCAAAACAATTTTAGTCGAATATCTTGTTCCTCTTGATTCCCAAACTTTGCTAGAACCCTATAGCCATCTTTAGCATTATATTGTCCTATTTTAGAACAAGCCCATATAAGATAATATTTCCCTCATTTTTGGATTAATATTTCTTTCTCTAATGAGGTCTAATAGCTGGTTGATTTCAATAGTAGGAATATGCAATCCCTCCACTTGCTTCTAGCTTCATTCTTGCATTCTAGTAGTCCTATCCAAAACCAAATAATCACTAACTCGAGATCCCCAATATTGTTGAAGCCAATGCTTAGCTATTGGAATATTAAGAGAGAAGTCAATGCTTAGATATCCTCCCCATGAGACTTCCAAAAAAAGGATAGAGGATCCATTATGGATATCCCAAGACAAAGAGTTTTCAATTAAATTTTTGCATGTTGCAATGAAATTCTAGGTCCTAGATCCCTTTGGATGAGAATTAGATCTTAGACGATTTTGAGGATCCCCATCTATAATGTATTTTGTTCCCATTATCCTTCCCCATATTGTTTTAGGGTCTTTAATGAACTTCCAAACTAGTTTAGCTTCCAAGGCTTTGTTCTGCAAGTGAAGATTTTTTATTCCTAGACCCCCCATGAACTTGGGTTTGATGATTTTATCCCATGCAATTAGAGAAATTTTATGTTTTTCTTCAGTGTTTTTCCAGAAGAAGTTTCTCATCTTTCTAATGATGAAATAATTTGCACTAGAAGTGAGGGATAAAAATGATAAAAGGTAGTTGGGTATTGCATAAATAACTGCTTGGAGTGCTACCAACCTACCAGCCTATGAGAGCCATTTCCTTTTCAAGGAGTTAATAATCTGATCCATCTTTAACTTCAGAGGATCTGAAAGTTTTGAGTTCCTGAATCCTTTGTCAATTGGGATGCTCAGGTGAATATAGGAAAGAATGCAAGTTTTACAGTTCAAAATTATTTGGATCTTAACCTCTAAGGGGGTAGGGGTGGATAAAAAAAATTTATTTTATTTTTCTTTATTGATAATTTGGCCTAAGGCCTTCCCAAAGGATTCGCGGAGCATTTTCAACTGAATTTCTTCCTTGATCTTTGCTACACCCAGCAAGAGGTTATCATCTACAAATTCCAATGCCACTTAATGAAACATCTGATGAGGATGTTGTATGTCCTATGGTATTCTCTCAACGAGGATCTTGTATTAACGATGACATTCTCTCAAAAGATAAGCGGTCATGGCCACCGTCAGAAGAGTTCTGGGTGTCATCATAATTCTGATGTCCACCTAGGAAACATCTGATGAGGATTTTGTATGCTCGATGACATTCTCTTGTCGGATGAGCAGTCATGGTTGTCGTTGGAAGAGTCCTAGGTACCGTCAAAATTCTGATGCTAGTCAATGAAACATCTGATGAGGATGTTGTATGTCCTATGAAATTCTCTCATCAGACAGGTGTTGGAATTCGGATGTCCACCCAAGAAACATCCAATGAGGATTCTATATGCCCAACGAAATTCTCTCACCAGATGAGCAATCATGGCCGCCATCGGAAGAGTCCTGGATGCCATTGGAAATACGATGCTAGTCAATGAAATATCTGACGAGGATGTTGTATGTCCTATGGCATTCTCTTGTTAGACGGGTGTTGGAATTCCGATGTTCACCCAGGAAACATCTGATGAGGATCTTGTATGCTCGATGAAATTCTCTCATCAGATGAGCACGCCATCGGAATAGTCTTGGGTGCTGTCAGAATTCTAATGTCCATCGAGGAAACATTTGACGAGGATGATGTATGCCCAATGAAATTCTCTAACTAGGTGATGCATTAGTTTGGATTCAGAAATCCTCCACCGAGGTTACTCCTTATAAGATACTACCTTTTACAGGGTATACCTTTTAACTAACCTTTGGGATCTTTAATAGAATTCGCTCCTAGCAGAGTATTTTGTAGACCCTAACAAGTTGATTATCTATTACTGTAGATAGCTAACTTGGGAGTCCCATCTCACCATGGTTTTTACCTATTTGGGTTTTCCATGTATAAACACTTGTGTTATGGTGGATGTTTTACATATTGTGGATGTTGTTATATCATTTTTGATTGCATGCATATTATTTTAAAAACTTCTTAAGTTTATCTGTCAGCCAATGTTTAATGTAGTAATATTTTTGGTGTCAATTGATATCAGAGCCTAACTTCTTTAAAGCCTAATCACTTGGAAGGGAACACAAAACCTACAATGGGGGATATGAGCTACTTTGAGATGGCTAGAGAGCTTGAGACTAGTAGGAATGATATTGAAACCCTAAGGGTCAAACTGAAAGCTTCTCAAGTCAAAAGAAGAGAGATAAAAGAACAACTATTAGAAATATTTGTTAATAGTTCTTCAGATGAGGCCAATATTGATGCTTTAGCTGAGGAAGTTGAAAAACTAAATAGTGAAAAGCTAAATCTAAGGAGCAAGATAGAAGGTCTTACTATCCACATGAGTTAGGAACTAGAAGCTAGGAGAACTACTAAAAATATCACCAAAGAAAGAGATCATGAGATTGCTAATATCAAGCAAGAGAATGCTACCTTGCATGAGCATTTGAATGTAGAAAGAGAAGAAAAAGACAACCTACAACTAGATCTTTAATTAGCATCATCTCTAAGAGAGAACCTACCAAAACATAATGAACATCTCACTAGACAGCTCACTGAAGCGAATGGGAAATTGGAAAAGTTCAACAAAAGTTCTACCTTGCTAAAAGAGAAAATTTAATCACAAAGGAAGAATGGTGATACTTTTGGACTTGGTTTTCACACATTTGAAAAAGATGAATCCTTCGGTACCAAGAGAAACACTCTTAAGCATAAATCTTCTCCTAAGGTAAAACATCCTATCGGTAAGAAGCTCTTTAAACTTGTTTGTTTTGTTTGCCATAAACATGGTCACACTGTAAATGTTTTGTTGGCATTGTCTTGTCATTGATGTCAACCAGTATGGGATGACTACTAGTAGATAAGGTGTATGTGCAACAGTGCTATGGAGGAATATAGGATGTGATATCTTGGATATCACCATGTGTTGTAGAACACCAATAACATAAGGAAGATGACCTCAGGAGTCAACAGTACATGAGTTAGTGCCTGACTTGTGTGATGAGATAGAAAGATGTCTAAGCAGTTGTTTGTGATGAAGAGGAAGAATATTATCTGACTCACATCAACAATAGATGAGAAGATAAAAAGTATGTTGTGAGGATGCAAAACAATAGGAATCCCACCTGATGAAGATACAATCATCATAAGAAGCAATGAATGATAGTGAAAGTGCCACCATTGGATCACATGTGCCTATTTGAAGAAGTGTTTCACAAATAGGAAAGTCACATGAGTACACTGGAGGATGCAGAAGGCAAGATGCCAATCCACCGATAAGAGGAAATTGTCTCCTGGTATGCATGGTATGAATCATGAGTCTTTGAGGTAAGAGAGAAGAGGCAAACACATGTTGAAATAATGGTACAGATGAAGTGTGATATGTTTGTCACTTTGACAAACTAGCAAAGATATGATCAGAGATGATCAAGGAAAAGGCATAACTGAGTAGATGTAGAAAGAGGAAGAATGGATTGACTAAAGAAGGAGTATAGTGAAGGTTGATGACTTTTGTCATCAAGAGTGCTTACTGGTATGTATGTTTACCGGTAATTTGGACAAGTTGCAGATGTAGAAGTCTTCCCACTTGATGGGAATGTGCATGCTTAGGTCAGTAATGTCTAAAGATGGGTTTAGGTGTTCCATCGACAGTATAGTAAAGAGAAGACATAAGGAGATAACACGTAGAATGTGAGATACCGAAAGGGCTAGTAAACTGGCAGGGAGGAGGAACCGATAGAGTGGTTGGTAAGTGATCCTATCTAGACCGACTCAAAGAGCCAAGTTAATAGTTGGTTGATATGGATGCCACATGGATTCAAGGTGCCAAGGTCGCAGAGGTTGGTGAAGTGTCGTGTAGAGTTAGGTATCTCTAGAGGTGTGCATTGAATATGGATCCTGTAATTTGTGGATGAGGTTAGAAGCATGTGGCTTGAGGAAGAATGAACAACAAAGAAGGATCAAGGAGTTGTTGGCTCCTGGATCAAAGCAAGATCCTACTATTATAAGACATCGAGAAGGAAACAACAAAGGTATTAATGATGGTTTGAAAGATGCAGGTCGAGGTAAAGGATCATGTTTCCTATATTTGGAAAACATGTATTGGAAGGCATGATAATGGAGGAGATGAATAGTTGGCTACCAAGGAGATGAAATCGAGCAAGATCTAATTGGATTTGGTTTGCCTCGAGGATGGTGAGGAAACCCTAATTGCCTAGATTTTAAAGTGGGCTTTGGCGAGAAAACCTAGTTATAAATATGAAGGTAGAATGTCTACTGAGTAAAGTTTAGTATTTACAGAGTTGCAACCGAGTTATGATAGAGCGCATTGGATGAATACAAGCATTATTTAATGAAGGACAATGATGAGTTGGATATGTATAAATGATTAGAATACTGCACATAAAGTTTGTTAAAGGGTCTATGGCAATGAAAGATTGACAGGAAGATCTATAGCACAGATTGAACCGCAATAACCTTGTGCAAGTTCCAAGAAAGGACTGCAAGTCTCGAGGCAAGGTAAAATGTTTTCAGATCAAATGATGCATTGAACCTGGTCAAGATTAAAGATCTGATGGCTAAGATTGATCATGGGAAATGTGATCAAAGAGATTAAGTGGTGAGAATTGTTTATAAATAAGAAATTGTTGGTAAACAATGGATGCAGTCAAGTGTAAGCACAGGGATGCTACATAGTGATTACCGAGCATAGAAGCTTGAAGACCTATTTGAATAATAAAGTAGGAGCCCAGCAGAAGACTGGATAAGTCTTATGACAAGATTGTTTTGAGAAAATAAGAATCTTCTTTAGCATTTTAGATGTGAAGTTGTAGATATATTTACTATTGTTGTTTATTCTAAATAACAGAGAAATCTCTTAACTGAGTGGACTTAACAGTCTTATTTGTAAACCCTCTAGCAAGGTAACATTCTAAATGAGTGTTTTAAATCCTTTCACAAGGTCACTTCTAACAAAGTGAAGATCCTAACAAATCTGAGGGAAATCCCTTAACTGGGTTACATCTAGCAATGTGTTTGTAATCTTTAACAGGATTTGATTTTAACCGAGCATACTCTAGAAGAGTATATTTCTTAGTGGGTCCAAAATCCCATAGTAGTTTTTCCCTATTTGGGTTTCCATGTTAAATATGGTGTTATGAGTTTCATGATGATTATATGTTTATGAGTTTGCATGGTTAGCAGTTTTTGGTTATATTATTGAAGTATATGTTACCGAGGTTGAATCTATCAATTTTATGGAAGTTTAAGTTTGTATGATTCAGTCCCCCCTCTCATCTTGTTAGCTATTGGCATCAACTCTTTACATTAAGTATCAAAACTATCAGATTAGTGAGGAGAAGATTTTGCATAGAAGAAAAGTGGAAGAGGTGTACCAGTAGAGTTACCGATAGTTAAGCAGAAGAAAAGTAAGTCAGTGTAGGAGACAAGGCATCTCACCGGTAGGGTAAGTTATTTTAAAATGGTTGCCAGATTCACTTGTAATAGAGTAACCACTTATGTATTTGATGTTTTCATTGTAATCACTGAGTTGTAGCTCGATGTAGGGGTTGTAGGTCCTTTGGGTTGTAGCTCCTTGGGTTGGTTCCCTAAGTAAGGGGTCGGTGCCCTAAACATTGTAATGGTTTTCATTGTGAGGCTAGATTGGAGAAGTAGACTCTAGCAGTATTGCTCACCTAGGATTTTCCCATCTTGGGTTTTCCTTGTATATGCTGGTGTTATGTGATGTCCCCTTATGTACGTTTACATTTGATTTAGTCTCCTGACTAACCGGTAAATTTGTTCATAGTTAGATCTAATAACCAAATTCTCACATAGGATAGATAAAGGGAAAAGTTTGAGAACCACTGATTCATCCCCTCCCCCTCTCAATGGTGAATTGTGACTAACCATTGGTATCAGAGTGTAGGTTCCTAGTCAGACGAGCTTTCTCCAACTTGGGTAGATTATGTCTTAAGGACAAAATGGTTTGTTTAGTTTCAATCCCTACTCCAAAGTTTGATGGATCAAACAATTCTATTTGGAGTTGTAGAATGGAAGTATTCCTATCCTCTCTAGGGTTTGATGTATGGATGTTAACTATCAATGGTCTCCCTAAGAATGTCAGTCCTCCCAGTAGATCTGAAGAAGAAAGAAGTTGCTTGTACAATGAAGAAGCCATGATGGCTATATTTAGTGGGCTCACTGTTGATGTCTCCTCACAAGTGGACAGATGGAAAATAGAAAAATCCTTATGGGAGAGATTGAAGATGCTCTATGGAAATGAGCCTACAACTATAGGATCGACTTGTGATGATAAGATGATAAATATATCTCATACCTCTGTAGATGATGAAGGTAGATCAACTAACAGTTGCAACCTTGATTACGAAGGAACCCACCTCTTCATAGCTCAAGAATCTGAAGATGAGGTGCACACATCTGGGAGTGTTAAGGAAAATAGATCCCACTAGAAAGATGTGTTTGGGAGTGATAGTGAAGGTGAAGATGAAGAGGAAGCAGAATTTGATCTTGCAGAGAGCTTGTAAATGCACTTGAAGAACTCAATAGAGTAAGAAAGGAATACAAGCTATTCAAGAATGCTGCTATAGTAGAGCAGAACAGGCTGAAAAAATGCCTTGAGGAATCTAAGAAATTCTTCTCAAAGATGAAGTCTCAAGCAGAGGACACCAAGGAGTGCTAGTGTGATGATCTAGCATCTAGACTAGAAGTTAAAAATGAAGAAAATCAGAAGTTGCTTGGAGAAATGGAGATTCTCTGTAATGACCTTGAGAAGTGTCAGGATGATCTCAAGGTGAGAATTAGGTTTCATGGCAATAATGATGCCTTGGAGAAGATATTAAAGAAGAAGAAGCATGCCAAGGACACTGAAGGGTTACATAGTGGTGTCCGTGAATTCTCCACTAGCAATAATGTACCCCACAATGACATTCAGTTTGTCTCCTCAAATGGAGAGAGCAAGGGATAGACCTTCATAGTCTCAAATTCTCCTCGAAAGAAGGTTTACCTAAGAAAAATTGGTTAAGAATTTAAGACAAGAATGAAGATCAGTGTTGTGAGAAGAAGGAACAATGCAGATCCCAAAGGAAAGGGGAAGATGGGAGAAGACAACTTCACCAGAAGCAAGCAAATGTGAAAGCAGCAAAGAAGACCTCCTACCAGCAGAGGACAAAGAAATGCTACCAACCATAGGGAAAAACAAGTGTGGCAGAAGAAGAGACCAGATGGAAGAGCTGCACATAATGGACAACCAAGGATCCATTCTCAAAGAAGAAGAAACGGAGATGCAAAATCGATAATATCTCCCCATGCATGGCAAAATAAATTTGTAAGTCATATGCCATCCTTTACTGGTTACAACTTTGCATGCAATGCTTACAGCCATAGGGTAGGGGAATGTAGAAAGAGATATAGAAAGGATAATGTAGGATCTCATAGAAATCATACATTTGAGAAAAATGTATCCAGAAGTAGATACATGCATGTCCCCTCTCTTAGTTATTTATTTTTTGTTTTTCATAACTGCAATGGTTTTGGCCATAGGATGTTTGAATGTCGAAAAAGGAACTTACGATCACATGGAGGCCAATATAATAACTATTTTCTATAGAAAAGTGGATGTAGAGAATATGGTAGTCAGAGACCTACATGGAACCAAAGGAGAAATTTCCTTTTAGGAGCAAGAGGCCCAGCGGTTTTGGTTGCCAGTCACAACAACATGAGGAGGAAAAGATGGTCAAATCGGTATGTCAAGAGATTCCCCAAACATGAAGTTGGGATGGATGTTGTATGCTACTATTGTACTACTTATGGGTGTGATGGAGAATCAGGAAATGGAAAGACTCATCAGTAGAAGAAGGAAAGACTTTCTCCCAAGCCTGAAAATGGGAAGAAGAATGAGACCAGGCAGGTATGTAGGAAGAAGACCATGGACCGACATTGTACATCCAATGCAAAGGTGATATCTCCTAAGTCCTAAAGGAGATGCAAGATCTTAGCAGGACTGGCACATTGAATTTATCATTCACCCACTCAGTAAAGATGGCAACATGGAAAAACATGTTGTTGCCAGTGTGAAGAGAGAAGAGGAGAAAATAAGTGTGTGTAGAAGTTGCCTTGCCTACACACCTACAGATCAATGATGGATCACTACTACATTTGTCAATAATTGGAGGTCAACAATTAATATCAGATGTTAACCAGTATGTGTAGGATGTTACCAACATGTATGCTGAGAGGTTCTTGCATGTTATGTAAGACAATGAAATTGGAAGATCATTGCAATAGTTCTAGTAGCATGGAGTGAAGCTATGTCTAAGGTGGTGTTGATGACAACCTGAATGACATGAGTAGGCCTAGTTGCTAACCATGCAGGCTTGCATATCTTTGGGTTAACTGGTATATGGAGGAGATTGGAGTACCGGTATTGTACCTAACCAGAGTTGAGAACCTGAGATGTATGACTCAGGGGGAGTTCAAGTGCTCATAATAAAGAGCCTCATGAGGATGAGCCAACCTTCTTGAACTTGTAAGGATATTGATTTCCCAAACTGTAGAATATGGAGAGTGCAATTAGAATACCCAAGATGGTTATGGGTATCTACGTATCTTCTGGTTGATTGGATTCATGGTACAATTACAATTGATTAATTAGGAATCAAATAGGAGGTGTTGTAGGTTGACCAACAAGTAATTAGTCTTCACTGACACATTAACAATTGGTATTAGTCCTTTTGCAATTGAGTTCTCTATCAAATAGGATTAGACCTACATACTCAATTGGTGTCAGTTGAATGTTAAGACCCTCATCTCAACCATTGTCACTTGAGAGGATGTAACATTTGGTGACTAGATAACAAGTGGTATCAAAAGAGGAGTTGCATCCAATAAAGACAAAGGTGGAGAAAGTATCTTGTCAGTGATCGGTACATACAAAGAGAAATAATATCCTGATAGTGCCCTTTGCCATTGTTGTTAAAGGGGGAGAAGGATTGTGTAGTATACCGCATAATACATGTGTGTGAATCCATGGATCAAACTAAGGGAGACGAAGACTATGTAGTTTGCCGAATACTACATGTGTTGTCATCAATGCCAAAGGGGGATATTGTTGGTATTGTGTTGTTATTGATGTCAACCTGTATGGGATGACTACCGATAGAAGAGATGTATGTACAACATTGCTGTGGGGGAATATAGGATGTGATATCTTTGATATCACCTTGTGTTGCAGAACATCGATAAGGTAAGGTAGAAGAACTCAGGAGTCACCAGTACACGAGTTAGTGCCCGACTTGTGTGATGAGATAGAAAGATGTTTGAGCGGTTGTTTGTGATGAAGAGGTAAAATGTTATCTAAATCACATCAATACTGGATGACAAGATCATGGGTATGTTGTAAGGATGCAGAACAATAGGACTCCCACCTGATGAAGATGCAGTCATCATGAGAAGCAATGACTGATAATGAAAGTGCCATCCTCGGATCACATATGCCTATTTGAAGAAATGTTGTACAAATAGGAAAGTCACATGAGTACATTGCAAGATGCCACTCCACTAGTAAGAGGAAATTATTTCCAAGTATGGATGGTGTGTATCATGATTATTTGAAATAAGAGAGAAGAGGTTTGATGAAGATCGATGTGTTTGTCACTTTGACAAACCAATGGAGATATGATCAGAGCCAATCAAGGAAAAGGCATAACATAGAAGATGCAGAAAGAGGAAGAATGGCCTAACTGGAGAAGGACTCTAGTGAAAGTTGATGACTTGTGTCATCAAGAGTGCTTACCGGTATATATGTTTACCGATAATTTGGACAAGGTGTAGATACATAAGTCTTTCCACTTGATGGGAATGTGCATGCTTAGGTCAGTCATGTCTAAAGACCAATTTAGGTGTTCCACCAAGAGTATAGAAAAGAGCAGATATGAGGAGGTAACTGGTAGAATGTGAGATACCGATAGGGTTAGTAAACCAGTAGGAAAGAGGAACTAGTAGAGTGGTTGGTCAGTGATCCCATTGAGATTGACTCAAAGAGCCAAGTTAACAGTTGGTGGATGTGAATACCACATGGAGTTAAGGTGGGAAGCTCATAGAGGTTGGTGAAGTGTCGTGTAGAGTTAGGTATCTCTACAGGTGTGCATTGAATATAAATCCCATGATTTGTGGATCAGGTCAGAAGGGTGTGGCTTGAGGAAGAATGAACAATAGAGAAGAATTAGGGATTTTTTGGTGCCTGCATCAAAGCAAGAAGTTTAGATTGTTAGAAGACCTCGAGATGGAAACAATAGAGACATTAATGATGGTTTGATAGATGCATGTCGAGGTAAAGGATTGTGTTTCCTATATTTGGAAAACATGTATTGGAAGGAACGAGAATGGTGGAGATGAACAGTTGGCTGCAAGGAAGATCAGATCGATCAAGATCTGATTGGATTTGGTTTTCCTCAAGGATGATGAGGAAACCCTAATCACATAGATTTTGAAATGGGCTTTGGCGGGAAATCCTGGCGATAAATATGAAGGCATGCACACATAAGATAGATAAGGGGAAAAGTTTGAGAACCACTAATTCACCCCCTCTCCCTCTTAGTGGTGCATTGTATCTAACATGTTTGTAGAGACAAACCTAATAGAAATGCAAGCTACAATACTAAAGCTAGGTATGTGTCCAATAAATTTCAAGGTCATTGATTCACATGCAAAATGTATGCACATAGATTAGTTGAATGTAGATATGGAGTGAATAATCCTATACCACATATGCATTCAAGACCAAATGGAAACTAGATGAGAAATTTTCACAACCAAGTCAACATGAATTGTAAAAGACACTACGGAAACCGGTTTTGTCCATTTGAGATGGAAAAGGTAACAAACGTCATTTGCACCATCTGTAACAACTTTGATCATGTGGCTATGAATTGCAGAAGAAGAACTGGGAAAGGTAATCCAAGACCTTGGAGATCATCTGGTATGCCTGTTATCACTATCATAAACTAGGACACATGGCTAAATTTTGTAGATCTAGAAAGAGAAAACTGGTCAATCCTTCTAAGAATAAGAAAGGAAAGCAGAAAGTTAATGTTGAAGAAACCCGAGAAGAAATGAATTGAATATAGAAGAAGAAGACTGATGACTCACCTAGAGAAGAAACTATTCCTTCACCAAGTGTGGAGAATCCTGCACTGGTGAACTAAGCTTTTTCATAGGGCTAAGAAAAACTTAATGGTAAATCCACTTCCAAACCCCTTGAGATAAATAAGCGGTAAGAGAATTTGAATGCATGAAATTTTGATAACTTTTTGTCAATTTGTTATCGACTAGTTTTACATCTATGTATCATTAAGCGGTGTAATTAGGGTTTGTAACCTTAACGAGAGAGCATTTAATATAGTAGGTAAAAAGGATAAAAGCAAGTTTTCACTTTGTTATTTTTATGCTAATGCATACGAGAAAGAATTTTGGAGCAGTTGCAGAGCTAAGAAAGGATTGTTAGCTAATTTTAGTCAAAGTTGTATTGTGATTTTATTAATAAAGCTAATTTGAAGGTTGGTGAAGACTGAACTGGTGTGCACTTGAGAATTCAACCAATTAAAGAGGTAGCATGCGTGAAATAAGGTATTTCTTTAAATATTCCTGCTTTGAATCTAGTTTATCTAGAATGGCATCGTCTTGTAAAATAGTAGAGAAATTGATGATTACATCTAAACCTTTGGAAGTTGTAAAAGCAGAACAAATTGTGTCTTATAATGCTTTATCATAGGTTTCTAGTGGTGTTATAATCAAAGAAGATTTGTCTGGCTACATTGCTTGCAAGATTGAGGATTTAGGATCATTGTCGATATATTCTCAGTTAAAATCCCTTTGCGATGAAAACAGAAAGTTTCAAAGAAAATATATTAGGGTTTATGAAAAAGATTTTCATAACACAGCTTACTTTCTTAAAGATTTTGAAGAAGAACATATCAGAACTATTTTGAGTCGAGTTCATGGGGAAAATATGTATTTAGAAAGGACTCATACTATAACCAAGGAAGCTATTCAAGTTGTAACTAGGTTTTACTCAATTAGTGAAGTACCTAAGCTGAGGCATATTTCAAAAGAGACAGTAAACACTCTAACCGGATCAACATCTAATGGGCGTGTTTTTCTATCAATAACATCAGGGACCCATTGGTAAAGTTGGAAGCTATGGTTATAGCCTATCAGGTATTTTATTCTAGCAGACTACATAGTGGCCCATCAGTAGTGGTGCATACTGTTTACAAGATGATAACTGAAAATGTTAATTATGACCTATATAAGGCCATAAGGAGACAATTATTATTAAATATTATGTCTATCAAGAAGGACATCAGTCTAAAGTTTAAATTTGGATAGTTATTGATCAGGCTTTTCTATTATTACTAGAATTTCCTACAGGGAATGGGTGATCTTGAATGGTCTAAGGATATACCGGTATCTGCTCAGATTAAGAACAATATCAAGGTTGTGAAGAACATTTTTTCTCCTGCAGTGAACAAATACTTCAATGAATTTCAAAAGAAAATGAGCATGAGAGTAAGGTTGCCTGAGGATGTGGTAAAACACTTTGCTAAGGACATTGTTGTCATGGTTACCACTGATTTTTGTTTGATGGAGGCAATTGAGACTAGAGAAGAAAAAATGGAAGATAAAAGTGATGAGGTCAACTATGACTTACTAATTGGTTATGCTAATAACTTGTTGGCATCTCCAAAGGATAAAAAGAAGGCAAATTAGATATTGTTGTAGTTTAGACTGCACAAGTTGAGACCGGTATTGTTCCTGCCATGAGTGGTAAAGGGAAGAAGAAGAAGGCTGAGAAAGAACCTCTGGTGATGAAAAGTACAAGAGTGACATGAAGTGTCCAAATCAAAAAGGAACTGGAACCTAAAGTTTACGCAAAGAAGGAGAGTTCATCTAAGAAAAGAGGTCAGAAACTAATTCTCCAAGATGAATTTGAAGGTACTAACATTGAGGAAGAACCCAAGAAAATGAAAGCAACTAGTAGAGCAGCTAAGCAAGTGAAGGAAGTGCCAAATGCAACTGTGCCTTTTGATATTTCAACTTGCAAGCCTGAGACTACCTTTGAGAGGAGAATGAAGACATTAGGAAGAAACAAATTTGATAATGTCAAAGATCATTTTGATTTGTTCAATGAAGAATAAAAGGACCAAATTATTCAACAGGTAATAAATTATTTGTGTCAGTACAATAGATTACCTCATGATCTTGAAAAGGATATCTCTAATTTCTTGTATACTGTTCTTTTGAATAAATGGGAGGAAGAAATAAAGAAAGAAAAATAAATTATAGATGATATATTTATACAATATTTTCCTGAGTTGTCAAAGGATGAGTTGAATGAATTGGTTGATAATTACAAAGTTCATTTTGCTTACAAAACAAAAAGATTGAAGTTGATCAGTGGAAAAGTGCAACCTGTTGAGACTGTGACTCATCAGATTGCTCATAATATCAAACACAGGGAAGATCTTATACATTCCTCTAATGATGAGCAAGATATTGTTGATCGACCTGAAATGGAGGAGGAAGAAATTGTACAAGCTGATTTTGTATATCCTGTCAAGAGAAAGGATGGCACTGTTGTCCAACAAGTCATACTTGTTGATGATACTCAGGACAAAATTGATCTATCTAGAAATATTATTATACCAGATATGCAACCACCTAAAATCACTAACTTATAGGTTACTTCAGTTGAGAAACTGACAACTCAACCAAGAGTGGATATTTGACCAGCAAAGGAACAACCTGAGAAACCCCAATCCCCACCGGTTTCAAAGGACATTTAGAAGAAATCTAATGAAAACATTGATACTTAGATCTCTAAACAGGAAACAGAGAAAGGATAAGAGAAAGCAATTGTTAAGGTAACATCTTCCAAAATGTAATAACATTAATGATATAGAAGACTGATGAAGATGATGATGACTCATTAGGCATCTCAGGGCCTATAATTGTTAATAATACAAGTGCATCTGAAATGATGAAAATTCCAACTATCATGCAATCTAGAGCACATAAGAAGAGACTTAAAGAGGAAAGAATGAAAGCTGACACCATTCAGAATGTTGTAGATATTCAATAAAGTATACTATCAGAAACTACTATAGGACATCTGACAACTCTTATTAGCAAACATGGTCAATTGGTTGCTGATGAATCTGACCAAATTAAGTCACTTGAAGAAGCAACACAAACTTATGTTGAGAAGAGTTATAGGAAGATGCATGGAGAGCAGCTTATGGAAGAAATTGATAGAGGGAAACTTGCTCTATCTTTTAATAAAGATTTGTTAAGAAAAGCTATTTAAACATGAGGAAAATATCTTGCTTCTACTTATAATTTTTCATTCTTTTATTCTGATATAAATAATAGGTGAATTGAAATAGAGCAAGAGATAGAAAATATATGCAATGCATATGTACCACTTCAAGATTCTATTTTTTCTTTTAGCAAATCTGTGGACAATTTGCACAATAGGTTGGATAACTATGATCTTGAGAAAGCAAAAAGACTCCCGTCACTGAAGGAATTGAAGGGTCTACTCACATCCCTTGGGACATACTGCAGAGAGCCTACAAGAATGCAAAAGCTATTTTAGCTAATCAAGAAAACTGTACACTTGATTCCATGGAAGAGTTCCATAAACAAATTATGTCTACACTTGAGGACACTAAGAATATGCCAGAGACATGGAAACGTGCCTTATCACAGTTGAGGAGGAACTTTAATTTTATTTTCATGAGACTTGCAAATGCATGAATCTTGATTCAGTTTTTTCATTTTTTTATATGTATGTAGAAATATGTATGTGTGTTTTTTAAAATTTAGTATGATGTATGTAGTAAGGGGGAGTATGTGTATATGTGTATAATTTTTTTTTTCTAAGGACACTTAGTGGTATTACTGAAAATTATCTAAGTGTTCCCATTAATGCCAAAGGGGGAGATTGTTGGCTTGATAATGATTGTAATGATTAAACTTCATCATACATTGTCATTGATGAAACACATACACACACATATGTTCATATTGTCTACCGGTGTGAATTCAAAGTTGTTTATACTACAACTAGTATTCTAGAGGTTTATATCCAACCAGTACATGGTGACAACTAGTATATACATGGAGACAACTAGTGGATTTGTATAACTCAACATCAACATAAGAATCCAATGGAGATTATCACAGGAGCATCAACGATAAATGTTTTATATGTTTAACTCCAAGTAGTATTGATTGTTCTAATGGATGATCGTTGATTATGTGATGAGTTATCACAAGTTGTGATGAGTTATCCCTACTGACAAGATTTGGTGGTATTTTTGTGATGAGTTATGATCACTTGACCAGACACACTACACCTAGGTAATTGTGTTATGATTTCTAGAGGCCGACATGAAATCTAAATGTCTATAGATTGACATCACAATGAATTATTTTGTATGAGTGAAGTGATATGTTATGTGAAAAGGAAGAAGTGTTAAGCTGCAAAGTATGTTGATCAAGAAGTGTTAAGTGTGTAGAAGAGGATCTATACAAGCAACTTGTGCTACTACTAGATTACATCACCTATTGTTTTCTAATCACTCCAACAATCAAATCCCCTAACCGGGTAAGCTCTAACAGGCTTCAATGTTGAAATCCTCTAACTAGGTGATCCATTAGTTTGGATTCATAAATCCTCCACTAAGGTTACTCCTTACAAGGTACTACCTTTTACAGGGTATAGCTTTTAACAGGATTCACTCCTAGCAGAGCATTTTGTAGATCCTAACTGGTTAGTTATCTATTACTGTAGATAGTTACCTTGTGAGTCCCATATCACCATGGTTTTTACCTATTTGCATTTTCCATGTATAAACACTTGAGTTATGGTGGATGTTTTCCTTATTTTGGACGTTGTTATATCATTTTTGATTGCATGCATATTTTTTAACAAACTTGTTAAGTTTATTTATCGGTCAGTGTTTAAAGTAGTAGTATTTTTGGTGTCACTTATTCACCCCCCCTCTCAGTTCTTTATAAGTCCATCATATACATGTACACACACACATACAACCACATACACACACATTCAGGCATATGTACACATATACTTAGATGCATACATGTATGTGTGTATTTTTGTTTATACCTATACGTGTATGTGTGTTTACATGTGCATGTATGTGTGTATGTGTATGTATACATATGCATGTTTGTATGTGTGTATGTGTGTATGTGTATATGTGTCTGTATATATGCATGTGTGTATGTGTGTATGTGTGTATGTGTCTGTATATATGCATGTTGATGTATGTATGTATGTATATAATATGTATGTATGCATGTATTTATGTATGTATGTATGTATGTATGTATGTATGTGTGTGTGTGTATGTGTATGTATGTATCTATGTATACACACATAAATACACATACATACATAAACACATATATACACTCACATACATACATACGCACACGCACACATACACACATATACACACATACATACATATACACGTATGTTCATACATACAAACAAACATACCTGCACATACCCATGCACACCCCTATACGTCTATGTATCAATGTGTATGTGTGTATGTTTATTTGTATGTATGTGCATATGAGTCTTTGTGTGGGTGTGGGTGTAGATGTATGTGTCTATATCTTTGTATGAGTATGAGGATTTATTTTATGTGTTGTGTATTAATTATAATTTTTTATGGTTTATATGTAAGGGTAATGAGAATTTATTTTTATTTTTATTATTTAATAGGTATATGTGCATTTTTTTAATAGTTTCATAGTGTCAATTTTCACATTTTACTAGGTTTAATTTTTTTTAAACATTTTTCTAATGTTTTCCTTCTAATTTTTTTTAAAAAATTGATAAACTATTCAATAAAAATAATTATAGCAACAAATATATTAATTTTTAAAATTACATATAAAAAACCCCAAAAAAAGGGAAAAAATGAACCTTCCTAAAAAAATGGGGGTTGCAAATAAGCTCCTTGTGAGGTCGGCCAAACTCCCCAATCTCCTTAGGGTACAAATGGGTGTAGGTGGGGAAAATATCAGTTTATATAACTCATAGTCCGATTGGACTCCTGGCACCATTTCAACACCACACAAGCACCATGCGGCTCGCATGTAGTCTAGTCGGACTCAGTCCGGTCAAACTACCCATAGTAGGCTTAAAGTGTGACACAAGTTCATGCATTTACCCCCTACTCTTTGGACTCTATATTGCACTCACTACTTTTCAACAAGCTATCCTGGCCATTTTTCCAGACTCAATAGCATGTGTAGAAGTGTACATGGATGAAGTGTACATGGATGAAGTGTACATAATATTGAAGATATGTAAAGACCACTAATTATCATTGAATCATGAAAATATTTTATTAATGATGATGGAGGGAATCATCTTGGGTCATCACATCTCTAAAGGAGTCACGATAGACTCTATAAAGGTAGAAGTTATTCAATGAATCCCAATACTCTAGAATCAAACTAATATATGTAGTTTTTTGGTCCATGCAGGTTATTATAGGAGATTTATTTAAAGAAAGATACAAAATTGACATGGACAAAAGACTATCAAGATTCTTTTGAAGACATTAAACAAGCCTAACATAATTTCTCTTGTTATAAATGTACCAATGTGGCAACAACCATTTCATATTCATGTTGATGCATCCAATCCAACAATTGAAATTGTCCTTGGTCAAAAGGATGAGTCTAGAGCAATGCATGAAATCTACTACATCAATAAGAATCTCAATCTAGCTAAAATGAACTACACCACAATTGAAAAGTAATTATTGGTAATTTTTTTATGCAATTAATAAATTTAGACATTACATTATATTGGTTAGAAATTTTTTGTCAATACGGACCATGAAACTATCAGGTATCTAATGAACAAGGTTGTAATAGGAGAACATATTATTAAATGGTTACTAATACTTCAAGAATTTGGCATAGCCATTGCTAATAAACTAGGAAAATATAATACCATAGCTGACTTTTTATCAAGAATGATTTTATAAGGTAACGATGAACCAATCAAGGATACATTTCTAAATGAGCATTTGTTTCCAATTTCTATCCAATCACCTTGGTTGATATTGTTAATTATTTCATCAAACATGGATTTTCACCCACCAAAATATGTCCAACATCAAAATTTTCTAAATGATGGATGTCAATTGGAGATCCAATCTTAGTGGGACTTTCAATCATTGCACCATCTTCAAGTAAAATATTTTCCCAACTTGAATCTAATTCAAAGCAAGGATTTTCCTCCAATGCAAGAATGTCATCAACTTTTTCTAGTCCATATACTAGTGGGACTTTCAATCATTGCACCATCTTCTAGCAAAGTGTTGGCAGTATAATCTGATTCACAAGAGCTCCTATGTTCTTGTAAATCTCTAAATTGATCTTCAATTTGCTTGGTTTCTGCCTCTACATTTGGTTTCCCTAGATAATGAGAAGTGTATTCAAACTACTTTTATGAATAGGCTCCTCACTAATATTGGTTTGGGAAATAAAGTCATCTTCATATTTCTTGACATAAATTTCACCTATGTATAATCCATCATCCAAGTTTGGACCCAAGTTCAACTCAGGTAGCCAATTACTTCTCTCCTATAAAACTGGTGCAAATGTGGTGTCAAAGCCATTTTCATTTATAATTAAATTCACTTCTGGACAACTATAATTCTTTAAATCATTCCTGTATGCTAAAGTTTCAATGTCTCCATTTTCATGTGTACTTGGTTACATATAACAAAACAAGATAATATCAATATTAAACGAAAAAAACTTGACAGAGGCCACAAATAAACAACTGTACTATGTCAAATTAAGGAATGGGAGCTTTCAGTTCAGGGTAGAGCACCCCAGCATCCAGCCAGTCTTAAACCATACACACTAAGCAACATATGAAGTCTAGAGAATGTTAGTCAACTTTGCGTGTTTAACACTTTGAAGTCTACAAATGTATTAAGCCTAAAAAATGTCAGTCAACTCTCAATGTTTAACACTTTTAAGCCTAAAAGTATAAGCTTCATGTGCATGATTTAAGCTGTTACCCAACACCCTAACAAGCTAATGGACAATGCTTAGACCTAATTTTATCCAACTGTTTGGCCACAAAATATGTATTACCGATTGTAGATTTTTTAATACTTGTGTACCCAATTTTATGGTGGGAAACTTTTGTATCCAATTTATCAGGAAGATGTAAACCTAACATTATGGATTGCGGTTGAAATCTTTCAACAGTAATAATGGGCTCCTCGTGTTCAAGCAGAAAACATGCTAATTGCTACATCGAAGCTTTGTAAAACGACAGTGTTCTGGTTCAGGGTGTTTTAAAGCAAATGAGGACCAAGAAAAGAATCATACCCATTACAGGTCGCTGGTCCAAATAGTAATTTTGTTGGTTCTTGGGCTTGAACCGTGCACCATTCTTCATTCTCTTGGTTGGGCAATCCCATATTAAATGATCCAACAATAACAAGTTCTCTTTCGAATTCGGTAGCTCTGTCCATAATCATTCTGGGAAATCACCCTCTCTTTTCCTGATATATGAGCCTCCATTCCCGACTTGACCGGATTTTTAAACAAAATGATTCGCAATTTCGCTCCACAAAATAAGAAGATAAACTTAGAGAATTGTGAACAAATATTTTGCTCCGAGCTCGGTTATTTATTTGATAATTTCTAAAATAAGGCTGTAGCAGTCACACCGACAAGGGTAATGGACGCATCGATTGGTTCTATAAGTTAAAACGTAGTTTTCAATTTATAATTTTTTAAAATAAGGTTTTACTAATTATAGTGGCCTCTGTAATGGATATATTAACTTCATTTTAAATTAATCACATATATATACATATTAAAATCTGGTTAATAAGTAGCAATCACACTTTAGTGTGTGATGTCGAAAAGGTGTGGAATCAATTGCAGCTTTTTGAGAGAACCCCTTGGCAACAAATCTGGCTTTATGTTTTTTAATACTATCATCTAGTGCATATTTTATTTTGAATAACCACTTTGATGAGACAACTGATTTGTCTTTTGGTCTAGGTACAATGTTCGAGACATCATTTTTTAAGATAGATTGGTATTCCTCAATCATTGCATTTTTCCAAGCTTGACATGTTAAAGGCTCTTCAACATTTGATGGTTCAGATTTTGTAAGTTCGGCCATGAGGGTAACATAGCATGATTGTCTTCTTGTTTTCTTATTCTCTTTGAAGATTTCATCGGGTTCCACACTATTTTCTTCAATCATCTTTCTTGCCCATAGTGGTATTTTCTTGTTGTAAGGATTTTCCGCATTCTTGAAATTAGCTGATTGAAGTTCATGATTTTCTATGCTATTCTCCCTCTGATTTTTAGTTGTAGGATTTTAATTTGATTCTATGGTTAGATCATCTTCTGCACTTAGAGATAGTTTATAAGCAACATCTTCTTCAAATTTGACATCTCTACTAATTTCAATGGATCTTCGTCCTGGAATATAGACTCTGTATCCTTTAGTGGTTTCACTATAACCAACAAATATGCCTTTCTTCCTGGAGGGTTCTAGTTTGGTTCTCTTTTCTTTAGGAATGCAAATATACATGTCGCAACCAAAGATTCTTAGATGGCTTCTTCAGGTGTTATATTCTCTAGGATTGAATGAGGGCATCTATTTTGAATGTACACAATTGTATTTGAGGCTTCAGCCCAAAATGAGATATGTAGATTTTGATCATGAATCATAGCTTTAGCAGCTTCAATGATGGTTCTTTTTTTTCTTTCTGCAACTCCATTTTGTTGAGGATTATAAGGTACAGTACACTCCCTCTTAATCCCAAGACAAATGAAGAATTATTTAAAAAAATTTAGAGATATATTCACCCCCATTATCTGATCGTAGAGTCTTTATTTTCTTCCCAGTTTGATTTTCCACTAGGGCCTTAAATTCTTTAAATTTGAATAACACTTTATTTGATTCTTTGAGTTTTATGAAATAGATCCAAGTTTTCCTAGAGTAATCATCAACAAATATCAGGTAATACAAGAATCCCCCAAGTGATGGTAATGACATTGGACCACACAAATAAGTGTGGACAAGTTCTAGTACAACTTTTGTTTTGTGTTCACTTGAGGGAAAGGACCCTTTCAAATTCTTCGCTAAAGTACATCCTTTACAAGTTCCAACATGGTCATATTTTAGATTAGGTAATCATGTGGTAATTTTTCCTATAGAAGGTAGGGCGCTAAATCGAAGATGTCCTAATCTTCTATGCCAAATTTCATTAGAGTTTGATACTTCGTGATTTAGTGCTTGTTTTTTAGTAATATATAATTTGTATAAATTACCATCTCTATATCCTATCGGAATAGCATTCTTTATGTTAGAGTTTTTAGGCTAGAGTAGAACTTTATCTTCATGGAAGGTGACATGATATCCTTGATCAGCTAGTCCTTAAATAGAGACCATATTCCTTTTGATACCTAGTACAAAGAGAACATCTTTCAATTGTAATGTAACTCCTATTCTTAATTGAATTGAGCAGGTCCCAATTCCTTTCACTAGATAGGTAGAATTGTCTCCTATTGTAACTTCTTCAGGTGAGTTGCCTTCAAAGGTTTCAAATTGATCTCTAAAACCAGTTATGTGTCGACATGCTCCACTGTCGATTATCCACATATGTTTGTTTGAGTTTAGTTTTCTTGATAGGGCAAAGAAAAATAGAGGATTCTCTACTTCCTTGATTTCAGCTATGGTTACTTGAGCTTTCTTCTTTTCTGGGCAAAACCTATGAGTGAATCCAAATTTATCAATCTTGTAGCATTGAATCTTGGAAAATTCTTTGCTTTTGTAATTATTTCCTCTCTTCCGTTTGAACTTCCTTTTCTTCCCTTTGTTTCTTGTGTTTGATCAAATTTTGGTAGTGTCAGACGAGCACTAATGCCTTGAATAAAGGATTCTCAACTGGATGGTAATCCCTTATGTGCTATTAGAGATAGCTCCATATCATCTATATTATTTCCAATAGTTGAATTGGTCTTTTAATTTTGAAATCTTCATAAAATAGGATGTGATTGTTTCTCCTTTGTTTAATGCAGATATGCATTAATTTATGTTTTAAAGTGAGTAATCTGCTTGCATAATGTATTTCATAAGTTAAAATGTTGTTTTCAATTTAAAAATTTTTAAAATAAGGCTTTACTAATTATAGTGGCCATTGTAATGGATATGTTAACTTCATTTTAAATTAATTAGATATATATACATATTAAAATCTGGTTGATAAGTAGCAATCGCACTTTTGTGTGCAATGTCGAAAAGGTGTGGAATCAATTGCAGCTTTTTGAGAGAACCCGTGGCAACGAATCTTGCTTTATGTTTTTTAATACTACCATCTAGTGCATATTTTATTTTGAATAACCACTTTGATGAAACAACTGATTTGTCTTTTGGTCTAGGTAGAATGTCCTAGACACCATTTTTTGAGATAGATTGGTATTCCTCAATCATTGTAGTCTTCTAAGCTTGACATGTTAAAGCCTCTTCAACATTTGATGGTTCAAATTTTGTAAGTTCAGTCATGAGGGTAACATAGCATGATTGTCTTCTTGTTTTCTCATTCTCTTTGAAGATTTCATCGGGTTCCACACTATTTTCTTCAATCATCTTTCTTGCCCATAGTGGTCTTTTCTTGTTGTTAGGATTTTCTGCATTCTCGAAATTAGCTGATTGAAGTTCATGATTTTCTATGCTATTCTTCCTCTGATTTTCAGTTGTAAGATTTAAATTTGATTCTACAGTTAGATCATCTTCTGCACTTAGAGATAGTTTATAAACAACATCTTCTTCAAATTTGACATCTATACTGATTTCAATGGATCTTTGTCCTGGAATATAGACTCTGTATCCTTTAGTGGTTTCACTATAACCAACAAATATGCCTTTCTTCTCGGAGGGTTCTAGTTTGGTTCTCTTTTCTTTAGGAATGTGAATATACATGTGGCAACCAAAGATTCTTAGATGGCATCAGTTTTGATTCTTAGATGGCTTCTTTAGGTGTTATATTCTCTAGGATTGAATGCGGGCATTTGTTTTGAATGTACACAATTGTATTGGAGGCTTCAGGACAAAATGAGATATGTAGATTTTGATCATGCATCATGGCTTTAGCAGCTTTGATGATGGTTCTATTTTTTCTTTCTACAACTCCATTTTGTTGAGCATTATAAGGTACAGTACACTCCCTCTTAATCAAAACAAAAATGAAGAATTATTTAAAAAAATTTAGAGATATATTCACCCCCATTATCTAATCGTAGAGTCTTTATTTTCTTCCTAGTTTGGTTTTCCACTAGGGCCTTAAATTCTTTAAATTTGAATAATACTTTATTTGATTCTTTGAGTTTTATGAAATAGATCCAAGTTTTCCTAGAGTAATCATCGACAAATATCACGTAATACAAGAATCCCTCGAGTGATGGTAATGACATTGGACCACACAAATAAGTGTGGACAAGTTCTAGTACAACTTTTGTTTTGTGTTCACTTGAGGGAAAGGACCCTTTCGAATTCTTCGCTAGAGCACATCCTTTATAACTTCCAAGATGATCATATTTTAGATTGGGTAATCATGTGGTAATTTTTCCTATGGAAGGTGGGACGCTAAATCGAAAATGTCCTAATCTTCTATGCCAAATTTCATTAGAGTTTGATACTTCATGATTTAGTGCTTGTTTTTTAGTATTATATAATTTGTATAAATTACCATCTCTACATCCTATAGGAATAGCATTCTTTATGTTAGAGTTTTTATGCTACAGTAGAACTTTATCTTCATGGAAGGTGACATGATATCCTTAATCAGCTAGTCCTTAAATAGAGACCATATTCCTTTCGATACCTAGTACAAAGAGAACATCTTTCAATTGTAATGTAACTCCTATTCTTAATTGAGCAGGTCCCAATTCCTTTCACTAGATAGGTAGAATTGTCTCCTATTGTAACTTCTTCAAGTGACTTGCCTTCAAAGGTTTCAAATTGATCTCTAAAACCGATTATGTGTCAACATGCTCCACTGTCGATTATCCACATATGTTTGTTTGAGTTTAGTTTTCTTGATAGGGCAAAGAAAAATAGAGGATTCTCTACTTCCTTGATTTTAGCTATGGTTGCTTGAGCTTTCTTTTTTTCTGGGCAGAACCTATGAGTGTATCCAAATTTATCAGTCTTGTAGCACTGAATCTTGGAAAATTCTTTTCTTTTGTAATTATTTCCTCTCTTCCATTTGAACTTCCTTTTCTTCCCTTTGTTTCTTGTGTTTGATCAAATTTTGGTAGCGTCAGATGAGCACTAATGCCTTGAATAAAGGATTCTCAACTAGATGGTAATCCCTTAAGTGCTATTAGAGATAGCTCCATATCATCTATATTATTCCCAATAGTTGACAATTGGTCTTTTAATTTTGAAATCTTCATAAAATAGGATGTGATTGTTTTTCCTTTGTTTAATGTAGATATGCATTAATTTATGTTTTAAAGTGAGTAATCTGCTTGCATAATGTATTTCATAAGTTACAACATTGTTTTCAATTTATAATTTTTTAAAATAAGCTTTTACTAATTATCGTGGCCATTGTAATGGATATGTTAACTTCATTTTAAATTAATCAGATATATATACATATTAAAATCTGGTTAATAAGTAGCAATTGCACTTTAGTGTGTGATGTCGAAAAGGTGTGGAATCAATTGTAGCTTTTTGAGAGAACCCCCTGGCAATGAATCTGGCTTTATGTTTTTCAATACTACCATCTAGTGCATATTTTATTTTGAAAAACCACTTTGATGAGACAACTAATTTGCCTTTTGGTATAGGTATAATGTCCCAGACATCATTTTTAATGATAGATTGGTATTCCTCAATCATTGTAGTTTTCCAAGCTTGACATGTTAAAGCCTATTCAACATTTGATGGTTTAGATTTTGTAAGTTCGGTCATGAGGTTAAGATAGCATGATTGTCTTCTTGTTTTCTTATTCTCTTTGAATATTTCATTGGGTTCCACACTATTTTCTTCAATCATCTTTGTTACCCATAGTGGTCTTTTCTTGTTGTTAGGATTTTCCACATTCTCGAAATTAGGTGATTGAAGTTCATGATTTTCTATTCTTTTTTCCCTCTAATTTTTAGTTGTAGGATTTTAATTTGATTCTACAGTTAGATCATCTTCTGCACTTAGAGATAGTTTATAAGAAACATCTTCTTCAAATTTGACATCTCTACTAATTTCAATGCATTTTCATCCTAGAATATAGACTCTGTATCCTTTAGTGGTTTCATTGTAACCAACAAATATGCCTTTCTTCTCAGAGGGTTCTAGTTTGGTTCTCTTTTATTTAGGAACGCGAATGTACATGTGGCAACCAAATATTCTTGGATGGCATCTATTTTGATTCTTAGATGGCTTCTTCAGGTGTTATATTCTCTAGGATTGAATGAGGGAATCTGTTTTGAATGTACACAATTGTATTGGAGGCTTCAGCCCAAAATGAGATATGTAGATTTTGATCATGCATCATGGCTTTAGCAGCTTTGAAGATGGTTCTGTTTTTTCTTTCTGCCACTCCATTTTGTTGAGGGTTATAAGGTATAGTACACTCCCTCTTAATCCCAATAGAAATGAAGAATTAGTTAAAAAAATTTAGAGATATATTCACCCCCATTATCTGATCGTAGAGTCTTTATTTTCTTCCTAGTTTGATTTTCCACTAGGGCCTTAAATTCTTTAAATTTGAATAACACTTCATTTGATTCTTTGAGTTTTATGAAATAGATCCAAGTTTTCCTAGAGTAATCATCAACAAATATCACATAATACAAGAATCCCCTGAGTGATGGTAATGATATTGGACCACACAAATAAGTGTGGACAAGTTCTAGTACAACTTTTGTTTTGTGTTCACTTGAGGGAAAGGGCCTTTTTGAATTCTTCCCTAGAGCACATCCTTTACAAGTTCCAACATGATCATATTTTAGATTGGGTAATCATGTGGTAATTTTTCCTATAGAAGGTAGGGTGCTAAATTGAAAATGTCCTAATCTTCTATGTCAAATTTCAATAGAGTTTGATACTTCATGATTTAGTGCTTGTTTTTTAGTATTAAATAATTTGTATAAATTACCATCTCTACATCCTATACGAATAGCATTCTTTATGTTAGAGTTTTTAGGCTAGAGTAGAACTTTATCTTCATGGAAGGTGACACGATATCCTTGATCTGCTAGTCCAAAAATAGAGACCATATTCCTTTTCCTATCTGGTACAAAGAGAATATCTTTCAATTGTAATGTAACTCCTTCTCTTAATGGAATTGAGAAGGTTCCAATTCCTTTCACTAGATAGGTAGAATTGCCTCCTATTGTAACTTCTTCAAGTGAGTGGCCTTCAAAGGTTTTGAATTGATCTCTAAAACTAGTTATGTGTCAACATGCTCCACTGTCGATTATCCAGATATGTTTGTTTGAGTTTAGTTTGCTTGATAGGGCAAAGAAAATTAGACGATTCTCTACTTCCTTGATTTCAGCTATGGTTGCTTGAGCTTTCTTTTTTTCTGGGCAGAACCTATGAGTGTATCCAAATTTATCACTCTTGTAGCATTGAATCTTGGAGAATTCTTTGTTTTTGTAATTATTTCCTCTCTTCCTTTTGAACTTCCTTTTCTTCCCTTTGTTTCTTGTGTTTGATGAAATTTTGGTAATGTCGGACAAGCACTAACGCCATGAATAAAGGATTCCCAACTGGATGGTAATCCCTTAAGTGCTATTAGAGATAGTTCCATATCATCTATATTATTCCCAATAGTTGATAATTGGTCTTTTAATTCTGAAATCCTCATAAAATAGGATGTGATTATTTCTCCTTTGTTTCATGTAGTTATGCATTAATTTCTATTTTAAAGTGAGTATTATGCTTGCATAATTTATTTCATATGAGTTTTGAATGTTCTTGAACATATCATAAGTTGTAGTTAGTTTTGAGATGGTTGAGAGAATGTGATCTTTAACAACATCAATTATGATTTTCTTATCCTTGTTGTGTCTTTTCAATGTTGTTTTCTCTGGCTCGTCTTTGGGCATCTTAGTATCTTCTTGTATGTATGCATCTAGTTTGAGTTCTTGAAGAATTTTTGTTATTCAAATTCTCCATGAGGTGAAGTTGGATACACCTTCGAGTCTATCCTCCACTCTAACACTATTCACCATAATTAGTTTTCCTTTGATTCTAAGTGCAACTCTGAATTTTTTTAGAAAAGAGGTGTCACTATTTTATTATTTCTCTACCAATGTGGCTTTGATACCATGTTAAGGAATTTAGATCAGAGATAGAGAATACTGTATTCTGGTAATATGTAGTGAGGATAGACTTTAATAAAATGACTGCAATGAATATGTTTTACCTATGTTGTGTATATCATATATAACTCTAATTATTAATCTTCTATTATAATATCGGCAACTTGTTGGTTCATGAAATTGCCACAGTTATTGGTTTCTGTTCACATGAAGTGTCGATGCCTATAAATAAAAGGATGAAGATTCATGTCCACATAGGGGCATGACTTCTACATGGCTTATGCCAAGTAGAGTCATGACCCTTTATTCAATGTTGTTATATATTACTTGCTTCAATTTGAATGAAGCTATCTACCATTAAACTATGCATATGCTTACATAGATATGAAGATGATTGAAATAAAGCCTTTAAATTAGGAAAATAATCAAGATCAATTACCAATAGGATCATGTTATGTTTGCAATAAAGAGTGAAGGAGAGGGAGGGATAGATAAGGATGGAAAGGAGATATGGAGGGTGGAAGAGAGAGAGGGGGGTTAAGGAGATAGAAATAAGGAATGGAGGTAGAGAGGGGGCTAGAGATAAGATGGAGACATAGATGAAGATAGAGGTATAGAAGGATATAGCTATGTAGATAAGGAGGGGGAGAGATAAGGAGAGGGGGGACAACTAGATGGATAGAGATGGAAGAGATAAATATAAATAGAGGGAGAGGGGGGGATGATGTGAGAGATCTAGAAAGAGACGGTAATAGTAAAAGTAACATGTGTATCATTCCATATTCTAGATCTCTTGTTTTGGTACAAGCAAGGAAAAAGTAAGAAAAAGTTGTAGAGATTCACGTTATATATTTTAAATAGATTTGTTTAAATGTTTATAAGTAATTTTCAACAAATCCATTTTGTGTAGTTTTTGCAATCATAGCAAGCCATGAGACGAAGATAGAAACTAGGTTCTTATTTGAAACTTCTGACCAACTATCTCATGATGTTAAACATGTTTCTAGCCAAACATTTGTTTTTTATGACTCTTTTGTACATTCTCCTGAATTCCAAGCATGTATGATTATTTATTATATAGGAAAACAAATAAGAAAACTAGTGAAGAACATTAACCCTGAAATGCATCCACAAGTGTTTAAGGAATTACAAGTTGAAGTAGATAAGGAAATGAAAGAGATGATCACTAAAAAGGGAAGAAGATTATTGTAAGAAGAAGAGGTCCTAATCCTACCTAGATGGGATATTATCTCAACCATAGGTTTTGACAACTTAAGGAGAAATTAGAACACAAAAGTTAAATTGTGTGTTGGAGTTGCAGATAAGATCTACACTTGGTCAAGATTTCACCCTAATAATAAGTCTTCGTATACTTCAGCATTATATTCACCACGTAAGAGGTCTCTCAATATTGTGGATCAAAGGCAAATATATGGATATCTTGTTCATAGATTAGAAGATATAAACCTTGTTGAGGTTGCAGACGTGACACTTGATGAAACAAAATTTACGAAGGCTCATATTGAAAAACTGGTGAAAGAAAACACATGGTATAAGAGAGAAAAAGAGTACTTGAGACAAGAAAATGCGAATTTTTGAGATAGATTGCCATCTTATTCAGGGAATTCTCCGTTGCCAATAACTGATGCACCAGGTCATCAGAAAAGACTAGTGATTATTACTTCAAAGAGGTGTTATTGGAAACTAGAAGTAATAAAGTTAGAGAAAAGAAAGGAATGGATAGTTCAATAGTGGAAGGCTTTAAAATCCAATGTTGTCATAGAGTTAATTAATGACATATTTGAAAAAATATTGCTACATGTTGACAGATTTTGGACTGTATTTGTTGGAACATACAAGGCCATTAAAGAAAATGAGAGGTTACAAGGAAGGTTAGAATCAAAAAGAGAGGAAGTCACAGAAGATCATGTTCAGGAGAAGTCAAAATATGCAGCGAAACAAGTTGATAAATGGATAAAAGCACATTAAAAGTTTAATAAGAATTTCCAATCAAAGAATTAAATAGATATGATCAAATGAAAGACAATCATTTCCTCTCATTCCTTAAGGATACTAATAGTAGTTTTAAAATTCTACAACAGTGGAAAATAGAGATTATCTAAATGTTACCACATGCCACAAGTATTTTCCATATTAAAGGCAAGTTGTTGAGAATACAAGTGATAAATTGAATAAAATGATTTCATGAGAATTTGGAATGAGGAATGTCAATGACCTCAATGGTGTATATGCCAGCCAAAAGTAATTTGAACATTTGTCACTACTAAATTTATTTCTAACTTGCATGAAATGAAGGAGAGAGCAATTAGAGACTATACTCCACTTAAATAGAGCCTTGCCAAACCCAATGGCCATGGATGGTTATTGAAGAGTGAGGAAAATGGGGTATCCTCTACGTGCATTCAAAGATGTCAATATTCTCAATATATTACGTGCTATGTTTTATTTTATTTTTTTTCTAATATTTTAGTTGCAATGTTCCATGTCATCAAGTTGGTTAAATGAAATCAATATCATCAGGCTTTACAATTTTGTTTTCAAATTCCCTCTAGCACTCAGTAAATATTTGTGCTTTATGAGAAATGTAAAGATTCTTTTAGCATATATTTAGTCATAAACATAATCAAATAAAATTTTGCCAAGTGTGCCAATTGATCTGAAGCCTGTTGCTCCCTTGAATTATAAATGAGAAATCAAGATCATTGGAAAAGGTTCTAGAATAAACACTTGGATGGGTAGCTTATATGTAGTCTAAGCTTGTTTCTTCCTTGTATTACAATTAAAAAATCAAGATCATTGGCAAAGGTTCTAGAATAGACATTTGGATGGGTAGCTTGTATGTAGTCTAATTTTTTTTTAATAATGGAATGCAATTTGCAAAAAATTGTTTATATCTATGATATTGTATCAATCATTCTGAAAAATTAATGAGAAGATGCTTTAGGATTATCTCTACCTTGTCTCATCTTATTCACATGAAGTAGTACATTAAGGATGTATGGGTTTGTCTTTGTACTCTTTGTGTGAATGTGTAATGCATTTCATAAGTTTCTTTCAAGAAGAGAATTTGTCTCTAAGGACATTGTATTGAATATGAGTATATTGTTGGCATTTTTTATGATTGATGTTGTCATTGTCATTGATGGACACACACTTGATTTGAGATCACTTTTGTATGTATAAGTTAAAGCTCAACTGGTATGATGCATTATAGTCTTTAGACTATCGGTGTTTTGCAGAATGTGTTCATTGGTTTGAAGTGGTATGAAGACCCCAAGCGGTTTGAGGATCTCAAGTTGTATGAGGGATCAATGTGGCAAAACACATATTTCCTAGTCTTCATTTTTGTCAAACTGGCAACCGGTGTTTTGTATGAACCAGTAAAACTCTATGATGAGTTACCAACCGGTATTTTGTGATGAGTTACCATCCACTGATTGCTTGGCGGTGCCGACACTCTGGCAGTGCTTTTTATGTCATGTTACAAAATGTCTAGATGCATTGAACCTAGGAAATTGTAATGTAATCCTATTGGACCGACATGAAATCATATTCCTTTATAAGGACATCATGTCTAGGGTTTTATGTTGTTTCTAGGGTTTAAGGTCGTTGATGAGTTTTTGGAAGTACGATCTTAATTGAGAAGATCAAGTTTTGTGAATTGTAACAGAGTGAGAGTTACTGAAGACTAAAGTAATATTGAAATGCATTAGCTATGAGTCATAGTGGATCTAATCAAGCAACCTGTGCCATTTGATAGATCATTCACTTGTTGATTACTCACATCTTTGACAAGTTTGAAGCCCTTAACCGGGTAGGCTCAAAGAAGCCTTTGTAAAATCCTCTAAAAAGGTGGTTCACATATGTGGATCTAAAATCCTCAAGCAAGGTAGTCTTTGATTGGACTTATCTCCTTACAGAGATTGAGATTCCTAATAGGATCTGTTTTGGTAAAGAACATTGTATGACCTTAACTGGCCTGACCTTAACCGTTCTTGTTCCTATTCTACAGATAGTTACTTGTGAGTTTCATCTCATCGTGGTTTTTCCCATTTGGGTTTCCACGTCAAATATCTTGTGTTATGGTGTTATGGCTCCTATGGGTGAATGTCTTATTTGTTATTTGGTTTGCATGTGTGTTAACTAGTTTGTCTATTAAACTGTTTTACCAGTTTATCACTAGACGTTTAAGTGTTTAAATACAGTGTTTTTTGGTATACTAATTCACCCCCCCTCTTAGTATTCATCAATTGGTATTAGATCCAACCTTTCTATGAGTCTAACCACTTGGAAAGAGATATGGGGGAATAAACTATGAGGGAACTTACTCATCAGCTCACTCTATCTAAGCAAGCCTATGATGATGTTATGGTCAAATATAAGGCCTCTCAAACAAGAAGGAGAGAACATGCTGAAAAACTGATGGAGCTATCTGAAAATAGTTCTTTTGATTAAGTGGACATGGAAGCCCTTATTCAAGAAGTAGAAAAGTTGAATGAATCCAATTCCAACCTGAGAAAAGAGTTGGAAGGACTGCCTATTCAAATGTGCCTGGAGCTTGAGAACCGGAGGAAAACTAAAGATCTGGTAAAAGAAAAAGATCATGAAATCTCCAAGATGAAGCAATAGATTAGTGCCCTAACTGCTCAACTCCATGCGAGAAAAGTGGAAAAGGAAGAAATATAAGGAGAATTGAACATGGCCATCTCTGAGAATGCAAACTTGATGGAAACAAATGCTGCTATTTCCAAAGAACTCTCTGAGTCAAAGGAAATACTTGCTAAGTTCAACAAGAGTACTGTTAAGCTAGAGCAAAAGCTTAAATCTACCAAACCTGTCAAGAATACTGATGGACTTGGTTATTTCGATCATGAGGAAGGTGAGACCTCTAGTGCAAATGCTAAAGTATCGAAGAAAAAACTGACATCAAAGGATAAAGGTAAGCAAAAGTTTAAACTTGTTTTCTTTAACTGTCTTAAAGAAGGACATATTGCCAATGTGTGTAGGAGCAAAGCCTACAATAATTTTCCTTACTTTATAAACAATGTACCTAGATCCAATAAGTTCAATGGTAATTGTTATGCATGCAACAAGTTTGGGCATAGAGCATCAGAATGTAGGTCTATTATGAACAACACTGGAAGACATCCTCAGAGGAGTCAAGGAGTTGGTCCAGAACCTTTTGTGAATCAAAATCACAACCAGTTTAATACCTATAATCATTAGTCAGGTAGCAATGGCTATCAAGCAGCAACCGGATGGAGAGAAAACTGTTGGAATTACCATGGTCATGGTCACACTACTATAACATGCAGAAGGAAGAATGGAAACATGAATAATGGACCTTGGAGAGCACTTGGAATGGTTTGCTATCATTGCAACAAACTGGGTCATTCAACAAAATTCTGCAGAAGTAGAAAGAGTATATCGGATGATATACCGGTCACTCCTGAAGGAAAAATTGATGTTGAAACTGTTCAAGTCGATATGAACAAAACCTGGAAGAAGAAACTAGCAATGTTGCAAGAAGAACCGGTTTCTGCACCTAGTGTGGAAATCTCGGAACTAGCAAACTAAGCATCAAAAAATCTTAGGGGGAGCAAATGGCAAAATGTTTCTAACCCCTGGTTTATAGTAGTAAAAGACCTTAACCGGTATGTGATACCTATCATTCGGCAGAAGACCGGAAATAGGAAAAGGAAAATTAGGGTTTACGCCCTAATGGTGGAGCATTAATTATGGTAGGTGAGAAATATGCTTAAAAGGAATTCTCAAATCATTTCTCACTAACATTCTTTGAGTGAAGAAGTTTTTCAAGTGTAGAGCAAAGAAAAAGTGATTTCTGTTGCGATTCAAAGAAATTTTGAAACCCTAAAGAAGATTCAGAAGCAAATATCAAATGGTCAAAAGAAGAACTTAAAGCGGTGATTCAGCAATCGACAAAGTGTGAGGCGAAGTGGAATTTGCAAGCCCTAAATTCACGATTTCTGAAAGGTATTTCTCGAGTTTTTTGTTTTATCATGGTTTCCGCATCTCATGCTAGCTCTACTGCACCTGTCGATTCTAAGAACCTAATTCAATGCAAGTCCAAATACAATACCGTGTCATAAGTACCTACTAGTGTAATAGTGGAAGAAGGCATTTCTGATTATATAGATTGTAAAATTGAAGACCTAGGGTCTCTCGCAATCCATTCTAAGCTAGGTCTATTATGTAGGAAGGGTAAAAAGATCAAACTGGAGTATAGGATCTTTGAGAAGAAGAAGCTTCACGATGCGGTTTACTTCTTAGAGGATTTCACAGATGACCACATTCGAATCATTATGAGGAGAGTTCATGGTGACAAGATGTACCTTGAGAGAACACATGATATCACACCGCAAGCTATTCATGTCATCATCAGTTTCTGTAACGTCGGTGAAGTGCCAGCCCTGAGGAAGGTCGTCAAGACCGAAATAACCAAGCTCACCGGTTCAATGAGTGACTCACGAGGAATGACTATCAATTCCATCAAGGATGACCTAGTGAAATATGCCTGCATGGTGATAGGTTACCGGACGTTTTCTACTAGTAGAATTAATTTTGTCTCTACTGTAGCGGTAAATGCCGCTTACAAGATGATCAAGGAAGATGCATCATTTGATCTGTGCACCTGTATGCAAAGACAACTTATGTTGAATCTTAAGTCAATCAAACAGGACAATGCACTGAGATTCAAGTTCAGACAACTACTGGTTGGGTTGTTCTTTTACTTTCAAGGCTACTTTCTAGGAGTAGGTGACATTGAGTGGTCCGCCGACCAACCAGTGACAAAACAAATCAAGGAGAGCCTACAAGTAGTTGGAATCAGCTATCCGGAAGCACTAAATAAATAATTTGATGAGTTCAGACGCAAGATGAGCCAACAGATAAGAATATCTAGTGAGTTAGTTAAAACATATGAGGAAGACATCTGCTTCACCATCAAAGTGGATGAATGCTTAATGGAGGCCGTTGACCCTAGGAAGGAAGAAGTAGAGCCTATGGGCTATGAGGTAATGAATGATATGTTGGACAGGTATGCTTCTACCGTAATCGCCTCACCTCTTGATCCTAAGGCAAAGAGAACTGACACCTATTTGGAAAGGGTTGCACTGGTTGTAGAACCCTATGCAAAGAAAGGAAAGGCAGTGCCTTCAACATTGGCACTGGTTACTCCATCAAGTCCCAAAGTGACCAAGCATTCACCTGCAAAGAAGAAACTGAAAGCAGCACCTCCCAAAGTCTTTGAGAGGAAGAGGAAGACAAAGAATAATTCAGTGGACTTAGAAGAAACTATGTCTAAAGAAAAGCCCAAGAAGACAAGGCAAACAAGGAAAAAGACAAAGAATGAACTGACATCATCTTCATTATTAAATATTGATATCTCTTCCTACAAACCTTTGATACATTATCAAAGAACTATTCAAAATATTAGGAGAAAGTTATTAAATGATTTAGCAGATCATTTTGATGATTTCAATAATGAAGAAAAGGAAGAAGTTGAATAGGAAATCATTAAGTATTTATGTGTTAATGATCGGTCACCATCAGATATCAAATATGTGACATTGGATTCTTTGTATAATTATTTAGACACCAAATTGTGCATTGCCATTGAAAAAGAACAGGAAATGAGGGAGGAAATATTTGCACAATATTTTCCTGATGTATCCAACTCAGAACTCTATGAAATCATGGAGAACTTTAAAGGCCTCTTGTTCATGAGAAGAAGAAGACTCGTGTTGCTTGAAGGAAAAGCCTCTGAAGTAATAAAAGATACTCACTCTCATACCAAAGCTACTCTGAGATTGCATCAAGTATCTGAGGGAAACCGGCTACCTAAAAAGGAACTAGAAATTGGAAAACTGGATGAGGTGTATAACAGTGATGGAGAACCGGTCATAGGACAAATGGACCCCATTGATGTTGATGCCTTAGATGGTGAAAATGTTACTTAGGGTACACCATCTAAAGGAACAAGATAGGAAAAGAAGGCAGAAGAAGAAAAGAAGCAATAGGAAGCTGAAAAGAAGAAAAAGGCAGATGAAGAGGATAAGAGAAAAGAAGAGGAAAAGAGGAAAGAGGAAGAGGATAAGAGAAAAGAGGAGAAATAGAAGAAAGAGGAAGAGGATACAAGAAAAGAAGAGGAGAAGAAGAGAAAAGAAGAGAAAAACAAGAAGCAAGAGGAAGAGAGGAAAAGGAAGGAAGAAGAAAAGAAAGAAGAGGAGAAGCAGAAAGAAGAAGAGAAGAAACGGGAAGAGGTAAAGAGGAAGAAGGAAGAAGAAAAGAAAGAAGAGGAGAAGCAGAAAGAGGAAGAGAAGAAATAGGAAGAGGAAAAGAGGAAAAAGGAAGAGGAGAAGAAGAAGGATGAAGAAGAGAAGAAGCGAAAAGATGAAGAGAAGAAACAAGAAGAAGAGAAAAGAAAGAAAGAGGAAGAGGAGCAGAGGAAGGCTTAAGAAGACCAACAAAAAGTCAAGGACAAGGAAGCAACAAAAAAGAGCACATAGGTGGAGACTCCAATGGCAACCGGTAGTCAGGCCAAACCAGCTACAATTACCAGTCTTATTGATCTCCAGTCTACAAATGAATCGGAGCTATTGTAGAGCATTAAGCTCACTCAAGAGTGATTGGATGCTCTAAGGAGGAAAAAGGAGGAAGATGTTATCCAAACTGCAGTGGAAACACTTACCAATTTGATACCCGGTACAAACCTTCCCAGTATCAATTCCTCACTTGCACAATTGAAGCTCCTATGCTCAGTTGTAGAAGATCAGGTACAAAGCCTAGAAGAGGTCGCAGAAGCAAATGCCAAGAAGGCACATCAAAAGGCTCAGGACACTGCCCTAGTGAAAAAGCTAACAGAGCTCCGGTCTAATCTCCAGAAGTACAAAAGGCCATTAGAGATGCAATGAATGAGGTTAATCTTCTACTCAGCAAGATTTGCCAACCTCATTTATTTTGTGATGATGTGCTCATTCAGAAGAACAAACTGCAATTTGATATGCAGTCATTTATTAGCACCTTCAAGATGCCATATGATTTCTTTTCCACATATGGTCAAACTGTTTACTAACTTTAATTGTAGTCTGCAAGACTAGAGGCAAAGATAAGCAACTGGACACGAAATTTGCAAGAACTTCAATTGGTCCTACTACCAAGATTGCAAATTCTCCAGAAGTGCTATCTAAATCTTGATGCCCTAACGATCACTCAAGAGATGAGCATGATAGATGCCATGGAAGAACAGGTCTCCCAAATGCAGATAGAGAAATAGGTGGCTACATCCCTACTTGACTCATGGTCCTTATCCATGAAGCAATTTTTGACAAGTTTTACTCTTTACTGCCATAAACACTTATTCTTTTAATACTAATGAAACAGGGGTTGATCTGTAATAAATTTTTTGTCATTATTGGCAAAGGGGGAGAAGTATAAATTTTGAATGTTTTGATATATACTTTCATGGTATTTCTGTTAAGGAGTAGTATACATTGTATTTTCTGCAAAAGGGATAGTGTATATGCTTAGGGAGAGTAATTTTGATTATGGCAAATTTTTGTTGTAAAACACTTAGAGATCAAAATTTAACCGAAGTGTTGCCATCAATGCCAAAGGGGGAGATTGTTGGCATTTTTGATGATTGATGCTGTGATTGTCATTGATGGACACACACTTGATTTGAGATCACTTTTGTATGTATAATTTAAAGCTCAACTAGTATTTTTTCCAACCGGAATGATGTATTATAGTCTTTAGACTATCGGTGTTTTGCAGAATGTGTTCACCGGTTTGAGGCAGTATGAAGACCCCAAGCTATTCGAGGATCTCAAGTGGTACGAGGGATCAAAGCGAAAAAACACATATAATCTTCATTTTTGTCAAACCGGCAATCGGTATTTTGTATGAACCTGTAATACTCTGTGATGAGTTACCAACTAGTATTTTGTGATACATTACCATCCACCGATTGTTTGGCGGTGCTGACACTCTGGCGATGCTTTTTGTGTCATGTTACAGAATGTCTAGAGGCATTGAACCTAGGAAATTGTAATGTAATCCTATTGGATCGACATGAAATCAGATTCCTTTATAAGGACATCATGTCTAGGGTTTTATGTTGTTGCTAGGGTTTAAGGTGGTTTATGAGTTTCTGGAAGTACAATCTTAACTGACAAGAACAAGTTTTGTGAGTTGTAATAGAGTGAGAGTTAATGAAGACTGAAGTAATTCTGAAATGCATTAGCTATGAGCCATAGTGGATCTAATCAAGCAACCTATGCCATTTGATAGATCATTCACTTGTTGATTACTCACATCTTTGACAGGTTTGAAGCCCTTAACCGGGTAGGCTCAGAGAAGCCTTTGTAAAATCCTCTAACAAGGTGGTTCACATATTTGGATCTAAAATCCTCTAGCAAGGTAGTCTTTGATCGGACTTATCTCCTTATAGAGATTGAGATTCCTAATAGGATCTGTTCTGGTAAAGAACATTGTATGACCTTAACCAGTCTAACCTTAACCGGTCTGGTTCCTATTCTGCAGATAGTTACTTGTGAGTTTCATCTCACCATGGTTTTTCCCATTTGGGTTTCCACATCAAATATCTTGTGTTATGGTGTTATTGCTCCTATGGGTGAATGTCTTATTTGGTATTTGGTTTGCATGTGTGTTAACCGGTTTGTCTGTTAAACTGTTTTACCAATTTATCACTAGACTGTTTAAGAGTCTAAATACAATGTTTTTTGGTATACTAATTCACCTCCCCCTCTTAGTATTCTTCATATATGTGTTGTGATCATTGAGTATAATTGTGGGTGCATATCTAATTAAAATTTGTATAATGAATAAGTGTTGGGATTAGATGGTTGGATTTAAATCAATTCTGGATATAAAATATATATTTTATTTTACTCCATGACCCTAGGAATCAAGCACCAATCTATCTTTGTTTCAGAAATGTCTCAACTATGAAGATCTCTTTTAAATTGATTTTGTAGGATTACCTTTAGATTAGGTTTTATTCCCAGTTGTTAAGTTGATGATGATAAACCAAGAATGCAATCACACTCTAAGATAATTAATCATTTCCTTGGTATATTTTCATTGGAATATGTCTGCTATATATGCAATATTTGTATTTTATCAATATGGAAACTTTGAATATTGCAAGTTATAGTCACTTAGGTTTAGTAGAGGCTAAAGAGTAGGAGATTACTCAATCCTCTAATTGAAATCTCATTCGTTGGCAACTAACCCAAGTGTTTGAAGATTGAAATTGATTATTTCGTAGGAAATCCTCAGGAAAATAGATGAAGTAACAATCAAGTAGTTTAGGGTTAGGACTTTCTATGAGATGGTAACCTAGTTATATATAGCTAGAAAAACCATCTTTAGTAAGCCTCGAATGATTTCATTTTATGTGGGTTGCACCTGTATAGTCCTATGATCTATATAGGGTTTATTGAGGTACCAAACTACTTTTTATTCAATGACATTCTTCGGGGCTAAGTCAACAAGTTGGGTTTGATTTTTGCTATAGTGTAATGATCCATTTTGTTCATATTTAATATCTAATAAGGTATTAATCTAGGAATACCCTTATGAATCTGATTTGAATTCAAAATGTAGGAGATATAACACACTCTTATAGAATTGGCCTCTAATCCTCCATGATCTATAGATGAGATGATTTCACTTGCATTAATACAATCCTAAACTTACGAGTTGATTTTAGTTCTAAGAAGTGGAGCAACAATTTTGGGATCCAATAGGATGGACAAAGGTATTGATATTGGGGTCACATTTAAATTTTTATATTGTAATATTGTTTTGTCAAGGATGTTAGCAAGAGCAATTATGTTGTAGATTTTGCATGGTCCTATCTATATGGGTAGGGTCCTGTCTACTCAAGGGTACTAGCACCCTCCTAGTACATTGGAGTCATGTACAATACAAACAATTTCTCTACAAGTTTTGTGGTATCTTTTATAAGTGCACCAACATCCTATATAAGTTTAGCATCATTATTTATATTGCCTTGGAAAACTAACAAAAGTATTTTTTATTTACTCCTATACCAACATGTTTAAAAAGGACAAATTTGGTACCTAAGGCCTGGGAGCACAATGGCCTAGTAGGGGTTTGAACCATGGTGTCCGCTTCACCAATGAAGTGTTTTAACTATGACACTACATGTTTGAAGACGATATTTATAATTGCATAAGATACTTCTAAATTAAAAAAGAATTTCTACCAAAAAAATTATTTTTTTCTTATATAAATTTTATAGATTTAACCAAAATATATAAATAATAAGATCCCTATTCTTAAAAAGACCAAATATACTTTAGCACAATGTATTTATAAGAAAATAATGATATTGCCTCTTATCATACACACTAATAAAAACTCAACCCCTTCCATGTTAATAATATCTTATAATTAATTGCAATATACAATATGCCAATTAGGCTCAACTACTCCGGTAAATAATATTTTTTGGTATTAATTACCATTTGGAAGGAAGAATATAAATCTTTAGGTATCAGGTGGGCCCATTTCACCTACTTCCATTAGCAAACAACCTCACAAATCATGCCTAATGACCCACATACATAGTGGATAACATAGTCACTTTTGATGGGGGCATTTTTGAAATAATGAGATCATTTATGGAACTCAATAACCCGGACTCCATTAACACAACAAATTCTCTTCACACCTCGTGCGAATCTTGTTGCTTTTGCAAGGTCTTTGAACTCCTCCTCTGTACGCTCTTTGGTATGGTACTCAAATGCATTCACCCCATGTGCCTTGGTGAATGGTTAGCTGCCTTCAAGAATATCATCCTTAAGATAATGCCAAGTGTTTATGAACACCTTGTCCTGGTTCATCAAGGCCAGTGGTGCCAAGGATAAGCCATCCTTGTTCTGCAGAAGGTATTTGCAGACAAATGTCAGACCATAGAGCCTCTCAGGCTTTCCATTCTTGTTTGCGGTTACAGAACAGCTAACGAGGGAATGACTTGCTAGAACTGTCAGAATCCTCTCTAGAGTAATTGTTGCATTTGGAATTTGGGACACAATCTGAGAAGGGAAAACTTGAAGGCCATCACCTACATTGGCTATGATCTGTATTGCATCAAGCTCTATTGCAGCATTGATGGCCATAGGGAGGCAAGTGAAGAACCCTAGCTCCATAGCCACAAGCCATTCTTCCTTGTTGATAAGGGTGCCACTAGCAGATTCTAAGGCACATTGACAAAGATTTATATATGATATAATAAGATAGATTTGGTGAGCTCAACATTATCTCCATTTCACCGATATGATCTTTGAATTCAACATCATATACATGCCCACACGTGAATAGGCTTCTAGGTTTAAATTCACATTTTCCAGGTTTAACTTCACAAATGAAGATATCATGAAAGAGCGCCATGAATTCAGAAGTCTACTATCCATTCAATCAAGTCACAATCTTCATTTGATCTTTTTACCCGTGGAGTCTCCCATTTTACTTTGGCACATTCGTTGGTGCTAGAGACTCAATGATGTTTGTTCTTTTAAGTGGGTCATTTCTCAAAAAGCCTTTCAATTTCTGTGAAGTTCAAATTGTCTTGTTAATCATCCAATCTCTTTCTCAACATTGAATCTCTTTAAAATCAATAGACTATGCATGATTTGAGGATTTGTCAAATTACATAATTATTTGATATAATTTTTCTTTAAATTAACATTGCGCACTTAGCGTATTGTGGGGATCACTCCTCATCAAGGCATATGTAGTTGAGATGTTTTCAAGAATAATTGATCTATGAATTGATACACATGAAAATACCAACTCTTTTAAACCATGCACCCTTATCATAATATAATATTGCCCAAAGAACTAGTCCCACAAAACTTTAGTGTTCACCATTAGTGCTTATCGATTGTCTAACAGTTAGGTTGTCGTATCTATTTGTTAGTTTTAAATTGAGTAGAGAAAACACATAATATGAACACAAAACAACAAAAAGAAAATTAAGGCAAACACAAATAACACATAACACAATATTTAGGTGGTTCACCATAAAAATGGCTACATCCACTTGCAAGTAGAATATAACTTCTATTAATCAATCGATGTTTACATGGAATGTACTCATCTACTTATACAATCGGTTACATCTTCCCCACCCGTTAGGTGTGCCAGGGCCTAGAAGTATGATTCGCTGTCAAATTTCTCATGGCTATTGCAATCATATTGTAATGGCTTTGCAGGCTCCATCATTCCCTCCGTTTCCACGTTAGCATAGACTTCGACATTGTCGCGATGCTGAATCTGGCCTTTGCCTCCATATTGGATCGGAGAATTTTTTAAATCTTCATCAATAATCAGAAGATCAGAGAGAGCGCTTAGAGTTTCACTAGCACTCTACAATCCATCATGGCCATTTCCATAATAGTCTGTCATGATGTATTCCATGCGAGAGAACTCTACACGGTCATTGCCACTCTTCGATATCAATATCGCCATGTTCTTCAGATGGGTCACCGACAATATGAAGGAGTTGGAATTGCTGGGTTCGAGCATTCTCTGCTCCACGGTCGACATGCACCCCAAATCCTCCTTTAATACCTCATCGCTCACTTGAATATTTTCTAGGAGATCTTTCCACCTGTATAAGTCCCCTGAGTTCCTCATTTCCGATTCACCTTCTTCTTTGTAAGGCCTCTGTCTGAGAAGAGATATTGTTAAATTTTCTACATAGCAGAAGACAGATCTAGCTAGAAAAAGAAGACAAACGTGTTGAGAAAACAAAGGAAAAAAATAGAAGAAAAATAAACTCTATTAATTCAATGTGTTTTGCAATATGCCTGAAAGCATGATTTTATACAAAGAATGAACCACCAAAAGAACTGAAATTACAGTGGAATCATAAACTAGAGGATATGCATGAAGGGTTAAACTGAAATTACAAGGAAGATGTAGAGTTTAACAATGCACTCCTTGGTTAGATGACACAAATCTAGTAATGCATCAATGTTGGTTACGGTGGAACACAAGTTTCTTGTAAATCATGGGCACCAAACTGTTGCATGCACTAAACCCCCCCTTAAGTCTAACTAAGGAGAAATAAACCTAATGAAAGGAAAGAGGAAAGAGGCAAAATCTAGTGGGAATAAAAACCCCCCTCAAAATTATAAGAGATGCAACAATATGAAGTGCATAGGAATATCCTTTGAGATACAAGAAAAGTGTGAACAACTATCGAATGATGACTGGCAGAGTGCTGAATGAAGAACCTCCTCACAAGCCAAGATGACAATCAAGATCAAGAATCTGCATGAATGTCCTCAATGACACTACTTGAACAATAATCAGATGGCAAACAAAAACAAAACATCTGATATTTGAAGATGCACGTGGCAAACGAATTTGCACAAGTGACCCCAATGACACTACTCAACTATGCAAGAAGAAGCTGTTGGTCGAAAATACAAGTGCCAACAGTGAACTGATCAAATTTGAAACAAAACCAAGAAGCATTAGCACTAACAGTATAAAGCCTCCCTCATAATATGACAAAGGAGAAATAAGATAAGTCCACTAAAATGATGTGTCACAAAGGAGAAGATGAAGGCAAGGCCCATGAATAGAGGTTTCATCAACTTCCATTCTTCAGAAATCTACCTGCAAATAATTTGTCCTTCCTCCTAGATGTCAGGCTCTGATACCATGTTAAATTTCTACATAGCAGAATATAGATCTAGCTAGAAAAAGAAGACAAACTTGTTGAGAAAACAGAGCAAAAAAATAGAAGTAAACAAATTCTATTAATTCAATGTGTTTTCCAATATGCCTGAAAGCATGATTTTATACAAAGAATGAACCACCAAAAGAACTTAAATTATGGTGGAATCATAAACTAGAGGATATGTATGAAGAGTTAAACTGAAATTTCAAGGAAGATGTAGAGTTTAACAATGCACTCGTTGGTTAGCTGACGCAAATATAGAAATGCATCAGTGCTGGTTATGGTGGAACACAAGTTTCCCATAAATCGCAGGCACCAAACTATTGCATGCATTGATAGATATGAGCTTCTCAAGGTTGGGCGTGATAAGGGTAAGCTCCATGTTACCGAGACAAAGTTTAATAGCAACATCATCGGGTACCAGACTAAATTCATTATCTATAGGAACGGGGCATTCAACATAGCCAATATCATTTTCATCACCGCTATCAGTATTCAATAGTAGGAATATGCAATCTCTCCAATCACTTATAACTTCATCCTTGCATTCTAGTAGCCCTGTCCAAAACCAAATAATCACTAACTCAATATCCCTAATATTATTGAAGAAAATTCTTAGCTATTGGAATATTAAGCAAGCAGTCAATGCTTGGATATCGTCCCGATGAGCCTTCCCAGAAAATACTAGAGGTTTCATCATGGATATCCCAAGACAAAGAGTTTGCAATTAAATTTTTGCATGTTGCAATGAAATTCCAGGTCCTAGATCCCTTTGGATGAGAGTTAGATCTTAGAAGATTTCAAGGATCCCCATCTATAATGTATTTTGTTGCCATTATCCTTCCCTATATTGTTTTAGGGTCTTTAATGAACTTCCAAACTAGTTTAGCTTCAAAGGCTTTGTTCTGCAAGTGAAGATTTTTTATTCCTAGACCCCCATGCACTTGGGTTTGATGATTTTATCCCATGCAATTAGAGAAATTTTATGTTTTTCTTCACTGTTTTCCTAGAAGAAGTTTCTCATCTTTCTAATGATGAAAGAATTTTCACTCAAAGTGAGTGATAAAATGATAAAAGGTAGATGGGTATTGCATAAATAACTACTTGGAGCATTACCAACCTACTAGCCCATGAGAGCCATTTCCTTTTCGAGGAGTTAATAATCTGATCCATCGGTAACTTCAGAGGATCCAAAAGTTTTGAGTTCCTAAATCCTTGGTCAATTGGGATGCCTAGGTGAATACAAGGAAGAATGCATGTTTTACAGTTCAAAATTATTTGGATCTTAACCTCTAAGGGGACAGGGGTGGATAAGAAATTTTTATTTAATTTTTCTTTATGGATAATTTGGCCTGAGGCCTTCCCAAAGGATTTTGGGAGCATTTTCAGCTAAATTGCTTCCTTGATCTTTGCTACACCCAGCAAGAGGTTATCATCTATAAATTCTAATGCTAGTCAATGAAACATTTGACGAGGATGTTGTATGTCCTATGACATTCTCTCATCCAATGGGTGTCATAATTTTGACATCCACCCAGTAAACATCTGATGAGGATGTTGTATGCCCAATGACATTCTCTCACCAGATGAGCAGTCATGGCTGCCATCGAAAGAGTCTTGGGTACCGTCAAAATTCCGACACTAGTCAATGAAACATCCAACGACGATGTTGAATGTCCTATGGAATTCTCTCAACAGATACATGTGGGAATTACGACGTCCACCCAGGAAACATTCGACGAGGATGCTATATTCCCAACAAAATTCTCTCGCCAGATGAGCAGTCATGGTCGCCATCGGAAGAGTCCTAGATGCCATCGGAAGAGTCCTAGATGCCATTGGAATTTCAATGCTAGTCATTGAAACATCTGATTAGGATTTTGTATATCCTATGGCATTCTCTTATCGGATGGGTGTTGTAATTCCGACATTCACCGAGGAAACATCCGACGAGGATCCTGTATGCCTGACAACATTCTCTCATCGGATGAGCAATCATGGCCATCATCGGAACAGTCTCGGGTACCGTCGAAATTCTGACGTCCACTGAGGAAACATCTAACGCTGATTTTGTATGCCCGATGAAATTCTCTTACTAGATTAGTGGTCATGTCCACCATCGAAAGAGTCCTAGGTGCCCTCAGAATTTCGACACTAGTCAACAAAACATCTGACGAGGTTGTTGTATGTCCTATGGCATTCTCGATGTTATCTTTTGTGGATGGTTCATAAATTTTTTGTGTTTTATATTTTTACTTAACTATTATATCTATTGTTCTGGTATTTGGTTTATGTATTCTAGTAATAAGGTTTCAATGCATAAGGTTCTCTAATCTGTTGACAACTGATTCACCTGCACTCTTAGTTTTCCTCTAGTTATCTGAGTTGTCTAACAACAATAACATGCTAAATGTGGTCTAAAGTTTTTGTGGAACTTTTTTTAGAGTGGACATGGAAAAGGAGAGCATGATGGAGTAGGAGCTTCTATGAAGAGTGCACTTCGCCAATATAAACTTGGAGGTAACAACATACGAAATTCAAGTGAGATAGTAGAATGTTGCTAAAGTCATTATGGTTCACGTGACATAACATACAAAAAATGCTATTTTTCATAAGTTAAAGATATTGATCAATCATAATTGCCAAACAATTAATGCCATTAGAAGTTTACATATAATTAAACTTTTTCATGTACTTTATTTAAATTTTATTTCAGTGTGAATTCATTTTACATTGTACCATACACTTTATAATTTAATTGTTTGTATTTTTCCATGTATAGGTGATATTTTTGTGGTGCTTGAAGATCCTAACAATGTAGAAGTTGTTGACTATTACCTACTATGATGCACAAAACCAAAATGTAAATTGTGAGAATCAGTGGAAGATGTTGATGGGGAATAATATCCCACTAGATCAGTTGTTGTTGAATGCACTTCTTATCAACAAACGAAGATAGATAACAATGGTATTACATTTACTGAATACATGGCAGGCCAAACAGTTTTGCATTATAGTCATTTAGTTATAGCAACAAGATTACATTTTGAAACTTTACAAAAAAGAGTTTTTGTCCCCCAAAAGTGGAGGTTGCCTATCGAAGATCATGAAAGGATATTAGAGATAGTAAAAGATAGAGGATCCATATTTTATGTACCATGACCTCACTTAATTTATTAGAACAAATGAATTCAGAACCAATATTCATTGATTATGTTATGATCACTTGACCAGATACATTGCACCTAGGTAATTGTGTTATGATTTCTAGAGATGAACATGAAGTCTAAATGTCTATATATTGACATCGTAATGCATTATTTTTTATGAGCGAAGTGATATGTCATGTGAAAAGGCATAAGTGTTAAGTCATAGAGGATGTTGGTAAAGAAGTGTTAAGTGCATAGAAGAGGATTTATATGCGCAATTTGTGCTACTACTAGATCACATCACCTGTTGTTTTCTAATCATTGCAATAGTCAAATCCCCTAATCGGGTAATCTCTACCAGGCTTCATTGGTCAAATTCTCTAACCAGGTGATCCATTAGTTTGGATTCAGAAATCCTCCATCGAGGTTACTCCTTACAAGATTCTAACTTTTATAGGGTATAGCTTTTAACTAAGCTCTGGGATCTTTAACAGGATTTGCTCCTAGCAGAGCATTTTGTAGACCCTAATAGGTCAGTTATCTATTACTATAGATAGTTAACTTGTGAGTCCCATCTCACCATGGTTTTTACCTATTTGGGTTTTCCATGTATAAACACTTGTGTTATGGTGGATGTTTTACATATTGTGGATGTTGTTATATCATTTTTTATTGTATGCATATTGTCTAACAAACTTGTTAAGTTTATTTGTCGGCCAATGTTTAATGTAGTATTGTTTTTAGTGTCACTAAATCACCCCCCCCTCTCAGTGCTTTATAAGTCCATCAATTGGTATCAGAGCCTAACTTCTTTAAAGCCTAATCACTTGGAAGGGAATCCTAAAGCTACCATGGGGGATATGAGATACTTTGAGATGGCTAGAGAGCTTTAGGCTAGTAGGAATGAGCTTGAAACCCTAAGGGTCAAACAGAAAGCTTCTCAAGTCAAAAGAAGAGAGCTAAGTGAACAAATGTTAGAAATATTTGTTAACAGTTCTTCATATGAGGCCAATATTGATGCTTTAGGTGAGGAAGTTGAAAAAATAAACAATGAAAAGCTAAATCTAAGGAGAGAGCTAGAAGGTCTTACTATCCTCATGAGTCAGAAACTGGAAGCCAGGAGAACTGCTGAAGATCTCACCAAAGAAAGAGATCATGAGATTCCCAATATTAAGTGAGAGAATGCTACCTTGCATGAGCATTTGAATGCAGAAATAGAAGAAAAAGAGAACCTACAACTAGATATTGAATTAGCATCATCTCTAAGAGAGAACCTACCTAAACATATTGAAGATCTCACCAGCCAGCTCACTAAAGAAAATGGGAAATTGGAAAAGTTCAACAAAAGTTCTACCTTTCTAGAGGAGAAAATTTAATCACAAAGGAAGAATGGTGGTACTTTTGGACTTGGTTTTCACACATAGGATTCACCAGTACATGAGTTAGTGCCTAACTTGTGTGATGAGATAGAAAGATGTTTAAGTGGTTGTTTGTGATGAAGAGGCAAAATATTATCTAAATGACATCAACACTAGACGAGAAGATCACAAGTATGATGTGAGGATGTAGAACAATAGTAATCCCACCTGATGAAGATGCAGTCATCATGAGAAGCAATGACTGATAGTGAAAGTGCCATCACCAGATCACATGTGCCTATTTGAAGAAATGCTACACAAACAAGAAAGTCACATGAGTACACTACAAGATGTAGAAGGCAAGATGCCAATCCACTGATAAGAGGAAATTATCTCTAGGTATGCATGGTGTGAATCATAACTCTTTGAGGTAAGAGAGAAGAGACAAACGTATGCTGAAATGCTAGTATAGATGAAGTGTGATATGTTTGTCACTTTGACAAACTAGCTTAGATATGATTAGAGCTGATAAAGTCAAAGGCATAACTGAGTAGATGGAGAAAGAGGAAGAATGGATTGACTGAAGAAGGAGTCTAGTGAAGGTTGATGACTTGTGTCATCAAGAGTGCTTATCAATATGTATTTTTACCAGTAATTTGGACAAGGTGCAAATGTAGAAGTCTTCCCACTTGATGGGAATGTGTATGCTTAGGTCAGTCATGTTTGAAGATCAGTTTAGGTGTTCCATTAGCAGTATAGAAAAGAGAAGACATGAGGAGATAATTGGTAGAATGTGAGATATCGACAGGGTTAGTAAACTAGCAGGGAAGAGGAACCAGTAGAGTGGTTGGTCAATGATCCTATCTAGACTGACTCGAAGAGCCAAGTTAATAATTGGTTGATGTGGATGCCACATGGATTCAAGGTGGCAAGCTCGCAAAGGTTGGTGAAGTGTCATGTAGAGTTAGGTATCTCTAGAGGTGTGCATTGAATATGGATCTCATGATTTGTGGATCATGTTAGAAGCATGTGACTTGACGAAGAATGAAAAATAGAGAAGAATCGAGCAGTTGTTGGTGCCTAGATCAAAGAAAGATTATATTGTTAGAAGACCTTGAGAAGGAAACAATAGAGGTATTAATGATGGTTTGAAAGATGCAGGTTGAGGTAAAAGATCGTGTTTCCTATATTTGAAAAACATGTATTGGAAGGTGTGACAATGGAGGAGATGCATTGTTGGCTACCAGGGAGATCAGATTGAGCAAGATCTTATTCGATTTGGTTTGCCTCGAGGATGGTGAGGAAACCCTAATTGCCTAGATTTTGAAGTGGGCTTTGGCAGGAAAAAGTGGTTATAAATATGAAGGCCAAAAACATAGTTAGGTGTTATTGTATAGAAGAATATTGTGCTATTGTGAAGTGTGTCACTTTTGCATGTGAGAGTAAATCAGCCAAGTACTCAAAAAGTAACTCAAACAAGAGAGAGAGTGAAGAGAAGAACCAGTAGTGGTTATACTGGCAAAGAAAGAGAGAAGACAACTATTGAGAAGGCAGACCATGTACTGGTAGAGTTTATTGGTAGTTAAGTAGGAGAAGAGAGAGATGGTGTAGGAGAGAAGGCATCTCATCGGCAAGGTAAGGTATTTTGAAATGGTTGGAAGATTCACTTGTAAAAGAGTAACCACTTATGTATTTGATGTTTTCATTGTGATCACTAAGTTGAAGCTTGGTGTAGGGGTTGTAGCTCCTTGGGTTGGTGCCCTAAATAAGGGGTTGGTGCTCCTTGGGTTGGTGCCCTAAACATTGTAATGGTTTTCATTGTGAGGCTAGATTGGAGCAATAGACTCTAGTAGCATTTCTCACCTAGGATTTTCCCATCTTAAGTTTTCGTAGTATATGCTGGTGTTATGTGATGTCCCCTTATGTATGTTTACATTTGATTTAGTCTCCTCATTAACCGGTAAGTTTGTTCATAGCTAGATCTAATAACCGAATGCTCACATAGGATAGATAAAGGAAAAAGTTTGAGAACCACTAATTCATCCCCTCCACCTCATAGTAATAATTTTTTACTAACCATTGGTATCAGAGCATAGGTTCCCAGTTAGACAATCTTTCTCCATCTTGGGTAGATTCTCTCTTATGGACACAGTGGTTTGTTTAGTTTCAATCCCTCCTCTAGTGTTTGATGGATCAAAATATTCTATTTCAAGTTACAGAATGGAAGTATTCCTATCCTCTCTAGGGTTTGATGTATGGGTGTCAGTTATCAATGGTCTCCCTAAGAATGTCAGTCCTCCCACCGAATCTGAAGAAGAAAGAATTTGCTTGTACAATGAAGAAGCGATTAGGGCTATATTTAGTGGGCTCACTATTGATGTCTCCTCACAGGGGAACATATGGAAAATAGAAAAAAACTTATGGTAGAGATTGAAGAAGCTCTATGGAAATGATCCTACAACTCTAGGAGCATCTTGTGATGATAGGATGAGAAATATATTACATACTTCTGCAGATGATGAAGGTAGATCGACCAGCAATTGTAGCATTGATGAAGAAGGAACCCACATCTTCACGGTTCAAGAATTTGAAGATGAGGTGCACACATCTAGGAGTGTTAAGGCAAATAGATCCCACTATCAAGATGTGTTTGGGAGTGATAGTGAAGGTGAAGAAGAAGAGGAAGCAGAATTTGGTCTTGAAGGAGAGCTTGTAAATGCATTTGAAGAACTCAATAGAGTAAGAAAGGAATACAAGCTATTCAATAATGCTTCTATGGTAGAGAAAAACCAACTGACAAAATGCCTTGAGGAATCTGAGAAATGCTTCTCAAAGACTAAGTCTCAAGCAGAGGACACCAAGAAGTTAAAAATGTAGAAAATCAGAAGTTGCTTGGAGAAATGGAGATTCTCTGAAATAACCTTGAGAAGTGTCAAGATGAGCTCAAGGTGAGAATCAGGTTTGATGGGAACAGTGATGCCTTGGACAAGATATTAAAGAAGCAAAAGCATGCCAAGGGTACTGAATGGTTAGGTAGTGGTGCTGGTGAATTCTCCACCAGCAAGAATGTACCCCACAATGACATTGAGTTTGTCTCCTCAAATGGAGAGAACAAGGGGTAGACCTTCACAGTCAGAAATTCTCCTCGGAAAAAGGTTGAACTAAGAACAATTGGTTAAGACTTTTAGACAAGAATGAAGATCAGTGCTACAATAAGAAGGAACAATACAGATCCCAAAGGAAAGGGGAAGATGGGAGAAGAGAACTTCACTAGAAGCAAGAAAATGAGAAAGCAATAAAGAAGACCTCCTACCGGTAGAGGACAAAGAAATGCTACCAACCACAGGGAAAAACAAGTGTGGTAGAAGAAGAGACCAGATGGAAGAGCTGCCCAGAATGGACAACCAAGGATCCATTCTCAAAGAAGAAGAAATGGAGGTTCAAAATTGGTAATATCTCCCCATGCATGGCAAAATAAATTTGTAAGTCATATGCCATCCTTTACCGGTTACAGATTTACATGTAATCCTTATGACCATAGGGAAGGGGAATGTAGAAAGAGATATAGAAAGGATAATGTAGGATCTCATAGAAACCATACATATGAGAAAAATGTATCCAGAAGTAGATACATACATGTCCCCTCTCTCGTTTATGTATTTCTTGTTTGTCATAACTGCAATGGTTTTCACCATAGGCTGTTTGAATGCAGGAAAAGGAACCTGCAGTCACATTGAGGCCGGTATAATAACTATGCTCTGCAGAAAAGTGGATATAGAGCATATGGTAGTCAGAGACCTGCATGGAACCCAAGGAGAAATGTCCTTGTAGGAACAAGAGGCCAATCAATTTCAGTTGCCACTCAAAGCAACATGATGAGGAGAAGATGGTCAAATCGGTATGTCAAGAGATTCCCCAAACATAAAGTTGGGATGGATGTTGTACTCTAATATAGTACTACTTATGGCTGTGATGAAAAATTAGGAAATGGGAGGACTCATCAACAGAAGAAAGAAAGACTTTCTCCCAAGCTTGAAAATGGGAAGAAGAATGAGACCAGGTAGATATGGAGGAAGAAGACTATCGACCGACATTGTACATCCAATGCACAGGTGACATCTCCTAATTCCTAAAGGAGATGCAGGATCTTAGGGGGAGTGACACATTGATTTATCATTCAGCCACTCAGTAAAGATAGCAACATGGAAAAACATGTTATTGCCAATGTGAAGAGAGAAGAGGAGAAGATAAGTGTGTGTAGAAGCTTCCTTGACTACACACCTACAGATCAGTGATGGATCACTACTGCATGTGTTAATAAGTTGAGGTCAATAATTAGTATCAGATGTCAACCAGTATGTGCAAGATGTTACCGACATGTATGCTAAGAGGTTCCCACATGTTATGTAACATAATGAAGTTGGAAGAAGCTATGTCTGATGTGGTGTTGATGAAGACCTAAACGACATGAGTGGGCCTGGTTGCTGATCATGCAGGCTTGCATATCTTTGGGTTAATTGGTATATGGAGGAGATTAGAGTACCAGTATTCTACCTAATTGGATTTGAGAACCTGACATGTATGACTTAGGGGGAGTTCAAGTGCTCATAATAAAGAACCTCATAATGATGAGCCAGTCTTCTTGAACTTGTAAGGATATTGATTTCCCAAACTGTAGAAGATGGAGAGTGCAATAAGAATACCCAAGATGCTTATGGGTATCTACCTATCTTCTAGTTGATTGGATTCATGGAACAATTACAATTGATTAATTGGGAATAAAAAAGGAGGTGTTGTACATTGACTGACAGGTAAGTAGTCTTCATTGACACATTAACAATTTGTATAAGTCCTAATACAATTGAGTTCTCTATCAAATACGGTTAGACTTGCATACTCAATTGGTGTTAGTTGAAGATTAAGACCCTCATCTCAACTATTGTGACTTGAGAGGATGTAACATTTGGCGACTAGATAACAAGTGGTATCAAAAGAGGAGTTGCATCCACTAAAGACAAAGGGGGAGAAAGTATCCTGTCAGTGATCGGTACATACAAAGAGAAATAATATGTTGATAGTGCCCTTTGCCATTGTTGTCAAAGGGGGAGAGGGATTTTGTAGTATACCTCATAATACATGTGTGTGAATCCATGGATCACAGTAAGGGAGAGAAAGACTATGTAGTTTGTCAGATACTACATGTGTTGACATCAATTCCAAAGAAGGATATTGTTGGTATTGTGTTGTCATTGATGTCAGCTGGTATGGGATGACTACTGATAGAAGAGATGTATGTGCAACACTGCTATGGGGGAATACAAGATATGATATCTTGGATATCACCTTGTGTTGTAGAACACCGATAAGGTAAGGAAGAAGACCTCAAGAGTCACTAGTAGACATGTTAGTGCCTGACTTGTGTGATGAGATAGAAATATGTTTGAGTGGTTGTTTGTGATGAAGAGGCAAAATGTTATTTGAATCACATCAATACTAGATGGGAAGATCACAAATATGTTGTGAAGATGTAGAACAATAGGACTCCCACCTGATGAAGATGCAGTAATCATGAGAAGCAATGACTGATGGTAAAACTGCCATCCCTAGATCACATGTGCATGTTTGAAGAAATGTTGCACAAATAGGAAAGTCACATGAGTACAATGCAAGATGCAGAAGGCAAGATGCCACTCTACTGGTAAGAGGAAATTATATCCAAGTATACATGGTGTGAATCATGATTGAATGAGATAAGAGATAAGAGGTAAAGGCATGTTGAAATGCCCATACAAATGAAGGGTGATGTGTTTGTCACTTTGACAAACCAACGGAGATATGATCAGAGCTAATCAAGGAAAAGGCATAACTAAGAAGATACAGAAAGAGGAAAAATGGCCTGACTGAAGGAGTCGAGTGAAAGTTGATGACTTGTGTCATCAAGAGTGCTTATCGGTATATATGTTTATCGATAATTTGGACAAGGTGTGGATACAAAAGTCTTTCTACTTGATGGGAATCTACGTGCTTAGGTCAATCATGTCTAAATACCAATTTAGGTGTTCCACCAACAACATAGAAAAGAGAAGACATGAGGAGGTAATCGATAGAATGTGAGATATGGACAGGGTTAGTAAACTGGCAGGAAAGAGGAACCGGTAGAGTGGTTGGTTACTGATCCTATCTAGACTGACTCAAAGAGCCAAGTTAATAGCTGTTTGATGTGAATGCAACATGGAGTCAAGGTGGAAAGCCCATAGAGGTTGGTGAAGTGTCGTGTAGAGTTAGGTATCTCTACAGGTGTGCATTGAATATGGATCACATGATTTGTGGATCAGGTTAGAAGTGTGTGGCTTGAGGAAGAATGAACAACATAGAAGAATCAGGGAGTTGTTGGTACATGGATCAAAGAAAGAAGATCATATTTTTAGAAGACCTCCAAAAGGAAACAACAGAGACATTAATGATGGTTTGATAGATGCAGGTTGAGGTAAAGGATCGTGTTTCCTATATTTGGAAAATGTGTATTGGAAGGCGCGACAATGGTAGAGATGAATAGTTGGCTGTCAGGGAGATTAGATTGATCAAAATCTGATTGGATTTGTTTTGCCTCAAGGATGGTGAGGAAATCCTAATCACCTAGATTTTGAAGTTGGCTTTGGCAAGAAATCCTGGTGATAAATATGAAGGCCAAAGACATTATTAGGTGTTGTTGTAAAGAAGAATATTATGATACTTTGAAGTGTGTCACTTCTGCACATGAGAGAAAATCAGCCAAGTGCTTAGAAAGTATCTGAGACAAGAGGGAGAGTGAATAGAAGAACTGGTAGTGGTTATACCTGTAGAGCAAGAGGGAAGAGAGCTGTGGAGAAGGAAGACCATGGACCAATAGAGTTCAACATTGGTAAAGTGAAAAGTAGTGAGGAGAAGATTCAGGAAAGAAGAAGAGTGGAAGAGGTGTACTGGTAGAGTTTACCAAGAGTTAAGTAGCAGAAGAGAGCAATAGAAGAGTGAGTTAGTGCAAGAGAGAAGGCATCTCACTAGTAGGGTAATGTATTTTGAAATGGTTGCCAAATTCACTTGTAATAGAGTAACCACTTATGTATTAGATATTTTCATTGTGATCACTAATATGTAGCTCAGTGCAGGGGTTGTAGCTCTTTTGTTTTGTAGCCCATAAATCAGGTAGGGGTTGTAGCTCCTTGTGTTGGTGCCCTAAATCAGGGGTTGGTGGTCCTTGGGTTGGTGCCATAAAAATTGTAATAATTTTCATTGTGAGGTTGGATTGGAGTAGTAGACTCTAGTAGAATTTCTCACCAAGGTTTTTCCCATCTTAGGTTTTCCTTGTATATAAAGTGTTATGTGATGTCCCCTTATATATGTTTTCATTTGAGTTAGTCTCCTCACTAACTGGTAAGTTTGTTCATAGTTAAATCTAATAACTGACGTGCACACATAAGATAGATAAAGGGAAAATTTTGAGAACCACTAATTCATCCCCTCTCCCTCTTGGCGGTGCATTGTGTCTAACATGTTTGTAGAGACAAACCTAATAGAAATGCAAGATACAATACTAATGCTAGGTATTTGTCCAAAAAAATTTAAGGTCATTGGTTCACATGTAAAATGCATGGACATAGATCAGTTGAATGTAGATATGGAGCAAATAATCCTATACCACATATGCATTCAAGACCAAATGGAAACCGGATGAGAAATTTTGACAACAGGGTCAACATGAACTGGAAAAGACCCTACGAAAATTGATTTAGTCCATTTGAGATCGAAAAGGTAACAAACATCATTTGCACCATCTGTAACAACTTTGGTCATGTGGCTATGAATTGCAGAAGAAGAACTAGGAGAGGTAATCCAAGAACTTGGAGATCATCTGGTATGGCCTGCTATCATTGTCATAAACCAGGACACATGGAAAAATTTTGTAGATCCATAAAGAGAAAACCGGTCAATCCTTCTAAGCATCGGAAAGGAAAGAAGAAAGTTAATGTTGAAGAAACCAAAGAAGAAATGAATTGAATATGGAAGAAGAAGAGTGATGACACACCTGAAGAAGAAACTATTCCTTCACCAAGTGTGGACATTCCTGCACCAGTGAACTAAGGTTTTTCATATGGCTAAGTGGAACTTAACGATAAATCCACTTTCAGAGCCCTTGAGATAAATGAGCGGTAAGAGAATTTGAATGCATGAAATTTTGATAACTTTTTGTCAATCTGTTATCAATCAGTTTACATCTATGTATAATTAAGTGCTGTAATTAGAGTTTGTAACCTTAATGGGTGAGCATTTAATGCAGTAGGTAAAAAGGATAAAAGCAAGTTTTCACTTTGTTATTTTTACGCTAATGCATATGAGAAAGAATTTTTGAGCAGTTGCAGAGCTAAGAAAGGATTTTTAGATGATTTGAGTAATCAAGTTGATTTGAAGGTTGGTGAAGACTGAATTGGTGTGTACTTGTGAATTCAACCTGTTAAAGAGGCAACGTGCATGAAATAAGGTATTTCTTTAAAAAATCCCGCTTCGAATCTAGTTTATCTAGAATGGCATAATCTTCTAAAATAGTAGAGAAATTGATGATTACATTTGAACCTTTGGAAGTTATAAAATCAGAATGAATTGTGTCTTATAATGCTTTATCACAAGTTCCTAGTGGTGTTATAGTGAAAGGAGATTTGTCCAACTACATTGATTGCAAGATTGGGGATTTAGGATCATTATTGATATATTCTCAGTTAAAACCCCTTTGCGATGAAAATAGAAACATTGAAACAAAATATATTAGGGTTTATGAAAAAGATTTTTATAACGCAGCTTACTTTCTTAAAGATTTTGAAGAGGAACATATCAGAATTATTTTGAGTCGAATTCATGGGGAAAACATGTATTTGTAAAGGACTCATACTATAACCAAGGAAGCTATTCAAGATGTAACTAGTTTTTACTCAATTAGTGAAGTACCTAAGCTGAGGCATATTTCAAAAGAGACAGTAAACACTCTAACTGGATTAACATCTGATGGGCATGCTTTTTCTGTCAATAACATTAGGGACCCATCGGTAAAGTTGGCAGCTATGGTTATATCCTACCGAGTATTTTATTCTAGCAGATTAAATAGTGGCCCATCAACAGTGATGCATACTGCTTAAAAGATGATAACTGAAAATGGTAATTATGACCTATATAATGCCATAAGGAGCCAATTATTGTTAAATATTATGTCTATCAAGAAGGACATCACTCTTAAGTTTAAATTTAGATAGTTATTAATTGGGCTATTATTTTATTACTAGAATTTCCTACTAGGAAGGGGTGATCTTGAATGGTCTAAGGATATACTGATATCTGTCTAGATTAAAAATAATATCAAGGCTATGAAGAACACCTTTTTTGCTGCAATGAACAAATACTTCAATGAATTTTGAAATAAAATGAGCATGAGAGTAAGATTGCCCGAGGAAGTGGTAAAACACTTTGCTAAGGACATTGTTTTCATAGTTACCACTGATTTCTATTTGATGGAGCTAATTAAGCCTAGAGAAGAAAAAATGGAAGATATGAGTTATGAGGTCAACTATGACTCACTGATTGGTTATGCTAATAACATGTTTCCATCTCAAAAGGATAAAAAGAAGGCCAAATTGGATATTGTTGTAGTTCAGACTGCACAAGCTAAGACCAATATTGTTCGCGCCATGAGTGGTAAAGGTAAGAAGAAGAAGGCTAAGAAAGAACCTCCAGTGATGAAAAGTACAATAGTGACACGAAGTGTCCAAATCAAAAAGGAACTGGAACCTAAAGTTTATGCAAAGAAGGAGACTACATCTAAGAAAAGAGGTCTGAAACTAATTCTCCAAGAAGAATCTAAAGGTACTGACACTAAGGAAGAACCCAAGAAAATGAAACCAACTGGTAGAGCAACTAAGCAAGTGAAGGAAGTGCCAAAGGCAACTGTGCCTTTTGATATTTCAACTTACAAACCTGAGACTACCATTGAGAGAACAATGAAGACATTAGGAAGAAACGGATTTGATAATGTCAAAGATCATTTTGATTCATTCAATGAAGATGAAAAGGAACAAATTATTCAACAAGTAATCAATAATTTGTGTCACTACAATAGATTACCTCATGATCTTGAAAAGGATTTCTCTAATTGCTTGTATACTATTGTTTTGAATAAATGAGAGGAATAAATAAAGAAAAAAAAAGAAATCGTAGATGATGTATTTATACAATATTTTCCTGAGTTGTCAAATAATGAGCTGAATGAATTGGTTTATAAGTACAAAGTTCATTTTGCTTCAAAAAAAAAAATATTGAAGCTAATCAATGGAAAAGTGCGACCTGTTGAGACAAACATGGGGAAGATATTATACATTCCTCTAAGGATGAGAAAGATATTGTTGATCGACCTGAAATGGACGAGGAAGAAATTGTACAAGCTGATGTTGTATATCCTGTCAAGAGAAAGGATGACACTATTGTCCAACAAAACATACTTGTTGATGATACTTAGGATAAAATTGATCTATCTAGAAATATTATTGTACTAGATATGTAAGCACTTGAAATCACTAACTTATAGGTTACTTCAGTTGAGAAACCAACAACTCAACCAAGAGTGGATATTCCACCAGTAAAGGAAGAACTTGAGAAACCCCAATCCCCACCAGTCTCAAAGGGCATTTAGAAGGAATCTAATGAAAATATTGATACCTAGATTGATCTCTGAACAAGAAACATAGAAAGGACAAGAGAAATCAATTGTAAAGGTAACATCTTTCGAATCGTAAAAACATTAGTCATACAGAAGACTGATGAAGATGATGATGACTCATAAGGCATCTTAGGGCCTATAATTGTTAATAATATGAGTGCATGTGAAATATGAAGATTGCAACTATCATGCAATCTAGAGAACATAAGAAGATACTTAAAGAGAAAAAAATGGAAGCTGACACCATTCATAATGTTGTAGATATTCTATCTTGTATACTACCAGAAATTGTCATAGGACATCTAACAACTCTTATTAGAAAACTTGGTCAATTGGTTGCTGATGAATCGGACCAAATAAAGTCTCTTGAAGAATCATCACAAACTTACGCTGAGAAGAGTAATGGGAAGATGCATGAAGAGCATCTTATGAAAGAAACTAATACAGGGAAACTTTCTCTATCTTTTAATAAAGATTTGTTAAGAAAACCTATTCAACCAGGAGGAAAATATCTTTCTTCTACTTCTAGTGTTTCATTCTTTTATCCTAATATCAATAATAGGCGAAATAAAACAGAGCAAGAGCTAGAAAAGATATGCAATGCATATGTACTATTTCAAGATTCTATTTTTGCTTTTAGCAAATCTATGGATGATTTGCCCAACAAGTTGGATAACTATGATCTTGAGAGAGAAAAAATACTCTAGTCACTGAAGGAATTGAAGGGTCTACTTACATCCCAAGTAGACATACTGCAGAGAGCCTACAAGAATGCAAAATCTATTTGAGCTAATCTAGAAACTTGTACACTTGATTCCATGGAAGAATTCCATACACAAATTATGTGTACACTTGAGTACACTAAGAATGTGTTAGAGACATGGAAACATACCTTCTCACAATTGAGGAGGAACTTTAATTTAATTTTTATGAGACTTGCGATTGCCTGAATCTTTATTCAGTTTTTTCAATTTTTTTATATGTAAAACATTTTGATATATATGTTTATATATATATATATATATATATATATATATATATATATATATATATATATATATATATATATATATATATATATATATATATATATATATATTTCTTTTCAATTTGGCATTGTTGTCAAATGAGGAGTAGAAATATGTATTTGTGTTTTTAAAAATTTTGTATGATGTATGTAGTAAGGGGGAGTATGTGTATATGTGTATAATTTTTTTTTGTAAGCACACTTAGCGATATTACTGAAAAAATTTCTAAGTGTTGCCATCAATTCCAAATGGGGAGATTGTTGGCTTGATGATGATTGTAATGATTAAACTTCATCATACGTTGTCATTGATGAAACACATATACACACATATGTTCATATTGTCTATCGGTGTGAATTCAAAGTTGTTTATACTACAACCAGTATTCTAGAGGTTTATATCCAACTGGTACATGGTGACAACCAGTATATACATGGAGACAACCAATGGATTTTTATAACTCAGCATCAACATAAGGATCCAGCGGACATTACCATAGGAGCATCAAGAATAAATGGTTTATATGTTTAACTCCAACTAGTATTGATTATTCCAACAAGTGGTCATTGATTATATGATGAGTTATTACAAGTCATGATGAGTTATCCCTACAGACAAGATTTGGAGGTATTTTTGTGATGAGTTATGATCACTTGACCAGATATACTGCACCTAGATAATTGTGTTATGATTTCTAGAGCCCGACATGAAATCTAAATGTCTATATATTGACATCACAATGAATTATTTTGTATGAGCAAAGTGCTATGTTATGTGAAAAGCCAGAAGCGTTAAGTTGCAAAGTATGTTGGTAAAGAAGTGTTAAGTGTGTAGAAGACGATCTATAAAAGCAATTTGTGCTACTACTAGATCACATCACCTGTTGTTTTCTAATCACTCCAATAGTCAAATCCCCTAACCAGGTAAGCTCTAATAAGCTTGATTGTTCAAATCCTCTAACTAGGTGATCCATTAGTTTGGATTCAGAAACCCTCCACTGAGGTTACTCCTTACAAGGTACTACCTTTTACAGGGTATAGCTTTTAACTAAGATTTGGGATCTTTAACAGGATTTTCTCCTAGCAGAGCATTTTGTAGATCCTAACTGGTCAGTTATCTATTACTATAGATAGTTAACTTGTGGGGCCCATCTCACCGTGGTTTTTACTTGTTTGGGTTTTCCATGTATAAACACTTGTGTTATGGTGGATGTTTTACATATTGTGGATGTTGTTATATCATTTTTTATTGCATGCATATTGTTTAACAAACTTGTTAAGTTTATCTACCGGCTAGTGTTTAAAGTAGTAGTATTTTTGGTGTCACTGATTCACCCTCCCTCTCAGTGCTTTATAAGTCCATCATATACATGTACACACACACATACAACCACATACACACATACTTGCACATACACACACATTCACGCATATGTACACACATACATACATGCAGACATGTATGTGTGTATGTTTGTCTATACATATGTGTGTATGTGTGTTTACATGTGCACAAATCTGTGTATGTGTATGTATACACATGTATGCATGTGTATGTGTATGTGTGTATGTGTGTATGTGGGTGTATCTATGTGTGTATGTATGTATGTGTATATGTATATGTATGTGTGTTTATGTGTGCATATGTGTATGTATGTACATAAGTGTATGTATGTATGTGTGCATGTGTATATACATGTATGTGTGTGCACATGTGTGTATGAATGTATGTGTGTCTGTATATATATGCATGTTGATGTATGTATGTATGTATATAATATGTTTGTATGTATGTATGCATTTATGTATGTATGTATGTATGTATGTATGTATGTATGTATGTATGTATGTGTGTGTGTATGTAGTTTTATGTGTGTCTATGTATAAATGTATGTATGTGTTTGTATGTGTATGTATGTGTCTGTGTATACACACATTAACACACATACATACACTCACATACATACACTCACATACATACATACATACACATACACACATATACACACATACATACATATACACGTATATACATACATACAAACAAACATCCCTGCACATACCCATGCACACACATGTACATCTATGTGTGCATGTGTATGTGTGTATGTGTATTTGTATGTACATGCACGTGACTCTCTGTGTGGGTGTGGGTATAGGTGTATGTGTCTATGTCTTTGTATGAGTACGAGGATTTATTTTTTATGTGTTGTGTATTAATTATATTATTTTATGGTTTATATGTAAGGGCAATGAGATATATATTTTTTAATTATTTAATAGGTATATGTGCATTTTTTTAATAGTTTCATAGTGTCGGTTTTCACATTTTGCTAGGTTTAATTTTTTTTTAACATTTTTCTAATGTTTTCCTTTAAAAAAATTTTAAAAAATTGATAAACTATTCAATAAAAATAATTATAGCAACAAATATATTAATTTTTTAAATTACAAATACAAAACAAGAAAAAGGAAAAAAATGAACCTTCCTGGAAAAATGGGGGCTAGAAATAATCTCCTTGTGAGTTTAGCCAAACTCCCCAATCTCCTTAGGGTGCAAATAGGTGTCGGTGGGGAAAATATCAGTTTATATAACCGATAGTCCAGTTGGACTCCTAGCACCATTTCACCACCACACAAGCACTACGCGGCCCACGTGTAGTATGGTCAGACTAAGTCCGATCAAACTACCAATAGTTGGCTTAAAGTGTGACACAAGTTCATGCATTTACCCCCTACTCTTTGGACTCTATAATGCACTTGCTACTTTTCAACAAGCTATCCTAGCCATTTTTCTAGACTCGATAGCATGTGTGGAAGTGTACATGGATTACATCACTATCTATGGGAATGCTTATGAAGAGGAATTCAGTTGTCTAAACCAAATATTGAAGATATGTAAAGACCACAAATTATCCTTGAATCATGAAAATATTTTATTAATGATTGAAGAGGGGAAAACATATTAGAAGGGTAAATGATCAAAACATGATGAAATAAACATGAAAATTCTAAAAACATCAAAGAATAACCATTTCACCTTGCTATTTTACCTTCTCCTTCGGATGGAGCTTGATGAAGTGAAGGCACCCTTGGATGATGCTCCACTTGATGTGCTCCTTTGATTGTTTGATGTGGATGCAGAATACTCTCCTTTGTTCTCAACAAGATGGATTGAAGGATTTGATACTTGGATTGGATTTGAGTGATGGATAGGAGCATTTGAATTAGATTTGAGAGAGGATTAGAAGAGGATGAGAGGATAATAGAGCAGCATGAGGATGCATGAGAAGTGGATCCCTTTTGTGAGGATATTTGGCTCCAATTTATAGATTGGAGAAGGCCAATGGAAGGCCAAGATAGATTTGATTATGAGGGTTGAGATTGATTTTGGATAGAAGGCATGGATCAAGGGTACCTTGGGAAAATAAACAGGAATATAAAATTTCTTTGGAAAAAGGGTGGAGAAATTTGAATTTCAAACTTAAGGAATTAAAAAATCCAAAATAAGGATGCATTGAGGGATTCAAAGAAATTTGAATTTCTTTGAGAGACTCAATGTTGATGTGACATGAGTGGGAATTAAAAATTGGAGAATAATTATAATCATGATTATGAGAGATTCAAGGAGGATTAATTAGGTTCAATGGGATTAGGGAAAGTGATTTGTAGAAATCGCATGACTAGGTTAATCAATTAAAATTAATTAACTGAGTGGGTTTAGAGGAAATGATTATTGGAGGGGACTTTAGAAGAATAGGGGAATAATTAATTTGTTTGATAAATTAACTTTTGGACTATAGTGACAGGTTTAATTAAATTAGATTTAATTGATTCTGAGAAGAATAAGGATAACACAATTAAAGTCAATTAATTATGTTGATAGGCTTAAATTAATTCAATATTAATTTTAGGAGTCTACAATGATGATGGAGGGCATCGTCTTGGGTCATCACATCTCTAAAGGAGTCACGATAGACTCTATAAAGGTACAAGTTATTCAATGAATCCCAATACCCTATAATCAAACTAATATAAGTAGTTTTTTGGGCCATGCAGGTTATTATAGGAGATTTATTTAAAGAAAGATACAAAATTCACTTGGACAAAAGACTATCAAGATTCTTTTGAAGCCATTAAACAAGCCTTCACAATTTCTCTTGTTATAAATGTACCAACATGGCAACAACCATTTCATATTCACATTGATGCATCCAATCCAACAATTGAAATTGTCCACGGTCAAAAGGATGAGTCTAGAGTAATGCATGAAATCTACTACATCAATAAGAATATCAATCTAGCTAAAATGAGCTACACCACAATTGAAAAATAATTATTGGCAATTGTTCTATGCAATTAATTATTTTGGTTACAATTTTTTTGTCAATACGGACCATGCAGCTATCAGGTATCTAATGAACAAGGTTGGAATAGGAGAATGCATTATTAAATGGTTACTAATACTTCAAGAATTTGGCATAGACATTGTTGATAAACTAGGAAAAGATAATACCATAGTTGATTTTGTATCAAGAATGATTCTATAAGGTAACAATGAACCAATCAAGGATACATTTATAAATGAGAATTTGTTTCCCATTTCTATCCAATCACCTTGGTTGATATTGCTAATTAATTCATGATAGGGAAGTGTCCTTCTCAATTTAGCTCAAAACAAAAAAAGAAACTAGTTTGTAAGAATTTTAGGTTTAAATGGATTAATGGCATGTTTTTAAATATGCGTCTTGGCCATATGAGAAAGAACATTGAGATATAAGTGAAAATTATATCAATAATATACATATACAATTTAGGCTGGTGTGATAAATATACAATACTGCAAGTTGACCTAAATCCATGTATGTATTATATGATGTAATGTTCATGTGAATATTCACAAATTATCAGTTTTACTTATATATTTTTGTCTCAATGCTTTTTAACTCAAATTCTCAAGAGACTCAAGCCCATATCCTTGACCTATACCTATTGTTTCCAACATTTTGGGTCCAATGTCAAGACTTTAGTAAAGTGATAGAGGAAAGGTCGAATCGATACATAAAGGAAATGGCAAATAATTACTACCATTTGTGATGGTAAAATACATTAATTAAAGATTATTTAAGACACGGAAAAATAATAATGGATAGAAATAGAAATACTACACATATGTATCACGCTTTTATAAAGAAAACAATCAATACACATATAAATTTCCAAGTTCAAACACCTAAATGTGACATTTATTATTTGAATTTTAAAATGATGTAAATGAATTTAAAATGTAGTTTATAAGATACATTTAAAAATCGTTGGATTTATCATTGTTTTCTAAAATTATGGATTGCGGATTGCGGTTGAATTCTTTCAACAGTAATAATGGGCTCCTCTTTTTCAAGCAGAAAACATGCTAATTGCTACATCGAAGCTTTGTAAAACGACAGTGTTCTGGTTCAGGGTGTTTTAAAGCAAATGTGGACCAAGAAAAGAATCATACCCATTACAGGTCGCTGGTCCAAATAGTAATTTTGTTGGTTCTTGGGCTTGAACTGTGCACCATTCTTCATTCTCTTGGTTGGGCAATCCCATATTAAATGATCCAGCTTGCCACAACAATAACAAGTTCTCTTTCGAATTCGGTAGCTCTGTCCATAATCATTCTGGGAAATCACCCTCTCTTTTCCTGATATATGAGCCTCCATTCCCGACTTGACCGGATTTTTAAACAAAATGATTCGCAATTTCGCTCCACAAAATAAGAAGATAAACTTAGAGAATTGTGAACAAATGTTTTGCTCCGAGCTCGGTTATTTATTTGATAATTTCTAGAGTAAGGCTGTAGCAGTCACACCGACAAGGGAATGGACGCATCGATTGGATCTATAAGTCAAAACGCAGTTTTCAATTTATAATTTTTTAAAATAAGGTTTTACTAATTATAGTGGCCACTGTAATGGATATATTAACTTCATTTTAAATTAATCAGATATATATATATATTAAAATCTGGTTAATAAGTAGCAATCGCACTTTAGTGTGCGATGTCGAAAAGGTGTGGAAAGTCAATTAGGAAGAAAGTATCTTTTACATATATTTTCTTAGTCAATGTGGTCAATTAATAGATGACTTTTATGCAACAAAGGTCTTAATAGAGAAGTGATATCTGTTAAGGAATTTAGATCAGAGATAGAGAATACAATAGTCTGGTAATATGTAGTGAGGATAGACTTTAATAAGATCACCGCAATGAATATGTTTTACCTCCGATGTATATATATATATATATATATATATATATATATATATATAACTCTAACTCTAACAATTAATCTTCTATGATAATATCGACAACTTGGTGGTTCATGAAACTGCCACAGTTATTGGTTTTTGTTCACAACAAGTGTCGATGCCTATAAATAAAAGGATGAAGAGTCATGTCCACGTAGGGGCATGACTTCTATGTGGCTTATGCCACATAGAGTCATGACCCTACGGTGACATGATGCTTCATTCAATGTTTTTATATATTACTTGCTTCAATCAGAATGAAGGTATATCCTTAACACTCCCTCTTAGCAAAAGAGGATTGAATTTCATAATTAAGTTTTAAGGAACAACATTCTAGATATACACATTTATTTAACATGATCATTCACTTAGTAACACTTACTAGTGAAATACTTCATATCTCATAGAGATGTGGATTATCTGATATCCAACACTTTGGGACAACAACTACTTGAAGTCTTATCAGATTACAACCTTGATTCTAGTAACAATTGTAACATTGTCATTATTATAGGTAAAATAATTTTAGTATCATGATATACAACACATTTTGGGATAGCAAATTAATGTAGTCAATCATGATATGATTGTTATCATAACATCAGACATATCTTGGAATGATCATTTAATGATAACAATTCAATAACTCATGATAGCAAAATTAGTATCAAGATTTTTGGCACATTTTGAAACAACAAACTTAATGTAGTCAATCTTGATAACAGATCAACCTATTGTGAAAGTTGTCAGCTTACAATAGAGATCTTACACTTACATCACATGAAAGATCGTCACCTCCCATGACATAACACATACATGCAATATTGCATTCAAGATATTCATGAATATATCAATTACATATGATTAAGATTAATATCAAAAATTTCCATTATAATTTAGTCATACCAAGTTTACCTCTAAAGTACTCCACTTTCAACTTTGCAAGAGGTTTGGTGAATATGTCAGCACTTTTCTCTTTAGTGGTGATGTAGGTCAATTTGATGACATCTCTATCTACCATATCTCTTATGTAATGGTATGGGATTTCTATATGCTTGGATCGATTATGAAAAACTGTATTTACAGAAAGTTTGATGCATCTTTGATTATCAAAGTGAATCACAGTGGGGTTTAGGGGCTTCCCAAATAGTCCAACTAGCAATTTCCTTAACCATACTGCCTCATGTGCTCCCATGGAGGCAGCCATATATTCGGCTTCAATGGAACTCTAAGTAACTGCTGACTATTTTTTGCCAAACTAGGATATCATAGCTGATCCAAGACTAAAGCAACATCCCATTGTACTTGTATGATCAATGAAACTTCCTACGTAGTCAGAATCAGAATACCCTTGGAGTTGTATCTCAACATTTTTATACTTCAGGCAAAGTTCAATAGTGCCACACAAGTATCTCAGATTGATCTTAGCAACCATTAGGTGAATCTTCTTAGGTTCACACATGAAATGACTTAACACATTGGTAGCATAACAAATATGAGGGTGAGTGTGTACCAGGTACATAAGAGATCCAATAATTTGTTTATAGTATGTAGGATCTGTAGGTTCTGAATCTACTACTTCACTTTTGAGCTTATGAAGATTTGTTTTCGTTGGAATGGATAGAGGCTTACAATCTATCATACCAAATCTGGTCAGGATATTAGTGGTGTATTTTCCTTGATTTAGGAAAATAGAATTCTCTTTTTTCCATACTTCTAGGCCCAGAAAATAGTGCAATAGACCTAAATCCTTCATATCGAATTCAGCCACTAGATCTTGTTTGCATTTTGCAATGAAGTGATCTTCTCCTATTATCAAAAAGTCATCAACATAGAGAACAAGTATTAACATATCACCATCCGATATTTTGAAGTATATGTTAGAGTCTCCCTCATTTTTGGAATATCCTAGTTTCGAGAGATAACTATCTATCCTTCTATACCATGCCCTGGGAGCTTGCTTAAGGTCGTAGAGAGCTTTTCTTAGTCTACACACATAGAGATTTCTATCATGTGTAGAAAAGCCGTCAGGTTGTTCTATATATACTTCTTCCTTAATAACACCATTCAAAAATGTGGTCTTCACATCCATTTGGTGTATCTTCCACCCTTTGAAAGCTACAATGGCAATGATGTTCTTACCGAAGTATATGGGGCAACTGGAGCAAATGTCTCTTCATAATCAATTGCATCTTTTTGAGAGAACCCCCTGGCAATGAATCTAGCTTTATGTTTTTCAATACTACCATCTGGTGCATATTTTATTTTCAATAACCACTTTGACGAGACAACTAATTTGTCTTTTGGTCTAGGTACAATGTCCCAGATATCATTTTTTAAGATAGATTAGTATTCCTCAATCATTGCATTTTTCCAAGCTTGACATGTTAAAGCCTCTTCAACATTTGCTGGTTCAAATTTTGTATGTTTGGTCATGAGGGTAACATAGCATGATTGTCTTCTTGTTTTCTTATTCTCTTTGAAGATTTCATCGGGTTCCACACTATTTTCTTCAATCATCTTTCTTGCCCATAGTGGTCTTTTCTTGTTGTTAGGATTTTCCGCATTCTCAAAATTAGGTGATTGAAGTTCATGATTTTCTATGCTATTCTCCTACTGATTTTTCAGTTGTAGGATTTTCATATGATTCTATGGTTAGATCATCTTCTGCACTTAGAGATAGTTTATATGTAACATCTTCTTCAAACTTGACATCTCTACTGATTTCAATAGATCTTTGTCCTGGAATATAGACTCTGTATCCTTTACTGGTTTCACTGTAATAAATATCACATAATACAAGAATCTCCCTAGTGATGGTAATGACATTGGACCACATAAATCAGTGTGGACTTTGTATCCTTTAGTGGTTTCACTGTAACAAATATCACATAATACAAGAATCCCCCTAGTGATGGTAATGACATTGGACCACGCAGATCAGTGTGGCAAGTTCTAGTACAACTTTTGATTTGTGTTCACTTGAGGGAAAGGACCCTTTTGAGTTCTTCCCTAAAGCACATGCTTTACAAGTTCCAACATGATCATATTTTAGATTGGGTAATCCCGTGCTAATTTTTTCCTATAGAAGATAGGGTGCTAAATCGAAGATGTCCTAATCTTCTATGCCAAATTTCATTTGAGTTTGATACTTCATGATTTAGTGCTTGTTTTTTAGTATTATATAATTTGTATAAACTACCATCTCTAGATCCTATAGGAATAGCATTCTTTATGCTAGAGTTTTTAGGCTAGAGTAGAAATTTATCTTTATGGAAGGTGACATGATATCCTTGATCAGCTAGTCCTGAAATAGAGACCAAATTCCTTTTGATACCTGGTACAAAGAGAACATCTTTTAATTGTAATGTAACTCTTGTTCTTAATTGAATTGAGTAGGTCCCAATTCCTTTCACTAGATAGGTAGAATTGTCTCCTATTGTAACTTCTTCAGTTGAGTGGCCTTCCAAGGTTTCAAATTGATCTCTAAAACCGGTTATGTGTCGAGATGCTCTACTGTCGATTATCCACATATGTTTGTTTGAGTTTAGTTCGCTTGATAAGGCTAAGAAAAATAGAGGATTCTCTACTTCCTTGATTTCAGCTATGGTTGCTTAAGGTTTCTTTTTTTCTGGGCAAAACCTATGAGTGTATCCAAATTTATCACTCTTGTAGCATTGAATCTTGGAGAATTCTTCGCTTTTGTAATTATTTTCTCTCTTCCATTTAAACTTCCTTTTCTTCCCTTTGTTGCTTGTGTTAGCATATAGTGCTTGAATTTATCCCCCTTTGTTTGGACCCAATCCTCTTGTGATTAGTTGAGATTCTTTTGGAGTACAATCATTCTTAAGTTAATCAAATTTTGGTAGTGTCGGATGAGCACTAATGCCATAAATAAAGGATTCCCAACTGGATGGTAATCCCTTAAGTGCTATTAGAGATATCTCCATATCATCTATAATATTCCCAATAGTTGACAATTGGTCTTTTAATTTTGAAATCCTCATGAAATAGGATGTGATTGTTTCTCCTTTGTTCATGTAGATATGCATTAATTTATATTTTAAAGTGAGTAATTTGCTTGCATTATTTATTTCATATGATTTTTGAATGTTCTTGAACATATCATAAGTTGTAGTTAGTTTTGAGATGGTTGGGAGAATGCGATCTTTAACAGAATCAATTATGATTTTCTTAGCCTTGTTGTGTCTTTTTCAGGTTGTTTTCTCTAGCTCGTCTTTGGGCATCTTAGTATCTTTTTCTATGTATGTATCTAGTTCGAGTTCTTGAAGAATTGTTGCTATTAAAATTATTGATGAGATGAAGTTGGATGTGCCTTCGAGTCTATCCTCCACTCTAACACTGTTCACCATAATTGATTATCCTTTGATTCTGAGTGCAAGTCTGATTTTTTTTAGAAAAGAGGTGTTACTATTTTATTATTTCTCTGCCAACATGGCTCTGATACCATGTTAAAGAATTTAGATCAGAGATAGAGAATACAATAGTCTGTTAATATGTAGTGAGGATAGACTTTAATAAAATCACTGCAATGAATATGTTTTACCTCTGATGTGTGTGTATATATATATATATATATATATATATATATATATATATATATATATATATATATATATATATATATATATATATATATATATATATATATAACTCTAACTATTAATCTTCTATGATAATATCGATAGCTTGTTGGTTTGTGAAATTTCCATAGTTATTGGTTACTATTCACAGCAAGTGTCAATGCCTATAAATTAAAGGATGAAGATTCATGTCAACGTAGGGGCATGACTTCTATATGGCTTATGCCACATAGAGTCACAACCCTTCATTCAATGTTGTTATATATTACTTGCTTCAATCCGAATGAAGCTATATCCTTAACAATATCTACCATTCAACTATGCATATGCTTACAAGGATATGAACATGATTGAAATAAAGCCTTTAAATTAGGAAAATAATCAAGATCAATTACCAATAGGATCATGTTATGTTTGCAATAGGGAGTGAAGGAGAGAGAGGGATATATAAGGATGGAAAGGAGAGATGGAGGGGGGAAGAAAGAGAGTGGGGTTAAGGAGATAGAAATAAGGGATGGAGGTAGAGAGGAGGCTAGAGATAAGATGGAGACAGATGTAGATAGAGGTGGAGAATGATATAGCTATGTAGAGAAGGAGGGGGATAGGTAAGGAGAGGGGGGACAACTAGATAGATAGATATGGAAGAGATAAATATAAATAGAGGGAGAGAGGGGGGGGACGATGTGAGAGATATAGAAAGAGACAGTAATAGTAAAAGTAACATGTTTATCATTCCATATTCTAGATCTCTCATTTTGGTACAAGAAAGGAGAAAGTAAGAAAAAGTTGTATATATTCACTTTATATATGTCAAATGCATTTTCTTTAAAGTTTATAAGTAATTTTCAACAAATCCATTTTGTGCAGCTTTTGCAATCATAGCAAGCCATGAGACAAAGATAGAAACTAGGTTCTTATTTGAAACTTATGACCAACTATCTCATGATGTTAGACCTATTGCTAGCCAAACATTTGTTTTTGATGACTCTTTTGTACATTCTCCTGAATTCCAAGCATGTATGATTCTTGAGTATATAGGAAAACAAATAAGAAAACTAGTGAAGAACATTAACCCTGAAATGCATCCACAAGTGTTTAAGGAATTACAAGATGAAGTAGATAAGAAAATGAAAGAAATGATCCCTAAAAAGGGAAGAAGATTATTGTAAGAAGAAGGGGTCCTAATCCTACCTAGATGGGATATTTGCTCAGCCATAGGTTTTGACAACTTAAGGAGAAATTAGAACACGAAAGTTAAATTGAGTGTTGGAGCTATAGATAAGATCTACACTTGATCAAGATTTCGCCCTAATAATAATGCTTATCTACCTTCGTTCCAAATGGACTAGATTCGCCAGATTTCACCTTATTGCCATTCCTTCGTCCTTTGCTATGAAACCCCAGGCATCTGTAAGAGACTTCACATGCTACATCGGTAGACAGAATGTACCAAACACCATCACTGGCCAGAAATAGGCACTCTTTCAAACGCATATCTGCAAAGTGATACTGCGGTACCACAAGAAACAGGGTATCCATGCTCCACAAGATGCCATGAAGTGCATTCTTATGGTGGTTATTGTTACAATCAATAACACCCTTCTGGGCAAATACTGTGAGTAGCCCATATTGTAACGGCTTTGCAGGCTCCATCATTCCCTCTATTTCCATGTTAGCATAGACTTCCACATTGTCACCATGCTGAATCTGGCCTTCGCCTCCATATTGGATCAGAGAATTTTTAAAATCTTCATCAATAATCAGAAGATTAGAGAGAGCGCTTAGAGTTTCACTAGCACTCTGCAAGCCATCATAGCCATTTCCATAAGAGTTTGTCACGATGTATTCCATGCGAGAGAACTCTATACAGTTGTTGCCACTCTTCGATATCAATATCGCCACATTCTTCAGATGGCTCACCACCAACATGGAGGAGTTGGAATTGCTGGATTCAAGCATCCTCTGCTCCATCGCCGACATGCACCCCAAATGCTCCTTTAATTCCTCATTGCTCACTTGAATATTTTTTAGGAGATATTTCCCCCTGTACAGGTCCCCTGAGTTCCTACTTTCCGATTCACCTTCTCCTTTGTAAGGCCTCTCTCTCAGAAGGGATATTCTTAAATTTTCTGCATAGCAGAATACAGATCTAGTTAGAAAAAGAAGACAAACATGTTGAGAAAACAGACCAAAAAAATAGAAGAAAAGAAACTCTATTAATTCAATGTGTTTTACAATATGCCTAAAAGCATGATTTTATACAAAGAATGAACCACCAAAAGAACTGAAATTATGGTGGAATCATAAACTAGAGGATATGCATGAAGAGTTAAACTGAAATTATGAGGAAGATGTAGAGTTTAACAATGCACTCTTTGGTTAGCTAACACAAATCTAGCAATGCATCAGTGTTGGTTACGGTGGAACACAAGTTTCCAGTAAATCATGGGCACCAAACTATTGCATGCACTAACACCCCCCCTTAAGTCTAACTAAGGAGAAATAAACCTAATGAAAGGAAAGAGGAAAGAGGGACAACCGATTGGGAATAAAACCCCCCCTCAAAATTACAAGAGATGCAACTATATGAAGTGCATAAGAATATCCTTTGAGATACTAGAAAAGTGTGAACAACTGTCGAATGATGACCGCTAGAGTGCTGAATGAAGAATCTCCTCACAAGCCAAGATAATGATCAAGACCAAGAATCTGCATGAGTGCTCTCAATGATAATACTCAAACATTAATCGGATGGCAAACAAAGATAAAAATCTAACATTCGAAGATGCACGTGGCAAATGAATTTGCAAAAGTGACCCCAACGACACTACTCAACCATGCAAGAAGAAGCTGCTAGTAAAAAATACAGGTGCCAATAGTCAACTAAATCAAACTTGAAATAAAACCAAGAAGCATTAGCACTAACAGTATAAAATAACCCTCATAATATGACAAAGGAGAAACAAGATAAGTCCACTGAAATGATGTGTCACAAAGGTGAAGATGAATGCAAGGCCCGGGAATAGAGGTTTACGTCAACTTCCATTCTTCAAAAATCTGCCTGTAAATAATTTGTCCTTCCTCCTAGCTCTCAGGCTCTAATACCATGTTAAATTTTTTGAATAGCAGAATACAGATCTAGCTAGAAAAAGAAGACAAACTTGTTGAGAAAACAGAGCAAAAAAATAGAAGAAAAGAAACTTTATTAATTCAATGTCTTTTACAAAGTGCCTGAAAGCATGATTTTATACAAAGAATGAACCACTAAAAGAACTAAAATTACGGTAGAATCATAAACTAGAGGATAGCATGAAGTGTTAAACTGAAATTATGAGGAAGATGTGGAGTTTAACAATGCACTCCTTGGTTAGCTGATGCAAATCTCACAATGCATCAGTGCTAGTTATGGTGGAACACAAGTTTCCCATAAATCACAAGCACCAAACTGTTTCATGCACTAACAAAAATGAGCTTCTCGAGGTTGGGCATGATAAGGGTAACCTCCATATTATCGGGAGCAAGTTTAATGGGAACATCATCGGGTACCAGAAAAAATTCATTATCTATAGGAACAAGGCATTCAACACAGCCAGTATCATTTTCATCACCGCTATCAGCATTCAATTGTAGGAATATGCAATCCCTCCAATTGCTTCCAACTTCATCCTTGCATTCTAGTAGCCCTGTCCAGAATGAAATAATCACTAACTCGAGATCCCGAATATTGTTGAAGCCAATTCTTAGTTGTTGGAATATTAAGAGAGCATTCAATGCTTGGATATCCTCCCCATGAGCCTTCCCAGAAAAGGCTAGAGGATCCATCATGGATATCCCAAGACAAAGAGTTTGCAATTAAATTTTTGCATGTTGCAATGAAATTCCGAGTCCTAGATCCCTTTGGATGAGAATTAGATCTTAGAAGATTTTGAGGATCCCCATTTATAATGTATTTTGTTGCCATTATCCTTCCCCATATATTGTTTTAGGGTCTTTAATGAACTTCCAAACAAGTTTAGCTTCCAAGGCTTTGTTCTGCAAGTGAAGATTTTTTATTCCTAGACCCCCTATGGACTTGGGTTTGATGATTTTATCCCATGCAATTAGAGAAATTTAATGTTTTTCCTTAGTGTTTTGCTTGAACAAGTTTCTCATCTTTCTAATGATGAAAGAATTTGCACTAGAAGTGAGGGATAAAAATGATAAAAGGTAGATGGGTATTGTATAAATAACTGCTTGGAGCATTGCCAACCTATCAGCCCATGAGAGCCCTTTCCTTTTCGAGGAGTTAATAATCTCATACATCTTTAACATCAGAGGATCCAAAAGTTTTGAGTTCTTGAATCATTTGTCAATTGGGATGCCTAGGTGGACATAGGGAAGAATGCATGTTTTATAGTTCAATCTTATTTTATTTTTCTTTATTGATAATTTAGCTTGAGGCCTTCCCAAAGGATTCTAGGAGCATTTTCAGCTGAATTGCTTCCTTGATCTTTGCTACACCTAGCAAGAGGTTATCATCTGCAAATTGCAAAGCTAGTCAATGAAACATTCGACGAGGATGTTGTACATCCTATGGTATTCTCTCATCGAATAGGTGTCAGAATTCTGATGTCCACCCAGGAAACATCCAATGAGGATGTTGTATTTCTGATGACATTCTCTCGCTAGATGAGCGGTCATGGCTGCCATCGGAAGAGTCATCGGTGTCATCATAATTATGACATCTAGCTAGGAAACATCCGATCAGGATACTGTATGCCCGACTACATTCTCTTGCCGAATGAGCAGTCATGGCCGCCATTGGAAGAGTCCTGGGTACCATTGAAATTCCGATGCTAGTCAATGAAACATTTGGTGAGGATGTTGTATGTACTATTTGTAGACACCTAAAAATGGTCAACGCTTGCGGAATCATGCTTTAACATTTGCGCATTGCCTTATTTTAGGGTTTTTGCATCGTATTAACATTTCTCCTATGTTTCACACTTGGTCTTTATCATTTGCGAGCATCGAGTCATTCTTCTGCATTCTTCATTTGTCTTGCTTCCGAATTTGGTCTTGTCGACAATAACAATCTTCAGTCGTGATTTTGATCAAACTTATCCTGTTGCATCAATGTACGTGCTTATTTGTCATCATTTTGGACATCGTCAATCCTAGTTAGGGTTTTGTCCTCTTTTCAATCTTATAATCATGCGATCGATTTGTCATCGATTGTTGTCATTTTCAATCTTGTTGTTTTGCGATCGATTTGTCATCGATCGTTGTTATTTTCAATCTTGTCATCTATTTTGTCATCGATCCTTGTCCTCTTGTCAATTTTGTCCTTTTGTGATCAATTTATCATCAATCATCGTCGTCCTCTCAGTCATGTCAATTTCGATCAATTAGTCATTGTTCCTCGTCAATTGGTGCATTTTTCAATCATTTATCAAGTTAGAATCATGATCAAATCAAATCAACATTAATTATCTTTTGTCAAGACCTAATTGTCGTCCTTTCTTTTCTTCTAAGGTTTTATGATTTATTCATTTAACCTAGTTTGTCATTTCTTCCTCTAGGTTAAATAATTTATTTATTTATCCTAAGTCTTCTCATTGCAATTAAATGTTCATTTAATTGGCTAATTATTCCTCTTTTTGTGAATTAATTAATAAATGACAAATTATTAATTAATTTACCTAATTTCCTAATTTTCTATCATTTCTAATTTTCTAGTTTTCTAATTTCCTATTTTCCATCATTTCTAATTCCTAATTTACACCTATTTTCTAATTTTCTAATTCAAATTCCACCTAATTAAATTGTCTCTAGTTCTCCCTATTTTTGTGCTTTGGTGGAAGCATGAATTTCTCATGCGTCATACTCTTGACATAGCAAGATGTCATAAGCTTTTAGTCCTCTAACCATTGCATTGGAAATATGTCATAATTCATGACATAGAAGGTGTCATAACCTTCCTCTTTCCACTCAATTGTGCCATTTTTGAAATCAATTGCTTCTAATTCCTTTTCATGTTAATTTGATCTTTTTTCCAATTTATCAATAGATTAGATGAATTTCTTCAATCAAAGGGCTGATTGGTAATGAGATTATCGAATTTCTAATCATTTTGTCTAATCAATCACACTTTTAGTACTCTTGTGCCAATGTCAATCTTGCTTTCACATTAGGTTTATGCACTTGAAGGTGAGATCCACAAACAAAGGCTATTTGGAGAAGAAAGAAGAACAATGGAGCCGCATGAAGGAAGCATTCAGATCTACGTTTGGTTTGCATAGTCTTTAGTTTTGAATGTTTTTGTTTTCATGTCTTTATTGAGTGTGTGTAGGATAGATCTTTGCATTTAAGCTTTCGTGATTGAGCTAGGCTAATATTTATATTTGCTTTGATGATTTCCAGATTCCTAACATACATTAATTGGTGAACCCGATGTGAACTAACCCTTTAACTATGCTTTGGAGTGCTTTTGAGTTGATCTGCAGGTCAAAAACCCAAGAAACAGGGTAATGCAGGGTATTCTGGGAACTATTGCGCCTGTGTAAGGCAACCTGCGCCTATGTTCTGCATTCTGCACTTGTGTTAAAGACATTCTGCACCTGTGTCACAAGTTCTGCACCTATGTCATGAGTTATGTGCCTGTGTAAAGTCCAGAAACAGAGGTAAAAAGGCAGTGTTTTGCTTAAAAATTGGTTTGTTTTGCATTCTGTTTCTGCTTCTTTGGGTTTTGGTACTAATTCTCTATGTAGCACCTTGGCATATGCATGGCAAAGACAATAAATGAAACTACTAACATGTTTTATGTAGGTTCGATAGTCAAAGAATAAGCATACCAAACTTCTGACTTGGGTTTTTTTGCAGGTTGCCTTGGATTACAACTAAACTTTGTGTTTGCAATTAATGTTATAGGCATCTAGTATGATTTTTAAATAGGTTGGAATGAATCTATGTTTTCTTTGATTGTTGAGTATTGACATTGGAGTAGGAGAGTATGCTCTCATCCTTCTTAGGGTGATCAGAAATCCAGATCTTCGATACCATGCTCATGCTTGTAATTATTTGTCACCTTTAGAGGGCCTGCCTTCCCGACCATTTGCTTTTCCAAGCAAGTGACAATCGTGAGAAGGGAATGACCCAAAGTGAGTACGGCTAGAATACCTTGGCATTCTAACTCACTATAAACAAATGCTTCATGAGCGAAAGCTTTGAAGGAAGGGTTACGTGGGAATTGTAGTTACTTGGGAAGTGATGACCCTTGAACTCTTTCTCATATCAACATCTAAGTAGGGCCTCAAGGTCTAAATCATGCTTGCGAGACTACATTTGTTTGGTATCTTGGTGGGCTTAATGTCTCAATCACACTTGCATGACATCAAGGAGTAACACTTAACAGAAATCCTTACTAAACACCTTGTTTTTAGAGGCCAAAAACCCTTCTAGTTGCTTGAGAAGGACAAGTTCGGATACTTGGAAGAGATACTAAGTTCGCCATGAGGAGATTTCCATGGGGATTGATGCTTGGCTGCCCTGAGAAGTGAGTTTCGTGGAGGGGAGCCCGTGGGGTCAAGCATCTATGTATTCTCCTTGAATCCCATAATGAGTCTACCTCTCAAGTACCTAATGTCCTTGCCTACCATAAGAAATGTGTGAATGAGCATGATTGTCTTGAGTCTAAGTTGAAATATCTCATCTTCTTTGTTTGTCAAAAGTTGAATTGCATCTCATTTCAAAACAAGGTTAAACACAAGAACATTTCATCCAACGAATTTCAAAACACCGTCAAACATGGTTTTCAAACACTTTTCAAAATCTTGTCTTAACATTCATGTCACTTAGATTTAGGTCCATCTTAGGCTTGCATTTTGCAAAGTCATTGTCAACTACCAAGGTTAGGTTCCACCTAGGTCATACTCCTTTGCATATCAATAAGGGTCCTCCATTTGCATGTGTCCTCTTGTATTAGAGTAATACCATTGTCATACATTCATATTTGCAATACCCTAGGCTTAGGTCATTATCATATCATATTAGGGTCATTTGCATAGTAATTGTCCCTTTGCATATAGTGTCAAAGCTAGGTTTTGTCATACTTGAGTAATCCAAATCCTTGATAAAACCCTAAGTCATTGTTAAGAAGTCTAGACCTTATCAAACCTTTTGTCCTCTTGTCATCAATATCATTTCGTCAAACATAGCTTAGTATCCAAGCATATAGGGGAGACATTGTCATCTTGTCCTTTTGTCACTTGGTCCTTTTGTCCTTTGAGGTCTAGACATCATTCCAATTTCCTAAGGGTCTCTCTTTTAGATTTGCATTCAAAAGTTTGTCATAATCTTCAAAAACAACCAGAAACATAGATTGCATTTTCATTTATTTATTTTGCATTTAGTTGCATACCATATGTTATCCTTGAAAATTCCGAAAGTATTGCATTTTCATAAGTGACATGCCTGTTGAGACAAGGTCAAAATCTAAGAAGATGGGAGAACCAACGTATCAACCCATGGACAACATAGCAAATTCGCAGTTTCAAACTAGTCAAATAGTGCAAGTTGAAGGTTCATCAAACACATCATTACCACCATATGGAATGGTTCAACTTGGACCACCTCCATTATATGAACCAGTATTTGTACCCATGAAACCAGGACATGGGAGTGTTCCACCAACACCAAAAGGAAATGCACCTTTCAATTGGAATCAACCAAACTTGCAACATGACATTCAAACTCAAACATTACATGAGGAACAAACTCTTTCATAAGGATTTGGTTCAGATCAAGCCATTCAACAAGAAAAAAATCCAAATGTCCAACCAGATTCTTCATCAGATTCTGATGCTTCTGATGATGTTGATATGTTCCTTCAAGATCCAAAGTTGACAAAGAAGATGGATAAATTCTTGAACAAAGTCTTTAAGATGTTCCCACAAAAATATCTTAACATGATGAGTAATGTGGCTTCCTCAAACGAGCAAATTAATGTGCAATCACAACAAGGTAGTGAGCTGTTAAGTTTCTCTTCACATCCAAATGAAGAAAATGTGCAACAAGAACTTCCACCTACCTTGATGAGTAAACGTGCCTCAAAGGCATTGACAGTCACTATTCCTCAAAAGTCGTCACCGTTTGACACAATAAATAATCCGTTATTCAACACAACACCTGTAACACAAGATCAAATGAAGACCAAACAAACATTGACAATTGTCCCTCAACAAGAAGTGGTTCCTCATATGCATAAAATTGGATCAAAATCCAAGATGCAAGAAATCTTCACGACTGGAATGCCTGATTTCACCAATGTCCAAAACAATTCTAGAATGCAACAAAGTTCTTATGTCCCGTTAAGCTCAATACATTTGCCAAACACTATGGTGACCAATCCTTCAATAATGGTGACACAAAGAGCTATGGATAGTGGTTTGCACCAACAACAAACGTTGCAACAATTGAGTAATACACAAAAGATACAATCGAATGTGGAAACAAACAACGCACAACAACAACCATATCGCATTCGATAACAAATTGCAGTGCCTTCTACTTCATTACAAGTTAATACAAACTTGCAACCACCACAATGGATTGGACAAACAACACAACAAGTTAATACAAGTGCCATACCCCATCTTAGGGAGAAACAACAAAAACCACCTAAACAAAGTTTTTTGCAAATGATGGGATTTACACCGCAACGACAACAATTGGCACAAGGTCAGAAAATTCCAATTTGTCAGCATCAACAACAACATGTGCCTCAATATGTGCCAAGACAAACAAGATATCATACTCCACAACCGCAATTGGTGCCTGTGCAATATCAACAACACTCTCAATTGCAATACCAACCTAGGTTACAAGAAGCATAGCAACAAGGTCAATATCAAGCTATGGCACAACCACAACAACAAGAGGTGTACCAAGAACATTATATGTCAGAGACACCAAAGATGGCAATTTCAGAGTATCAACAACCGATCGGAAACACAATGTATCGACAAAGAGTACCCACCAGGATTAATGATGAACCTCCAAAATCTGATACAATTGCACAACAAATTGAGAAATTGCAATGACAAGTTGATGCATTAGAAACCAAAGGAACAAAGAAGTTGTATATGGATCAGGATTTATGTCCTAATCCATTTGACAAGAGCTTATACATGCCTCCCTTCCCTAAGCATTTTGAGGCACCTAATTTTGAGAAATATAAAGGGAATGGCAATCCAAAAGATCACATTCGAGCATTTTTCATGGCATGCACTGAAGTGAGTTATGAGGAAACATATTTAATGCGCTTATTTGCACGAAGTCTCACAGGACAAGCCATGGATTGGTATTCGCATCTGCCAAGAAATATAAAGACTTGGTCGGAACTGGCCCAGAAGTTTATATCTCACTTTGCATTCAACATCGATAGTGACGTGACCATGTCAGATTTATGCAACACCAAGCAAAAGCAAGGTGAACCATTGGTGACTTTCTTGCAACGATGGCGAAGCTTGTATAGCCATTCTTCCCTAGATATACCTAAAGAACAACAAGTGAATCTGTTTATCCAAAATTTGGTCCCAGAAATGATGTATGAACTCAAATTAAAAAGTCCCAGCACTATTGAGAAACTAATTAAGAAAGGGATGAACATTGAAACTACTCTTGTAGCCAAGGGAATCATTAAGCTTAACAAAGACAGTGACAACACAAACAGTTCAGGGGACAGAAATAGATTTTGGTATAAAAACAAAAATGTCAATAATGATGGAGTTGTTGATGCAAGAGCGGTGAATGCAAATCAACCCCCGTTCACAATCAAGAAATTGAGTGCTTCTAATATGTCAACTGTGGAACAAAATCAAACACCAATGAGAAATGTTACTCAACAACCGCAATACCAACAACATACTCAACAATACACACAACAATACAATCAACAACAAGGTCAGCAACAAAACCAGCAATGCAAACCTTTCCGATCAAGAGATGGACCTCCTCGACAATTTACGCCATTGGGAGAGCCTATCGAATCGGTAATGAAACAATTAATAAAAGAAAAATTTATTAAGCTACCAGACATTAAGGTAGAACTAGTGGTGAAGCCGCATTGGTGGAATGATAATGCCTATTGTGAATACCATCGGTCGAAAGGACATAAAACTGCTTCATGTTTTCAATTGAAACATATCATTCAAGACTTGTTAGAGCAAGGAGTCATTGAGATAGATCCACCCAACATGACTTCTAATACTGATCATACAATTTTTAAAACTCCTTTGCTTCATCATGACAAGGGTAAAGCATCTTCTTCAAACTCTACCCAAACAGCAAATTATGCAAGTACTGGTTATAACAATGTTATCAATTGTTTTCGAGCATCAAATGAGTATGTTTCTACTCTAAGAATAAAGGAACAAGATCCTTCTTGCACAGTCACCACTCGTCGATCCCAAATAGTCCTGAAAGGAGATCCTACAGTTCCTCCCAAACCAACTCCTGCAAGTCAGTATAATCTCTTGGATCATTTAGGAAAGACACCTGCACAAATATCAATCCTTGAGTTGTTGAAAATGTCCCCCATGCATCGTGTTGTCTTAGATAAAGCTTTAATTGAGTCTACTGTCTCGACAGACATTGATGTTGACCAATTTCAAGCCCAAATTGGACATCTAGCTGTTTCCCAAAATGTCGCATTTTTAGATAATGATATCTCACCTGATAAGCTCCCTCATAATGATCCCTTACACCTTGAAGTCTTTTTCCATAATTGCAAAATCCGAAGAGTCTTGATAGATGGCGGAGTGGGTCTTAATATTTGTACCTTGAGAGTGGTCATTGGTCTTGGTTATACAGAAAATGACATTGATGCTTCCAGAAGAATAACAATCAAAGCATATGATGATTCTGAGCACCCATCTAAAGGGATAATTACATTGCCTATCAGAGTTGGTCCAGTGACAGAAAACACTTTTTTGCTGGTCTTGGACCTCGATCTCCCATATAGTATGATTCTTGGCCATCCATGGATCCATGCAATGAAAGCAGTTCCATCCACCTATCATCAATGTTTAAAATATCCTTACAATGGAACTGAGATAACAATTCCAGGAGATCCTAATCCATTTCAATTTTGTGATGCCTTAAAGGATTCTCCATAGCAGCAAGTCCCAGTCAATAGAGAAGCCAAATCAGATAGTTATGTACATCCTAGTGCATTGTTAGATGTTGTCAAAGGAAAGTTGAAGATACAGGACCAAGGATGCGGAGAATATTCAATGGATCAAACATTCCTCATCGGGAATTTACCAATCTCTCCAAAATCATATGGCAAACCACACTTGTTGCAAAAGGAACCTAAGGTAGTTATCCAATATCAACCTCCCACTACATTTACAAGATGGGGTGAACTTGACAAAGAAACTTTGGATGATGATGTCATAGATTGGCTTTATAAGGATCCCAATGAGACCCCACCTATCAGGTTGTCGGTGGAACTATATGGCAAAGGATTTACTATGCTGCAAAAGAAAGGATATGACGGCTGCAGTGGCTTAGGCCTGAACAAGAAGGGAAGGCTAGAACCTGTTATACTCAAGATGCGACCTCCAACTTTAGGGTTAGGTTTTGTACCATTGCGAATTGGATCCTCATCTACCAAATTGACCACGTGTGGAAAAGGGTGTAACTCTGATGACAAAATAACACTTGAGGATACCCGACCCAAAACTGATTCCAATGAATTGGAGTGGAGTTCTTTTTCTTCTAGCTCCTATGCCCTTGACAATATTTTCCTTGACCCTGATGATTTGCCCATGGAAGACAAACATGAAATAACTCCCCTTCCTAAAACATGTCCTAATGCTTGGATAGAGTCATTCTGGGACCCAAGCTCCGAATCGGATACAAGTAATTCAGATAATGACACTACTGATGTTTACATCTTTACCATCTCAGCCCTTTCCCTCCTTAAAACTGATGATGACATGCCCCTCATTTATCCCCAGCTTATCCAACATGACCGACAAGAACCACTCACATTGGATTGTTTTCAAAATGATGAAGCAATTGCAAAATTCCTTGGACTACGGGAAGGCATACCACAAGGTGATCACAAGGCAGGATTAGCTATTGATCTGGATTCCACAGCATATTTTGGGGAGTCAACTCCCTCTTCTAGTCATCAAAATGAAAAAAGAAAAGAAAAAGAAAAAAATCAAAAGAATAGGTCTTTGAGTGAAAACCATAAGGCACTCTCTAATCATACAAAAGTAAAAATAAAAGACGTACCTATGGGTGAAAACCTCTCTGAGGCACCCAAAGGTGGAAGAGTGGACATACCCCTATTAGGTCAGGACAAATCAACATTGCTTGTGGAAATGATCGAGGAAATCAATTTGGGTGCACCTGACAACCCTAAGGTCATTCATTTTGTTGCCTCTCTATCAAAACAAGAAAAGATAGATTTTGTCAATTTCTTTCTTGAGAAGAAGATCAACTTTGCATGGTCCTATGTAGATATGCCTGGCCTCAATCCAGAATTAGTCCTTCATCACTTGCTATTGAAAGCAGATGCCAAGCCCATGAAACAGAAACTTAGAAAGATGCATCCTCAGGTGGCTCTTTTGGTCAAAGTGGAACTGAAAAAATTACTAGATGTGGGCTTTATTAGACCCATTGATTATGCAAACTAGATTTCAAATTTGGTACTAGTTAGCAAAGTAACTCGGTGCATTAGAATCTGTACAGATTTTAGGGATCTTAATAAAGCATGCCCTAAAGATGACTTTCCACTGCCAAACATAGACATCATTGTTGACATGACTACTGGATATGAGATGCTCTCATTGATGGATGGTTTCTCTAGCTATAACCAAATTTGCATTGCTCCTGAAGATCAACCTAAGACCGCATTCACATGTGCTTGGGGTACCTACTATTGGAATGTGATGCCCTTTGGTCTTAAAAATATAGGCGCAACATATCAAAGAGTGATGATGACAATTTTTCATGATTTCATGCATACTTTGATGGAGGACTATGTTGATTACTTATTATGCAAATCTGTCACAAGAGATAGTCATCTAGCCATCCTGGGCCCTATTTTTGACCGAATGGCAACCTACAAGCTTAGACTCAATCCAAAAAAGTGCATCTTTGGTGTCACCGCCGGCAAATTATTAGGGTACATTGTTTCTCACAGAGGCATTGAATTCGACCCTACCAAGGTTAAAGCAATAATGAATATGCCTCCTCCGTCTAATCTCCGACAATTAAGAAGTTTGCAAGGAAAGCTCCAGTCCATCTACCGCTTTATAGCTCAGTTGGCTGATAAATGTCATCCATTCCAGCATCTATTACATAAAGGGGTTGCATTTAATTGGACTGAACAATGTCAATCAGCTTTTCAAGCTCTCAAGGACTATTTGTTGTTGCCACCTATCCTAAAGCCTCCTATAGAAGGAAAACCATTTATATTGTATATTTCTGCAACTGAAATGGCACTAGGAGTTCTCTTGGCCCAACAAGATGAAAATGGCAAAGAGAGGGCTATTTATTATATCAATCGAACATTAGTAGGCTATGAGCTGAACTATTCAACTATTGAACGAGCATGCTTAGCAGTGGTCTTTGCAACACAGAAACTCTAGCATTATATGTTAAATCACCAAACATTGTTGGTTGCAAAAATTGATCCCTTGAAATACTTGCTTAGCAGAGCAGCTTTGACTGGTCGCCTGGCAAAGTGGGTGATGATCCTCAGTGAATTTGATATTGAGTACATGGAGTGAAAGGCAATAAAAGGACAAGTCATAGCAGATCAACTTGCAGAGGCTCCTATTTATGATGACCATCCCATGTTGACTGATTTTCTAGATGAATCAGTCTTTGCTCTTACATCTTCTAATGAATGGAAGTTATATTTTGACGGGTCCCATACCAAGTCCGGGTCTGGAGCAAGCATCTTGTTTGTCACCCCTCAAGGTGATGCTATTCCCAAGTCTTACAGAATAACTTTTCACTATACCAATAACATTGCAGAGTATGAAGCACTGGTCATAGGACTTCGAGTTGCGGTCCACTAGAATATCACACATTTACAAGTCTATGGAGATTCTCAATTACTCATCTGACAAGTCAATGATGACTATGAAACAAAAGATGAAAAGCTTATTCCCTATAAGCACATGGTAGATTTCTTCAAGACAAAATTCACGGCTATCCATTTTAGTCAAGTGCCAAGAATGCAAAACAAGTCAGCAGATGCGATGGCTACTATCGCTTCCATGTTGAATATGCCCCATAATATGGACAAATGTGAATTTTTGGTCGAACAATTGCTTGTCCCTTCTTTTGACATTCCGACAGCAGATGTGATGTGCATTCTTGTTGGTCCTAACTCCCCATGGTACCATGATGTATATCAATATTTGAAATCCCAAACCTTACCACCTAACCTTTCTGCTAATCAACGCCGAGCCTTCATCCGATAGACGGCCAAATATGTCATCATTGCCGATACCCTTTACTGCCATTCCTTTGACCATACCCTCCTCAAGTGTTTGGATTCTGACGGAGCACAAACGGCTTTACACGAGGTTCATGATGGTATATGGTGGGGCCATTTCAATGGTCTAAGCTTAGCCAAAAAGTTGATTCATGCTGGGTATTATTGGCCCACTCTGGAAAAAGATGTTCATGATTTTGTTAAGAAGTGCTACAAATGCCAGATCCATGGAAATTATATTCATGCACTAGCCTAAGAGCTTCATTCTGTCGTATCTTCGTGGCCCTTTTCTCAATGGGGATTGGATCTTATTGGCAAGATTCACCCAACATCTGCAAATGGACACAAGTTTATCATTATAGTCACAGAGTATTTTACAAAATGGATCGAGGCCATCCCAATGACCTATATCACTGGTGTCCAAATTTCAAAATTCTTGTTGAATTATATCATATGCAGATATGGGGTTCCCCTTGCCATAGTCATAGATAATGGTCAACCTTTCAAGAATAAAGATGTCAAGGAACTCTGTGAAAAGTTTCATATCCAACACCATTTCTTCAGTCCATACTATCCACAGGGTAATGGTCAAGCTGAAGCATCAAATAAAACCATTATCAAGATCCTGAAAAAGGTTGTCAATGACGTTGGTCGAGATTGGCATGTACAGTTGAATCCAGCATTATGGGCCTATCACACTTCTATCCACACACCTACTAGTGCAACACCTTATTCCTTGGTGTATGGTGCGGAAGCCATTTTACCCTTGGAAGTGGAGATTCCTTCCTTGCATGTTTGCTTGCAACATCTGATTAATGATGAGACATAGAGAGTCTCTTGGTTGCATCAGCTTGAGATGTTAGATGAGAAACGTCAGACAGCCCTGACACATTTGCAAGCATATCAAAACCATCTCCATTGCTCTTATAATAAGAAGGTCAAAGGGTGACACTTCGAAGTGTGAGATCTGGTTTTAAAGGCAAACCCTAAGAATGCACAGTCTACTGACATCGTCAAGGGAAAGTTTGAACCTAATTGGGTTGGGCCTTTCATAGTGACTGCAACCTATGGCTTGGGAGCATATCAGCTTGCCACTCCAAAAGGTGAACCTTTGTCCAATCTGGTAAATAGCATGCACCTTCGCAAGTACTGGGCATAATGTTCTATTAGTTCCTTTTCAAATATGATCCTGAAAAAATACAAAAAAATCAAAAAATACAAGAAAATACAAAAAAAGGTGAAAAAAACAAACAGAAGAAAACAAAGAGCAAAAAAGTAAAGAAAAATGATTCGCCCTCTAGTGAAAACCTGGCAAATAGGTGCTTTGGGCAAGTACCATGGTGAAAACCTGGCAATCAGGCACCATGAGTAATGAGATCATTGCTCTATCATCTATCATGACTTCTAGCTATGCTTTCTCTCAGCCAGTTTATCATGCCTATCTTTGTCTTGACCCAATGTTCTGTTTCAGGTCGGTTATTGGTCAACATCATTGTCTTGCATACGTCAGTTTCTTGTACATATGTTTCATTCCCGGTCTATATATATATGTCTTTCAGATGCATCAGGTATGTTCCCCTTGTCATGATCAATCATTGGAACTTTTAACAATTTAAAAATGTCCTGAAAAAATCCCTAAAAAGTCAAATAAAGTCCTAAAAAAATGAACACGAATTTTTTTTAAAAACTCGAAAAGCAAAATAAAATATATCCCCTTTGTGCATAAGACAAATCATTGAGCATTCATCCAACGACACTCGTAATCCAACACTGTGCTTTAATGAAATCACGCATTAATAGATGAACTTTTTAATCAAACCAAGCATTCAAACTGATCAAAATTGTCATATCAATCGAATGTTAACATCAATATCATTTGTCCTTGGCACACTATCATGGGTCTTATATAGGGTGTGGTATACCTGAAACCAGACTATGTCCTATCTTAGACGGGGTATCACATGTCCTGAAACCAGACAACATGATCATCCTATCAGCACTTTCAACTTTTGGCAATGAAGATCAAGATGTTTGTTTGACTTGATTGAATTTGTGCATCTTATCTTTTTATTGATTTATTTTTGATCAAGTTCCTATGTTGCTTGATGATGTCACTGAGTGATTTAGAGTGACCAGGATGGTTCATGGTCCCTTTCTTTTTTGTTGTGATTGTTGTTTGTCTGCGATGTGTCTATTTTTTGCAAAAAAGGGTTGCATTTCAGCTCTAGCCTTCAATGCCATGATGCTACGCATCCATTTTGCTACATAAAAATAAAGGTTCTCACCTACAAAGTGCATTATTGAAAGCAAGTTTTTTTTCTTTGTCTCTAACTGTCCTCTGTCTCCTTTCTTCTTACTAACACTTCTTCCGTCAGTTCGGATAGTCAGTCCGGTCTAGTGCTCCGATTTACACACACATGTGCTACATCCTGCATTCATTGGTTAGTACATTTGCACTACATCAAGCATCATATTGAGCATTTTATCCATTTCATATTATAAATGCATCAAAAACACATAAAAATATATATCCATACATGTTCCAAAATGGTACATCAACAGTGCATAAGTCATCCATACATAGAAAAATAACTACAAATCATAACACATTGCATCCCATTATATCAATGCATGTCATATCACATATCACAATAATATCAGAGTACAAAATTGGACTATCTGTCCTAAGTATGGCCCACAGGCTGATCACATAAATGTCAAACTACATAATCTCCACTGTCTATCCTAAGGAGCACATGCCTCTGTCACTAGGTGCTCCCTCTGTCCTCCTCATCCCTGCCATGTCTCATGGATGATGTCCCTCCTGCCCCTAGTCTTAGCTGTGGTGGTTTCATAGGTCCACTCACCCCCAGGCTACTCAATGACCTCTAAGAGCGTGCCTTGCTCTCTGTCCTTGATCATGCTCGATATGAAGCTGCTCTCTACTCTTGTGGAACTGCACTCTCATATAGTGTCCTCCAATGATGTATCTCCTCTCTAGTCTCTACTAGCATCTGTGCCATCTCTCGTGCATTGGCATCTCTAATCGACCCAATGAACTTAGTGACTCTCTGTTCCTCTCGCTGTGCCTGAGCTATTGTTGTATCGCGAGCCGCTGTGAGTCTGGCTATCTCTTCTCTGAACTGATCCTGCTCTCTCTCCAATGTCGCAATATGATCCTACTGACTCGCTATGGTAGCTCTCCACATCTCCATCTCCTCTATGCTAGCTGTCTCCGGCTCTATAGGTATATCCTGCAATGTCTCCTGATCAGCTGAGTCTGGCTCATCATCGTCATCCCCACCATCATCTCTATCCTCATCATCCCCCTCATCCTCATCACCACCCTCATCCTCATCACCACCCTAATCCTCATCGTCATCCTCATCCTCCTCCTCTCCTGTGAGTGGGAAGTCCTCCTATCTCCTCGGTACTGGAATGTCCGGATCTGTCAATGGCACTGGCCGTCATCGTGCAAACCACCTCTCATACTCCTCTGTCATCCTGGCGTCCACCACATCTGACCTCCAATCCCACTGTCTCTGCTATAGCTGTGCAAAGTCAGCATATGCTATGTGTGGCTAAATCATACTCCCCCACTGATTCGTCTCTCGGTGCAATCGGGAAAACTGTGCCATCCTCCTAGGTACATCCTGCCTCTCTCCAAATTGTCATCTGACTCTATCTGGTAGGTACATCTCAATCACTCTCTAGTGATTCACTGGTCGCCCAATCAGGTACCTCTCCTGTCTACAATACGATAGCTCATCATGATCATCTGACCATCCAGGGCAATCAAGATATGGCCTCCATATGAACTCTCTCAATCTGTCTAGCTCATGTCGCCAATACAATATGTATCCAAATGGACCCTATCTCAGTGCTCCCCCATAACAATACACATATGGTCGGTGTGGTACAACCCATCTCTTTGTAATCGGTTGACATATGGCTATGTGCTCAAATGCCCATACCTGAAGCAATGTGACTCCACAGCTCAGAGTCTGAACCCCCTGATATGCTATCTGATGTAGCTGAAAATATAGCATAGCCAGCACACATGGTCCCCATGCATACATCGTACCCTCTATCGCCATCCACTCTAGCACTCTTCCCCATCCAATAGGGAATCCATGTCCTCGTCTATCTCCTACTAGTAGACATGCTATCACAACTGCTATCACCACATATCGTCAGTCATACTCTGAAGTCATGCTCTCCCAGATGATCTCCCTCTTAATGATGTCCAGGTCATCTACGTCACACTCAAATAGTTTGCACAACGCATCCCTCCTTATCACTGGGTCATACTCTATCATCTCCCCATGTATCGGAATGCGGAGGATGCGCCATACATCCTCTAGAGTCACAATCGCCTCTCCAGTCGCCAGATGCAAGGAGGAAGTCTCCAAATGCTATCGCTTTGCCAATGTAGTAAGCAATCCTGTGTTTGCCCTAATCTCGGGCATGAATGTGATGTAATATATCCCAAGTCCCACTAGGATATCTCTGTCTGTGCTCCTCAGTCTATGTCATAACATGAAACAGTCTGGTCGGTTCTCTCGTGTAAACAATGGATACTGTCAACTCTGCATCACAATTGGGGCACAATTTTGTCAGTATTAGGGTTTTTCTCCTATGGGCTACATTTCCTTGTTTCATGCCCAAATTAGGGTGTTCTTTATCTATTTTGACCTATCCTATCCTTATCCCCCCTTTTCGAGTCATTTGCATGCAGTTTCAAACCAAAATTGAATCACAGATGCACAACTGTGCTTGTGTCTTAACTCCTATGCCTGTGTCATGTAACCTGTGCCTGTGTACCCCTACACAAGTACAAAAGACATGACACAAGCACAGGATTCACCCTACATAAGCGTAGAAGTCAATTTTTGCAGTTTTTGTGGGCCTTGCAATGTCCCACAAGTGATCAAAATTCATGAAATTGAAAATATGGGTTTTTGAGATACATACCGCTGCTCCTGCATCGTCCGATCATCTGTAAGTATGTACACGTTCTCCAAGGTGATCCACCAGTGGAATGTTCACCATCTCTATGCAAGTGTCCTTGTCCAGAGCAACAAATTCTCCTCTTTGGCTAGTGCAAATGAGCTCTTTTCACCCTCTTGGTCTCATTTATAGATCTTTGTCAATGCATAGATGGATGTGCACCCTCTCCATCTTCTATTGGTCATAGTCTTTTGCACCTTAAAATGCTTGTCCTTCATGCATCTGATCTCTGATTGTCAATCCGTTCGATCCTATCATTTTTATCGATCAATTGGCCTCTTTTCTGCATGTTTTTGGCCAATTCCTCGACGAGGCATGCATATGTCATTATTATTGTCTGGGGCATTTTCATTATCATTCTTTGAAACAACACTTAGAATCACATTGTCTCAAAGAGGGGCAAAATGTAGACACCTAAAAATGGTCAATGCTTGCGGAATCATGCTTTAACATTTGCGCATTGCCTTATTTTAGGGTTTTTGCATTGTATTAACATTTCTCCTATGTTTCGCACTTGGTCTTTATCATTTGCGAGCATCGAGTCATTCTTCTGCATTCTTCATTTGTCTTGCTTCTGAATTTGCTCTTGTCGACAATAACAATATTCAGTCGTGATTTTGGTCAAACTTATCCTGTCGCATCAATGTGCGTGCTTATTTGTCATCATTTTGGACATTGTCAATCCTAGTTAGGGTTTTGTCCTCTTTTCAATCTTATCATCATGTGATCGATTTGTCATCGATCATTGTCATTTTCAATCTTGTTGTTTTGTGATTGATTTGTCATCGATCGTTGTCATTTTCAATCTTGTCATCTATTTTGTCATCGATCCTTGTCCTCTTGTCAATTTTGTCCTTTTGCGATCAGTTTATCATCAATCATTGTCGTCCTCTCAGTCATGTCAATTTTGATCAATTAGTCATTGTTCCTCGTCAATTGGTGTATTTTTCAATCATTTATCAAGTCAGAATCATGATCAAATCAAATTGACATTAATTATCTTTTGTCAAGATCTAATTGTTGTCCTTGCTTTTCTTCTAAGGTTTTATGATTTATTCATTTAACCTAGTTTGTCATTTCTTCCTCTAGGTTAAATAATTTATTTATTTATCCTAAGTCTTCTCATTGCAATTAAATGTTCATTTAATTGGCTAATTATTCCTCTTTTTGTGAATTAATTAATAAATGACAAATTATTAATTAATTTACCTAATTTCCTAATTTTCTATCATTTCTAATTATCTAATTATCTAATTTCCTATTTTCCATCATTTCTAATTCCTAATTTACACCTATTTTCTAATTTTCTAATTCAAATTCCACCTAATTAAATTGTCTCTAGTTCTCCCTATTTTTGTGATTTGGTGGAAGCATGAATTTCTCATGCATCATACTCTTGACATAGCAAGATGTCATAAGCTTTTAGTCCCCTAATCATTGCATTGGAAATATGTCATAATTCATGACATAGAAGGTGTCATAACCTTCCTCTTTCCACTCAATTGTGCCATTTTTGAAATCAATTGCTTCTAATATCCTTTTCATGCTAATTTGATCTTTTCTCCAATTTATCTATAAATTGGATGAATTTCTTCAATCAAAGGGCTGATTGGTAATGAGATTATTGAATTTCTAATCATTTTGTCTAATCAATCACGCTTTGAGTACTCTTGTGCCAATGTCAATCTTGCTTTCACATCAGGTTTATGCACTTGAAGGTGAGATCCACAAACAAAGGCTATTTGGAGAAGAAAGAAGAACAATGGAGCCGCATGAAGGAAGCATTCAGATCTACATTTGGTTTGCATAGTCTTTAGTTTTGAATGTTTTTGTTTTCATGTCTTTATTGAGTGTGTGTAGGATAGATCATTGCATTTAAGCTTTCATGATTGAGCTAGGCTAATATTTATATTTTCTTTGATGATTTCTAGATTCCTAACGTACACTATTAAATTCTCTCATCAGATAGGTGTCAAAATTCGGACCTCCACCCAAGAAACATCCGATGAGGATACTATATTCCCAGCAATATTCTCTCACCAGATGAGCAGTAATGGCCACCGTCAGAAGAGTCCTAGATGCCATTAGAATTCTAGTGCTAGTCAAGAAAACATCTGACGAGGATCCTATATGCCCGACGACATTCTCTCATCGGATGAGTAGTCGTGGCCACCATCAAAAGAGTCCTGCGTGCCGTTGGAATTCTAACATCCACCTAGGAAACACCTGATAAGGATGATGCATGCCCAATGAAATTTTTAGAGAACTCTATACAGTTGTTGCCACTCTTCAATATCAATATCACCACATTCTTCAGATGGGTCACCACCAACATGGAGCAGTTGGAATTGCTGGATTCGAGCATCCTCTACTCCATGGCCAACATGCACTCCAAATGCCAATTTAATTCCTCATTGCTCACTTCAATATTTTTTTGGAGATATTTCCACCCGTATAAGTCCCCTAAGTTTTTCCTTTCTGATCAAATGAGCAGCCGTGGCCACCATCAGAAGAGTCCTGGGTGCCATTGGAATTCTAACATCCACCCAGGAAACACTTGACAAGGATGATGCATGCCCGATGAAATTCTGAGACAACTCTATACAGTTGTTTCCACTCTTCAATATCAATATCGCCACGTTCTTCAGATGGGTCACCACCAACATGGAGGAGTTAGAATTGTTGGATTTGCGCATCCTCTGCTCCATGGGCAACATGCACTCCAAATGCTCCTTTAATTACTCATTGCTCACTTGAATATTTTTTTGGAGATATTTCCACCTATATAAGTCCCCTAAGTTCTTTTCCAATTCACCTTCTTCTTTGTAAGGCCTCTATCTGAGAAGGGATATTGTTGAATTTTTTGCAGATAAAAATATAGATATAGCTAGAAAAAGAAGACAAACGTGTTGCGAAAACAAAGCAAAAAAATAGAAGAAAAGAAACTCTATTAATTCAATGTGTTTTACAATATGCCTGAAAGCATGATTTTATACCAAGAATGAACCACCAAAAGAACATAAATTATGATAGAATCATAAACTAGAAGATATGCATGAAGAGTTAAACTGAAATTATGAGGAAAATGTAGAGTTTAATAATGCACTCTTTCGTTAGCTAACACAAATCTAGCAATGCATCAGTGTTGGTTACGATGGACCACAAGTTTCCCATAAATCATGGGCAAAAAATTGTTGCATGCACTAACACCCCCCCTTAAGTCTAACTAAGGAGAAATAAACCTAATGAAAGGAAAGAGGAAAGAGGGACAACCGATTGGGAATAAAAGCCCCCCTCAAAATTACAAGAGATGCAACTATATGAAGTGCATAAGAATATCCTTTGAGATACTAGAAAAGTGTGAACAACTATTGAATGATGACTGCTAGAGTGCTGAATGAAGAATCTCCTCAAAAGCCAAGATGACGATCAAGATCAAGAATCTGCATGAGTACTCTCAATGACAATACTTGAACATTAATCAGATGGCAAACAAAGATAAAAAGCTAACATTCGAAGATGCATGGGGCAAATGAATTTGCATGAGTGACCCCAATGACACTACTCAACAATGCAAGAAGAAGCTGCTAGTCAAAAATATAGGTACCAATAGTCAACTGATCAAACTTGAAATAAAACCAAGAAGCATTAGCATTAGTAGTATAAAATATCCCTCATCATATGACAAAGGAGAAACAAGATAAGTATAGTGAAATGATGTGTCACAAAGGAGAAGATGAAGGGAAGGCCCGGGAATAGAGGCTTACATCAACTTTCATTCTTCAAAAATCTGCCTGCAAATAAATTGTCCTTCCTACTAGCTCTCAGGCTCTAATACCATGTTAAATTTTCTGAATAGCAGAACATGGATCAACCTAGAAAAATAAGACAAACTTGTTGAGAAAACAGAGCAAAAAGATTGAATAAAAGAAACTCTATTAATTCAATGTGTTTTAGAATATGCCTAAAAGCATGATTTTATACAAAGAATGAACCACCAAAAGAACTAAAATTACGGTAGAATCATAAACTATAGGATAGCATGAAGTGTTAAACTCAAAATTACGAGGAAGATGTAGAGTTTAACAATGCACTCCTTGGTTAGCTGACCCAAATCTCGCAATGCATTGGTGCTGGTTATGGTGGAACACAAGTTTCCCATAAATCATGATCACCAAACTATTTCATGCACTAACAGAAATGAGCTTCTCGAGCTTCGGCATGATAAGGGTAAGCTCCATGTTTGCGGGACCAAGTTTAATGGGAACGTCATCGGGTACGAGACAAAATTCATTATCTATAGAAACAAGGCATTCAACACAGCCAGTATCATTTTCATTACTGCTATCAGCATTCAACAGTAGGAATACGCATTCCCTCCAATTGCTTCTAGCTTCATCCTTGCATTCTAGTAGCCCTATCCAAAACCAAATAATCACTAACTCAAGATCCCCAATATTGATGAAGCCAATTCTTAGCTATTGGAATATTAAGAGAGCAGTCAATGCTTGGATATCCTCCCCATGAGCCTTCCCAGAAAAGGCTAGAGGATCCATCATGGATATCCTAAGACAAAGAGTTTGCAATTAAATTTTTGCTTGTTGTAGTGAAATTCTAGGTCCTAGATCCCTTTGGATGAGAATTAGATTCTTAGAAAATTTTGAGGATCCCCATCTATAATGTATTTTGTTGCCATTATCCTTTCCCATATATTATTTTAGGGTCTTTAATGAACTTCCACACAAGTTTAGCTTTTAAGGCTTTGTTCTGCAAGTGAAGATTTTTTATTCCTATACCCCCCATGGACTTGGGTTTGATGATTTTATCCCATGAAATTAGAGAAATTTTATGTTTTTCTTCAGTGTTTTGCTAGAAGAAGTTTCTCATCTTTCTAATGATGAAATAATTTGCACTAAAAGTGAGGGATAAAAATGATAAAAGGTAGATGGGTATTGTATAAATAACTGATTGGAGCATTGCCAACCTATCAGCCCATGAGAGCCCTTTCCTTTTCGAGGAGTTAATAATCTCATCCATCTTTAACTTTAGAGGATCCAAAAGTTTTGAGTTCCTGAATCATTTGTCAATTGGGATGCCTAGGTGAACATAGGGAAGAATGCATGTTTTATAGTTCAAACTTTTTTTATTTTTCTTTATTGATAAATTAGCTTGAGGCCTTCCCAAAGGATTCTAGGAGCATTTTCAGCTAAATTGCTTCCTTGATCTTTGCTACACCTAGCAAGAGGTTATCATCTGCAAATTGCAACGCTAGTCAATGAAACATCCGATGAGGATGTTGTATGTCCTATGGTATTCTCTCATCAGATATGTGTCAGAATTCTGATGTCCACCTAGGAAACATCCAACGAGGATGTTGTATTTTTTATGACATTCTCTCGCTAGGTGAGTGGTCATGGCTGTCATCGGAAGAGTCCTCGGTGTCATCATAATTATGACATCCAGCTAGGAAACATCTGATGAGGATACTATATTCCCAACAACATTCTCTCGCTAGATGAGCGGTCATGGCCACCGTTGGAAGAGTCTTGGGTAGCATTGAAATTTCGACGCTAGTCAATGAAACATTTGACGAGGATGTTGTATGTACTATTAAATTCTCTCATCAGATAGGTGTCAGAATTCAGACGTCCACTCAAGAAACATCTAATGAGGATACTATATTCCTAGCGATATTCTATCGCCAGATGAGCAGTAATGGCCACCATCAGAAGAGTCTTAGATGCCATTAGAATTCTAATTCTAGTCAAGGAAACATCTGATGAGGATTATGTATGCCTGATGACATTCTCTCATCTGATGAGTAGTCATGGTCACCATCAGAAGAGTCCTGGGTGCCATTGGAATTCTGACATCCACCTAGGAAACACCTGACAAGGATGATGCATGCCAGATGAAATTTTGAAAGAACTCTATACAGTTGTTGCCACTCTTTGATATCAATATCGCCACGTTCTTTAGATGGGTCACCACCAACATCGAGGAGTTTGAATTGCTGGATTTGAGCATCCTCTGCTCCATGGCCAACATACACTCCAAATGCCCCTTTAATTCCTCATTGCTCACTTGAATATTTTTTTGGAGATATTCCCACCTATATAAGTCCCCTCAGTTCTTCCTTTCCGATCGGATGAGCAGTCATGGCCACCATCAGAAGAGTCTTGGGTGTCGTTGGAATTCTGACATCCACCCAGGAAACACTTGACAAGGATGATGCATGCCCGATGAAATTCTGAGACAACTCTATACAGTTGTTGCCACTCTTCGATATCAATATCACCATGTTCTTCAGATGGGTCACCACGAACATGGAGGAGTTGGAATTGTTGGATTCATGCATCCTCTGCTCCATGGCCAACATGCACTCCAAATGCTCCTTTAATTCCTCATTGCTCACTTGAATGTATTTTTGGAGATATTTCCACCTGTATAAGTCCCCTAAGTTCTTCCTTTCCGATTCACCTTCTTCTTTGTAAGGCCTCTCTCTAAGAAGGGATATTGTTAAATTTTTGACATAGCAAAATACAGATCTAGCTAGAAAAAGAAGACAAACGTGTTGAGCAAACAGAGCAAAAAAATAGAAGGAAAGAAACTCTATTAATTAAATGTGTTTTACAATATGCCTGAAAGCATGATTTTATACCAAGAATGAACCACCAAAAGAATGGAAATTACAGTAGAATCATAAACTAGAGGATATGCATGAAGAGTTAAACTGAAATTATGAGGAAAATGTAGAGTTTAATAATGCACTCTTTGGTTAGCTAACACAAATTTAGCAATGCATCAGTGTTGGTTACAATGGAACACAAGTTTCCCATAAATCATAGGGAAAAAACTATTGCATGCACTAACAAGCCCCCTTAAGTCTAACTAAGTAGAAATAAACCTAATGAAAGGAAAGAGGAAAGAGGGACAACCGATTGGGAATAAAAGCCCGCCTCAAAATTACAAGAGATGCAACTATATGAAGTGCATAATAATATCCTTTGAGATACTAGGAAAGTGTGAACAACTGTTGAATGATGACCGCTAGAGTGTTGAATGAAGAATCTCCTCACAAGCCAAGATGATGATCAAGATCAAGAATCTGCATAAGTCCTCTCAATGACAATACTTGAACATTAATCAGATGGCAAACAAAGATAAAAATCTAACATTCAAAGATGCATGGGGCAAATGAATTTGCATGAGTGACCCCAACGACACTACTCAACCATGCAAGAAGAAGCTGCTAGTCAAAAATACAAGTACAGATAGTCAACTAATCAAACTTGAAATAAAACCAAGAAGCATTAGCACTAATAGTATAAAACATCCCTCATAATATGAAAAAGGAGAAACAAGATAAGTATAGTGAAATGATGTGTCACAAAGGAGAAGATGAAGGGAAGGCCCGGGAATAGAGGCTTACATCAAATTTCATTCTTCAAAAATCTGCCTGCAAATTATTTTTCCTTCCTCCTAGCTCTCAGGCTCTGATACAATGTTAAATTTTTTGAATAGCAGAACATGGATCAACCTAGAAAAAGAAGACAAACTTGTTGAGAAAACAGAGCGAAAAAATAGAATAAAAGAAACTCTATTAATTCAATGTGTTTTACAATATGCCTGAAAGCATGATTTTATACAAAGAATGAACCACCAAAAGAACTAAAATTACGGTAGAATCATAAAGTAGAGGATAGCATGAAGTGTTAAACTCAAAATTATGAGGAAGATGTAGAGTTTAAAAATGCACTCCTTGGTTAGATGATGCAAATCTCACAATGCATCAGTGCTGGTTATGGTGGAACACAAGTTTCCCATTAATCGTGATCACCAAACTGTTTCATGCACTAACAAAAATGAGCTTCTCAAGCTTGGGCATGACAAGGGTAAGCTCCATGTTAGTGGGACAAAGTTTAATGGGAAAACCATCAGGTAGCAGAAAAAATTCATTATCTATAGGAACAAGGCATTCAACACAGCCAGTATCATTTTCATTACCGCTATCAGCATTCAACAGTAGGAGTATGCAATCCCTCCAATTGCTTGTAGCTTCATCCTTGCATTCTAGTAGCCCTGTCCAAAACCAAATAATCACTAACTCGAGATCCCCAATATTGTTGAAGCGAATTCTTAGCTGTTGGAATATTAAGAGAGCAGTCAATGCTTGGATATCCTCCCCGTGAGCATTCCCAGAAAAGGCTAGAGGATCCATCATGGATATCCCAAGACAAAGAGTTTGCAATTAAATTTTTTCTTGTTGCAATGAAATTCCAGGTCCTAGATCCCTTTGGATGAGAATTAGAGCTTAGAAAATTTTGAGGATCCCCATCTATAATGTATTTTGTTGCCATTATCCTTCCCCATATATTGTTTTAGGGTCTTTAATGAACTTCCACACAATTTTAGCTTCCAAGGGTTTGTTCTGCAAGTGAAGATATTTTATTCCTAGAACCCCCATGGACTTGGGTTTGATGATTTTATCCCATGCAATTAGAGAAATTTTATGTTTTTCTTCACTATTTTGCTAGAAGAAGTTTCTCATCTTTCTAATGATGAAAGAATTTGCACTGGAAGTGAGGGATAAAAATGATAAAAGGTAGATGGCTATTGTATAAATAACTACTTGGAGCATTGCCAACCTATCCACCCATGAAAGCCCTTTCCTTTTTGAGGAGTTAATAATCTCATCCATCTTTAACTTCAGATGATCCAAAAGTTTTGAGTTCCTAAATCATTTGTCAATTGGGATGCCTAGGTGAACATAGGGAAGAATGCATGTTTTATAGTTCAAACTTATTTTATTTTTCTTTATTGATAATTTAGCTTGAGGCCTTCCCAAAGGATTCTAGGAGCATTTTCAGCTGAATTGCTTCCTTGATCTTTGCTACACCTAGCAAGAGGTTATCATCTACAAATTGCAATGCCAGTCAATGAAACATCTGATGAGGATGTTGTACGTCCTATGGTATTCTCTCATCAGATAGGTGTCAGAATTTTGATGTCCACCCAAGAAACATCCAACGAGGATGTTGTATTTCTGATGACATTCTCTCGCTAGATGAGCGGTCATGGCTGCTGTCAGAAGATTCCTTAGTGTCATCATAATTATGACATCCAACTAGGAAACATCCGATGAGGATACTATATGCCCGACAACGTTCTCTTGCCAGATGAGCGGTCATGGCTGCTATTGGAAGAGTCCTGGGTACCATTGGAATTTTGATGCTAGTCAATGAAACATTTGACGAGGATGTTGTATGTACTATTAAATTCTATCATCAGATAGGTGTTGGAATTCTGACGTCCAAACAAGAAACATCCAATGAGGATACTATATTCCCAGTGATATTCTCTCGCCAGATGAGTAGTAATGGCCACCATCAGAAGAGTCCTGGAAGCCATTAGAATTCTAATGTTAGTCAAGGAAACATCTGACGAGGATCCTATATGCCCGACGACATTCTCTCATCTAATGAGTAGTCGTGGCCACCATCAGAAGAGTCCTAGGTGCCGTTAGAATTCTAACATCCACCCAAGAAACACCTAGCAAGGATGATGCATGCCCGATGAAATTCTGAGAGAACTCTATATAGTTGTTGCCACTCTTCGATATCAATATCACCACGTTCTTCAGATGGGTCACCACCAACATGGAGGAGTTGGAATTACTGGATTCGAGCATCCTCTGCTCCATGGCGAACATGCACTCCAAATGCTCCTTTAATTCCTCATTGCTCACTTGAATATTTTTTTGGAGATATTTCCACCTATATAAGTCCCCTAAGTTCCTCCTTTCCAATTCACCTTCTTCTTTGTAAGGCCTCTATCTGAGAAAGGATATTGTTAAATTTTCTACATAGTAGAATACAGATCTAGCTAGAAAAAGAAGATAAATGTGTTGAGAAAATAGAGCAAAAATATAGTCAATGTGTTTTACAATATGCCTAAAAGCATGATTTTATACAAAGAATGAACCACCAAAAGAATGGAAATTACTCTAGAATAATAAACTAGAGGATATGCATGAAGAGATAAACTAAAATTACGAGGAAAATGTAGAGTTTAACAATGCACTCTTTGGTTAGCTAACACAAATCTAGCAATATATTAGTGTTGGTTACGATCGAACACAAGTGTCCCATAAAGCACAGGCACCAAACTATTGCATGCACTAACACCCCCCCTTAAGTCTAACTAAGGAGAAATAAACCTAATGAAAGGAAAGAGGAAAGAGGGACAACTGATTGGGAATAAAAGGCGCCCTAAAAATTACAAGAGATGCAACTATATGAAGTGCATAAGAATATCCTTTGAGATACTAGAAAACTGTGAACAACTATGGAATGATGACCGCTAGAGTGCTGAATGAAGAATCTCCTCACAAGCCAAGATGACAATCAAGATGAAGAATCTGCATGAGTGCTCTTAATGAAAATACTCGAACATTAATTAGATGGCAAACAAAGATAGAAATATAGCATTCAAAGATGCACATGGCAAATGAATTTGCATGACTGACCCCAATGACACTACTCAACCATGCAAGAAGAAGTTGCTAGTCAAAAAAAAAGGTACCAACAGTCAACTGATCAAACTTGAAATAAAACCAAGAAGCATTAGCACTAATAGTATAAAATATCCCTCATAATATGACAAAGGAGAAACAAGATAAGTCCACTGAAATGATGTGTCGCAAAGGAGAAGATGAAGGCAAGGCCCGAGAATAGAGGTTTACATCAACTTTCATTCTTCAAAAATCTGCCTGCAAATAATTTGTCCTTCCTCCTAGCTCTCAAGCTCTGATACCATGTTAAATTTTCTTAATAGTAGAATACAGATCAAGCTAGAAAAAGAAGACAAACTTGTTGAGAAAACAGAGCAAAAAAATAGAAGAAAAGAAACTCTATTAATTCAATGTGTTTTATAATATGCCTAAAAGAATGGTTTTATACAAAGAATGAACCACCAAAAGAACTAAAATTATGGTAGAATCATAAACTAGAGGATAGCATGAAGTGTTAAACTCAAAATTACAAGGAAGATGTAGAGTTTAACAATGCACTCCTTGGTTAGCTGACGCAAATCTCGCAGTGCAAAAGTGCTGGTTATGGTGGAACACAAGTTTCGCATAAATCACGATTACCAAACTGTTTCATGCACTAACAGAAATGAGCTTCTCAAGCTTGGGCATGATAAGGCTAAGCTCCATGTTAGCGGGACTAAGTTTAATGGGAACACCATCGAGTACCAGACAAAATTCATTATCTATAGGAACAAGGCATTCAACATAGCTAGTATCATTTTCATCATCGCTATCAGCATTCAACAGTAGGTATACGCAATCCCTCCAATTGCTTCTAGCTTCATCCTTGTAGTCTAGTAGCCCTTTCCAAAACCAAATAATCACTAGCTCGAGATCCCCAATATTGTTGAAGCCAATTCTTAGCTGTTGGAATATTAAGAGAGCAGTCAATGCTTGGATATCCTCCCCATGAGCCTTCCCAGAAAAGGCTAGAGGATCCATCATGGATATCCCAAGGCAAAGAGTTTGCAATTAAATTTTTGCATGTTGCAATGAAATTCCAGGTCCTAGATCCCTTTGGATGAGAATTAGATCTTAGAAGATTTTGAGGATCCCCATCTATAACGTATTTTGTTGCCATTATCCTTCCCTATATATATTTTTAGGGTCTTTAATGAACTTCCAAACAAGTTTAGCTTCCAAGGCTTTGTTCTGCAAGAGAAGATTTTTTATTCCTAGACCCCCCATGGACTTGGGTTTGATGATTTTATCCCATGCAATTAGAGAAATTTTATGTTTTTCTTCAGTGTTTTGCTAGAAGAAGTTTCTCATCTTTCTAATGATGAAAGAATTTGCACTAGAAGTGAGGGATAAAAATTATAAAAGGTAGATGGGTATTGCATAAATAACTTCTTGGAGCATTATCAACCTATCAGCCCATGATAGCCCTTTCCTTTCCGAGGAGTTAATAATCTCATCCATCTTTAACTTCAGAGGATCCAAAAGTTTTGAGTTCCTGAATCATTTATCAATTGGGATGCCTAGGTGAACATAGTGAAGAATGCATGTTTTATAGTACAAATTTATTTTATTTTTCTTTATTGATAATTTAGCTTGAGGCCTTCCCAAAGGATTCAAGGAGCATTTTCAGCTGAATGGCTTCCTTGATCTTTGCTACACCTAGCAAGAGGTTATCATCTACAAATTGCAATGCCAGTCAATGAAACATCCGATGAGGATGTTGTACATCCTATGGTATTCTCTCGTCAGACAGGTGTCGGAATTCCAATGTCCACCTAGGAAACATCCAACGAGGATGTTGTATTTCCGATGACATTCTCTCACCGAATGAGTGGTCATGGCCACCATCGGAAGAGTCCTGGGTGTCATCATAAATATGACATCCACCTAGGAAACATCTGATGAGGATGTTGTATGCCCGATGAGATTCTCTCATCGGATGAGTGGTCATGGCCACTTTTGGAAGAGTCGTGGGTACCATTGAAATTCTGATGCTAGTCAATGAAACATCTGATGAGGATCTCATATGTCCTATTAAATTCTCTCATCAGACAGGTTTCAAAATTCTGACGTCCACCCAAGAAACATCTGACAAGGATGCTATATTCCTAGTGATATTCTCTCACCAGATGAGTGGTAATGGCTACTGATGGAAGAGTCCTGGATGCCATTGGAATTCTAATGCTAGTCAAGGAAACATCTGATGAGGATCCTATATGCCCGATGACATTCTCTCATCGGATGAGCAATCATGGCCACTATCAGAAGAGTCCTGGGTGCCATTGGAATTCTGACATCCACCCAAGAAACACCTAACAAGGATGATGTATGCCTGATGAAATTCTCTCACTAGATGAGCAGTCATGTCCACCATCAGAAGAGTCCTAGGTGCCTCAGAATTCTGATGCTAGTCAATGAAACATCTGACGAGGATGTTGTATGTCCTTTGGCATTCTCGGTGTTATCTTTTCTGGATGGTTGGTAAATGTTTTTTGTTTTAGATTTGTGCTTAACTGTTATATCTATTGTTCCGGTATTCGGTTTATGTATTGTAGTAATAAGGTTTTAGTGCATAAGGTTCTATAATCTGTTGACAATTGATTCACCTGCACCCTTAGTTTTCCTCCAGTTATCTGAGTTGTCTAACAACAATAGCATGCTAAATGTTGTCTAAAGTTTTTGTGGAAATTTTTTTAGAGTGGAAATGGAAGAGGAGAGCATGATGGAGTAGTAGCTTGTGTGAAGAGTGCACTTCTCCAATATAAACTTGGAGGTAACAACATACAAAATTCAAGTGAGATAGTAGAATGGTGCAAAAGTCATTTTGGTGCATGTGAAACAACGTACAAAACATGCTATTTTTTGTAAGTTAAAGATATTGATCAATCATAATTTCCAAATAATTAATGACATTAGAAGTTTACATGAAGTGATGACTATAGGACATAGCAAACCTCTTGTGATTGAGGCTAGATAAAAATCATGTTTTTGTGTTGATTGCATTGAAAACAATGCAAATATTCAACAATGTTAGAACATTAGAGATGGATTTAGTTCAGAATGGAAGATGAAACAATTTATCATAGTGCCTCCTTTTGAAGATAGTGGCATTGTAGATATTCATGATCCTATATATTCAGTTCATTATGAACATGTTTATGATTTAGCTATGTCAGGTACACTTGCTTTTTCTTTAAATATAATTATGCTTTTTCATGTACTTTGTTTAAATTGTATTTCAGTGTGAATTCATTTTACATTGTACCATACACTTTATAATTTAATTGTTTGTATTTTTCTGTGTATAGGCAATATTTTTGTGGTGCTTGCAGATTCTAACAATGTAGAAGGTGTTGACTATTACATCCTATGATGCACAAAACCAAAATGTAAATTTTTAGAATCAGTGGAAGAAGTTGATGGGGAACAACATCTCACTAGATCAGTCATTATTGAAGGTACTTCTTATCAACAAACAAAGATAGATAACAATGGTGTTACATTTACTGAATACATGCCCAGCCAAAAAGTTTTGCATTATAGTCATTTAGTTATAGCAACAAGGTTACATTTTGAAACTTTACAAAAAAGAGTTTTTGTCCCCCAAAAGTGGAGGTTGCCTATCGAAGATCATGAAAGGATATTAGAGATAGTAAAAGATAGAGGATCCATATTTTACGTACCATGAACTAACTTAATTTATTATAACAATTGAATTCAAAACCGATATTCATTGATTATGTGATGAGTTATCACAAGTCATGATGAGTTATCCCTACCGACAAGATTTGGCAGTATTTTTGTCATGAGTTATGATCACTTGACTAGATATAGTGCACCTACACAATTGTGTTTTAGTTTCTAGAGACCGACATGAAATCTAAATGTCTATATATTGACATCATAATGCATTATTTTGTATGAGTGAAGTGATATATTATGTGAAAAGGTAGAAGTGTTAAGTCACAGATTATGTTGGTAAAGAAGTGTTAAGTGCATAGAAGAGGATCTATACAAGCAATTTGTGCTCCTACTAGATCACATCACCTGTTATTTTCTAATCATTGCAACAGTCAGATCCCCTAACTGGGTAATCTCTAACAAGCTTCATTGTTCAAATCCTCTAACCAGGTGATCCATTAGTTTAGATTTAGAAATCCTCCATCGAGGTTACTCCTTACAAGATACTACATTTTATAAGGTATAGCTTTTAACTAATCTCTAGGATCTTTAATAGGATTCACTCCAAGCATACCATTTTGTAGACCCTAATAGGTCAGTTATCTATTACTACAGATAGTTAACTTGCGAGTCCATTCTCACCATGGTTTTTATGTATTTGGGTTTTCCACATATAAACAGTTGTGTTATGGTGGATGTTTTACATATTGTGGATGTTGTTATATCATTTTTGATTGCATGCATATTGTTTAAAAAACCTGTTAAGTTTATCTGTTAGCTAGTGTTTAATGTAGTACTATTTTTGGTGCCACTGATTTAGCCCCCCTCTTAGTGCTTTATAAGCCCATCAATTGGTATCAGAGCCTAACTTATTTAAATCCTAATCACTTGGAAGGGAACCCTAAAGGTACCATGGGGGATATGAGCTACTTTGAGATGGCTAGAGAGCTTGAGGTTAGTAGGAATGAGCTTGAAACCCTAAGGATCAAACTGAAAGCTTCTCAAGTCAAAGGAAGAGAGCTAATTGAACAACTGCTAGAAATATTTGTTAGCAAATCTTGAGATAAGACCAATATTTATTCTTTAGTTGAGGAAGTTGAAAAACTAAAAAATGAAAAGATAAATCTAAGGGGAGAGCTAGAAGGTCTTACTATCCACATGAGTTAGGAACTGGAAGCCAGGAGAACTGCTGAAGATCTCACCAAAGAAAGAGATCATGAGATTGCCAATATCAAGTGAGAGAAGGCTAGCTTGCATGAGCATTTGAATGCAGAAAGAGAAGGAAAAGAGAATCTACAACTAGATCATGAATTAGCATCATCTCTAAGAGAGAACCTGCCAAAACATAATGAAGATCTCACTAGACAGCTCACTGAAGCGAATGGGAAATTGGAAAAGTTCAACAAAAGTTCTACCTTGCTAGAAGAGAAAATTCAATCACAAAGGAAGAATGATGATACTTTTGGACTTGGTTTTCACACATCTGAAAAAGATGAATCCTCTAGTACCAAGAGCAACACTCTTAAGAATAAATCTTCTCCTAAGGTCAAAAATCCTATCGGTAAGAAGGTCTTTAAACCTGTTTCTTTTGTTTGGCATAAACATGGTAACACTGTAAATGTTTTGTTGGCATTGCGTTGTCATTGATGTCAACCAGTATGGGATGACTACCAGTAAAAGAGATGTATGTGCAACACTTCCATGGAGGAATATTGGATGTGATATCGTAGATATCATGATGTGTTGCAGAACACTGATAAGGTAAGGAAAATGACCTCAGGAGTCACCAGTACATGAGTTAGTGCTCGACTTGTGTAATAAGATAGAAAGATGTCTGAGCAGTTATTTGTGATGAAGAGGCATAATATTGTATGAATCAAATCAACACTAGACAAGAAGATCACAAGTATCCTGTGAAGATGCATAACAACAAGAATCCCACCTGATGAAGATGTAGTCATCATGAGAAGTAATGCTTGATAGTGAAAGTGCCATCACCGGATCACATGTGCCTATTTGAAGAAATGTTGCACAAACAAGAAAGTTACATGAGTACACTACAAGATGTAGAAGGCAAGATGCCACTCCACCAATAAGAGGAAATTATCTCCAGGTATACATGGTGTGAATAATGTCTCTTTAAGGTAATAAAGAAGAGGCAAATGCATGTTGAAATACTAGTACAGATGAAGTGTGATATGTTTGTCACTTTGACAAACTAGCAGAGATATAATTAGAGTTGATCAAGGAAAATCCATAACTGAGAAGATGCAGAAGAGGAGGAATGGATTGACTAAAGGAGTCTAGTGAAGTTTGATGACTTGTGTCATCAAGAGTTCTTATCAGTATGCATGTTTACTGGTAATTTGGACAAGGTGCAGATGTAGAAGTCTTCCCACTTGATGGGAATGTGCATGCTTAGGTCAGTCATGTCTAAAGATCAGTTTAGGTGTTCCATCGTTAGTATAGCAAAGAGAAAACATGAGGAGGTAATTGGTAGAATATGAGATACCAATAGGGTTAGTAAACCGGAAAGGAAGATGAACTAGTAGAGTGATTGGTGAGTGATCCTATCTATACCGATTCGGAGAGCCAAGTTAATAGTTGGTTGATGTGGATGCCACATGGAGTCAAGGTGGAAAGCTCACAAAGGTTAGTGAAGTTTCATGTAGAGTTAGGTATCTCTAGAGGTGTGCATTGAATATGGATCATGTCATTTGTGGATCAGGTTAGAAGAGTGTGGCTTGAGGAAGAATGAACAACAGAGAAGAATCGGGGAGTTGTTGGCGCCTAGATCAAAGCAAGAGAAGAATGTTAGAAGACTGTGTATTGGAAGGTGCGAAAATGGATGAGATGAACACAATTGGAAGATTAGATTGAGCAAGATCTAATTGGATTTGGTTTGCCTCAAGGATATTGACGAAACCCTAATTGCCTAGATTTTCAAGTGGGCTTTGGCAGGAAAACCTGGTTATAAATATTAAGGCCAAAGACATAGTTAGGTATTTTTGTATAGAAGAATATTTTGCTACTACGAAGTGTGTCACTTTGGCAAGTGAGACTAAATCAGCCAAGTGCTCAAAAAGTAAATGAGACAAGAGGCAGAGTGAAGAGAAGAACCGGTAGTGGTTATACCAACAGAGAAAGAGGGAAAACAACTGCAGAGAAGGAAAACCATGGACCAATAGATTTCAACACTTGTAAAGTGTAGAGCAGTGAGGAGAAGATTTTGTAGAGAAGAAGAGTGGAAGAGGTGCACCGGTAGAGTTTACCAATAGTTAAGTAGCAGAAGAGTGAATCGGTGTAGAAGAGACATCATCTCACCGGTAGGGTAAGGTATTTTGAAATGGTTGCAAGATTTACTTGTAACATAGTAACCACTTATGTATTTAATGTTTTCATTGTGATCACTGAGTAGTAGCTCAATGTAGGGGTTTTAGCTCCTTTGGGTTGTATCTCCCTTGGTTGGTGCCCTAAACATTGTAATGGTTTTCATTGTGAGGATAGATTGGAGCAGTAGACTCTAGCAGCATTGCTCACCTAAGATTTTCCCATCTTGGGTTTTCCTCATATATGTTGGTGTTATGTGATGTCCCCTTATGTATGCTTGCATTTGATTTAGTCTCCTCACTAACCAGTAAGTTTTTTCATAGTTAGATCTAGTAACTAAATTATCACATAGGATAGATAAAGGGAAAAGTTTGAGAACCACTGATTCATCCCCTCCCCCTCTTAGTGGTGAATTGTGATTGACCATTAGTATCAGAGGATAGGTTCTCGGTTAGATCATCTTTATCTAGTTGGATAGATTATGTCTTAACGACACAATGGTTTGTTTAGTTTCAATCCCTGCTCTAGTGTTTGATGGATCAAACTATTCTATTTGGAGTTGCAGAATTGAATTATTCCTATCCACTCTAGGGTTTGATGTATGGGTGTTGGTTATCAATGGTGTCCCTAAGAATGTCAGTCCTCCCATGGGATTTGAAGAAGAAAGAAGTTGCTTGTGCAATGAAGAAGCCATGAGGGCTATATTCAGTGGGCTCACTATTGATGTCTCCTCACAGGTGGACAGATGGATAATAGCAAAAAGCTTATGGGAGAGATTGAAGAAGCTCTATGCAAATGAGCCTACAACTTTAGGATCACATTGTGATGATAGGATGAGAATTATATCTCATACCTCTGAAGATGATGAAGGTAGATCAGACAAAAGTTGCAGCATTGATGAAGAAGGAACCCACCTCTTCATGGCTCAAGAATCTGAAGATGTGGGGCACACATCTGGGAGTGTTAAGGCAAATAGATCCCAATGGAAAGATGTGTTTGGGAGTGATAGTAAAGGTGAAGAAGAAGAGGAAGAAGAATTTGATCTTGAAGGAGAGCTTGCAAATGCACTTGAAGAACTCAATAGAGTAAGAAAGGAATACAAGCTATTCAAGAATGCTGCTATAGTAGAGCAGAACCAGTTGACAAAATGACTTGAGGAATCTGAAAAATGCTTCTCAAAGATGAAGTCTCAAGAAGAGGACACTAAGGAGTGCTAGTGTGATGATCTAGCATCTAGACTAGAAGTTAAAAATGAAGAAAATTAGAAGTTTCTTGGAAAAATGGAGATTCTCTGAAATGACCTTGAGAAGTGTTAGGATGAGCTCAAGGTGAGAATCGGGTTTCATGGCAATAGTGATGCCTTGGACAAGATATTAAGGAAGCAGAAGCATGCCAAGGACACTGAAGGGTTAGGTAATGGTGCCGGTGAATTCTCTGCCAACAAGAATGTACCCCACAATGACATTCAGTTTGTGTCTTCAAATGGAGAGAACAATGGATAGACCTTCATAGTCAGAAATGCTCCTTGGAAGAAGGTTGACCTAAGAACAATTGGTTAGGACTTTCAGACTAGAATAAAGATCAGTGCTGCAAGAAGAAGGAACAATGTAGATCGCAAAGGAAAGGGGAAGATGGGAGAATATAGCTTCACCAGAAGCAAGAAAATGAGAAAGTAGCAAAGAATACATCCTACTGACAGAAGACAAAGAAATGCTACCACCCACAGGGAAAAAGAAGTGTGGCAGAAGAAGAGAGCAAATGGAAGAGCTACACAAAATGGACAACCAAGGATCCATTCTCAAACAAGAAGAAATGGAGATGCAAAATTGGTAATATCTCCCCATGCATGGAAAAATAAATTTGTAAGTCATATGCCATCATTTGCCAGTTACACCTTTGCATGTAATGCTTATGGCTATAGGGAAGGGGAATGTAGAAAAAGATATAGAAAGGATAATGTAGGATCTCATAGAAATCATACATATGAGAAAAATGTATCCAGGAGTAGATACATGCATGTCCCCTATCTTGATTATGTATTTTTTGTTTGTCATAACTACAATGGTTTGGGCCATAGGGTATTTGAATGCAGGAAAAGGAACCTACAGTCACATGGAGGCCAGTATAATAACTATGCCCTATAGAAAAGTGGATGTAGAGAATATGGTAGTCAGAGACCTGCATGGAACCAAAGGAGAAATGTCCTTGTCAGAGAAAGAGGCCCATCAGTTTTGGTTGCCATTCACAGCAACATGACGAGGAGAAGATGGTTAAACTACTATGTTAAGAGATTCCCCAAACATGAAGTTGGGATGGATGTTGTATGCTACTATAGTACTACTTATGGGTATGATAGAGAATCAAGAAATGGAAGGACTCATCAGCAGAAGAAGGGAAGAAAAATGAGACCAAGCGGGTATGGAGGAAGAAGACCATGGACCGACACCATACATCCAATGCACAGGTGATATCTCCTATGTCCTAAAGGATATGCAATATCTTAGGGGGAATGGGACATTGAATTTATTATTCACCCACTTAGTAAAGATGTCAACATGGAAAAACATGTTGTTTCCCATGTAAAGAGAGAAGTGCAGAAGATAAGTTTGTGTAGAAGCTGCCTTGATTACACACCTACAGATTAGTGATGGAACACTACTGCCTATGTCAATAAGTGGAGGTCAAAAATTAGTATCATATGTTAACCATTATGTGCATGATGTTACCGACATGTATGCTAAGTTTCTTGCATGTTATGTAAGACAATGAAGTTGGAAGATCATTGGAATAGTCTTGATAGCATGGAGTGAAGCTATGTCTCAGGTGGTGTTGATGAAGACCTGAATGATATGAGTGGGCCTGGTTGTTGATCATGCAAGCTTGCATATCTTTGGGTTAACCGGTATATGGAGGAGATTTGAGTATTGGTATTGTACCTAACTGGAGTTGAGAACCTAAGATGTATGACTCAAGGTGAGTTCAAGTGCTCATAATAAAGAGCCTCATAATGATGATCCAACCTTCATGAACTTGTAAGGATATTGATTTCCCAAACTACAAAAGATGGAGAGTGCAATAAGCATACCCAAGTCTTCTAGTTGATTGGATTCATGGTACAATTACAATTGATTAATTGGGAATCAAATAGGAGGTGTTGTAGGTTGACCGAAAGGTAAGTAGTCTTCACTGACACAATAAAAATTGGTATCAGTCCTTCTACAATTGAGTTCTCTATCAAATAGGGTTAGACTTGCATACTTAATTGGTGTCAGTTGAAGGTTAAGACCCTCATCTCAACTCCTGTGACTTGAGAGGATGTAACATTTGGTGAGTAGATAACAAGTGGTATCAAAAGAGGAGTTGCAACCAATAAAGAGAAAGGTGGAGAAAGTGTCTTGTCAGTGATCAGTACATACAAAGAGAAATAATATCTAGACAGTGCCCTTTTCCATTGTTGTCAAAGGGGTAGAAGGATTCTGTAGTATACCACATAATACATGTGTGTGAATCCATGGATCATAGTAAGGGAGAGAAAGATTAGATAGTTTTCCAGATACTATATGTGTTGACATCAATGCCAAAGAGGGATATTGTTGGTATTGTGTTGTCATTGATGCCAACCGGTATGGGATGACTACCTATAGAAGAGATGTATGTGCAAAACTGCTATGGGGGAATACAAGATGTGATATCTTAGATATCACCTTATGTTGCAGAACACCGGTAAGGTAAGGAAGAAGACCTAAGGAGTCACTAGTACATGAGTTAGTGCCTGACTTGTGTGATGAGATAGAAAGATGTTTGAGAGGTTGTTTGTGATGAAGAGGCAAAATGTTATCTGAATCACATCAATACTGGATGAGAAGATCACAGGTATGCTGTGAGGATGCAGAACAATAGGAATCCCACCTGATGAAGATACAGTCATCATGAGAAGCAATGACTAACAGTGAAAGTGCCATCCCCGGATCAAATGTGCATGTTTGAAGAAATGTTGCACAAAAAGGAAACTCACATGAGTACACTAAAAGATGCAGAAGGCAAGATGCCACTCGACCAATAAGAGGAACTTATCTCCAAGTACGGATGGTGTGAATCATGATTGTTTGAGATAAGAGAGAAGAGGTAAAGGCATGTTGAAATGTCGGTATAGATGAAGTGTGACGTGTTTGTCACTTTGACAAACCAATTAAGATATGATCAGAGTTGATCAAGCAAAAGGCATAACTGAGAAGATGATGAAAGAGGAAGAATGGCTTGACTGAAGAAGTCAAATCCCAAGTAATAACAATCCATAAAATAATAAAGCCAGGTCCTTTTTCTCCAATCCATGGAGGAAATTCACAAACATTGGAGAATCGTTGGAATCAGCTCTAAAAACTTTGCTTTCTAACAATATGATTTTTTTGCCAAAAGAAAGAAGTTATCAACCACCAGTCAAGCCTAATTGGTAGAATGGCAATCATTTTTTCAATTACCATTGGAATAAAGGAGACCTATCAAATGATTGTCAGAGATTGAAACACCTTATCCAAGATCTAATCAATAATAGAACCATTATAGTGGATAGACATAAGATAAATGAATCATACTTGGCTTTCAAAACTCCACTTCTGAATTATGACAAAGGTGAATTGTCCCAATTAAAAGATGACAAAGGAAAAAACAAGGTGAATTACACTTATACATACGATGATGTGGTAAAAGTGATCATTGTTAATGAAAATTCATCTTCAGAACCAATAAATGTTATCACGAGAAGAAAAGCAAAGGTTACCTTTCTAGGTATAGCAAAAGACCCAACACCTAATCCACAACAATATAATTTAGTGGAGCAATTACAAGAAATACCCACTCAAATATCAATTTTGGAACTTCTCAAGGTTTCACTAATGCATAAAGAAATTTTGGAGAAAGCTTTAGTGGAAATAATAGTTTCAAAAGATTTAGATGTAGATTAGTTCCAAAACATGGTAGGACACCTTATAGCTCCTCATTTCATATCATTTTCTGAAAATGATGATCCTCACAATGCTCCTTTACACGTTGAATTCTCCATAAATAAAACTCATGTCTAACGTGTGCTCATAGATGGAGGAGCTGGCTTAAACATTTGTGCAGTAAGATTGATAAAAGATTTGGGATATTCAAAGAATGTAGTAGACCCGAAAAGGAAAATAACCATCAAGGCTTATGATGAAGCAGAACGTTCTTCTAAAGGAACTATTGTGCTACCAACAAGGATAGGACCTATGGAAAAGGATAAATTGTGTTAGGTTTAAGATTTGAACCTCTCTTACAATATTCTTCTAGGAAGGCCATGGATCCACAAGATGCAAGTAGTTCCTTCTACATATCATCAATGGTGTGGATATAGAAGTCTTTCCACTTGATGGGAATGTGCATGCTTAGGTCAATCATGTCTGAAGACTAGTTTAGGTGTTCCACCGATAGTATAGCAAAGAGCAGACATGAGGAAGTAACTGGTAGAATGTGAGATACCAACAGGGTTAGTAAATCGGCAAGAAAGAGGAACTGGTAGAGTCGTTGGTTAGTGATCCTAACTAGACTGACTTGAAGAGCCAAGTTAACAGTTGGTTGATGTGAATTCCACATGGAGTCAAGGTGGCAAGCTCATAGAGGTTGGTAAAGTGTCATGTAGAGTTAGGTATCTCTACAGGTGTTCATTGAATATGGATATCATGATTTGTGGATCGGGTCAGAAGTGTGTGGCTCGAGGAAGAATGAACAACAAAGAAGAATCAAGGAATTGTTGGTGTCTGGATCAAAGCAAGAAGACCAGATTGTTAGAAGACCTTGAGAAGGAAACAACAAAGACATTAATGATGGTTTTATAGATGTAGGTCGAGGTAAAGGATCATGTTTCCTATATTTGGAAAATGTGTATTGGTAGGCGTGACAATGGTGGAGATGAACAGTTGGCTGCCTGGGAGATTAGATCTATAAAGATCCGACTGGATTTGTTTTGCCTCATGGAGGGTTAGGAAACCCTAATCCCCTAGATTTTGAAGTCGACTTTGGCAAGAAATCCTCGCTATAAATATGAAGGCCAAAGACATTGTTAGGTGTTGTTGCATAGAATAGTATTATGCTACTATGAAGTGTGTCACTTCTTCATGTGAGAGAAAATCAGCCAAGTGCTTAGAAAGTATTTGAGACAAGAGGGAGAGTGAAGAGAAGAACCGGTAGTGGTTCTACCCACAAAGCAAGAGGGAAGAGAGTTGTGGAGAAAGAAGACCGTGGACTGATAGAGTTCAACACTGGTAAAGTGCAGACTAGTGAGGAGAAGATTCTACAGAGAAGAAGAGTGGAAGAGGTATACCGATAGAGTTTATTGGTAGTTAAGTAGCAGAAGAGAGCAGCAAAAGAGTGAGTCGATGTAGGGGAGAAGGCATCTCACTGATAGGGTAAGTTAGTTTTAAATGGTTGCAAGATTCACTTGTAATAGAGTAACCACTTATGTATTTGATATTTTCTTTGTGATCACTGAGTTGTAGCCCAGTGCAGGGGTTGTAGCTCCTTTTTGTTGTAGCCCATAAATTAGGTAGGGGTTGTAGCTCCTTGGGTTGGTGCCCTAAATCAGGGGTTCATGATCCTTGGGTTGGTTCCCTAAACATTGTAATGGTTTTCATTGTGAGTTTGGATTGGAGTAGTAGACTCTAGAAGCATTTCTCACCAAGGTTTTTCCCATCTTGGGTTTTCCTCGTATATGTCAGTGTTATGTGATGTCCCCTTATGTATGTTTGCATTTGAGTTAGTCTACTCACTAATCGGTAAGTCTGTTCATAGTCAAATCTAATAACCAGCATGCACACATAAAATAGATAAAGGGAAAAGTTTGAGAACCACTAATTCACCCCCTCTCCCTCTCAGTGGTGCATTGTGTCTAACATGTTTGTAGAGAAAAATCTAATAGAAATACAAGCTACAATACTAATGCTAGGTATGTGTCCAAGAAATTTGAAGGTCATTGCTTGACATGTAAAATGTATGGACATAGATTAGTTGAATGTAGATATGGAGCGAATAAGCCTATACCACATATGCATTCAAGACCAAATAGAAAATAGATGAAAAATTTTGACAACTAGGTCAACATGAACTGGCAAAGACCCTACAGAAACTGGTTTAGTCCATTTGAGATGGAAAAGGTAACAAACATCATTTGCACCATCCGTAACAACTTTGGTCAGGTGGCTATGAATTGCAAAAGAAGAACTGGGAGAGGTAATCTAAGACCTTGGAGATCATCTGGTATGGCCTGCTATCAGTGTCATAAACTACGACACATGGCAAAAATTTGTAGATCCCAAAAGAGAAAACCAGTCAATCCTTCTAAGAATCAGAAAGGAAAGCAGAAAGTTAATGTTGAAGAAACCAAAGAAGAAATGAATTGAATATGGAAGAAGAAGAGTGATGACTCACCTGGAGAAGAAACTATTACTTCACCAAGTGTGGAGAATCCTGCACCAGTGAACTAAGCTTATTCATATGGCTAAGCAGAACTTAACGATAAATCTACTTCTGGACCCCTTGAGATAAATGAGCAGTAAGAGAATTTGAATGCATGAAATTTTGATAACTTTTTGTCAATCTGTTATCAACCGGTTTTAAATCTATGTATCATTAAGCAGTGTAATTAGGCTTTTTAACCTTAACGGACGAGCATTTAATGCAGTAGGTAAAAGGGATAAAAATGAGTTTTCACATTGTTATTTTTACACTAACGTATATGAGAAAGAATATTTGAGTAGTTATAGAGATAAGAAAGGATTGTTAGCTGATTTTAGTCAAAGTTGCATTGTGGTTTGAGTAATCAAGCTAATTTGAAGGTTGGTGAAGACTGAACTGGCATCCACTTGAGAATTCAACCGGTTAAAGAGGCAACGTGCATGAAATAAGGTGTTTCTTTAAAAATTCCTGCTTCAAATCTAGTTTATTTGGAATGTCATAATCTTCTAAAATAGTAGAGAAATTGATGATTACATTTGAACCTTTGGAAGTTAAAAAAGCAGAAAAAATTGTGTCTTATAATGCTTTATCACAAGTTCATAGTGGTGTTATAGTGAAAGGAGATTTGTCCAAGAACATTGATTGCAAGATTGAGGATTTAGGATCATTGTCGATATATTCTCAGTTAAAATCCCTTCACGATGAAAATGGAAAGATTCAAACAAAATATATTAGGGTTCATGAAAAATATTTTCATAATGCAGCTTACTTTCTTAAAGATTTTGAAGAAGAACATATCAGAATTATTTTGAGTCGAGTTCATGGGGAAAACATGTATTTAGAAAGGACTCTTACTATAACCAAGGAAGCTATTCAAGCTGTAACTAATTTTTAATCAATCAGTGAAGTACCTAAGCTGAGGCGTATTTCAAAAGAGACAGTAAACACTCTAACCGGATCAACATCTTATGGGTGTGCTTTTTCTATCAATAACATCAAGGACCCATTGGTAAAGTTGGAAGCTATAGTTATAGCCTACTGAGTATTTTATTCTAGCAGATTAAATAGTGCCCCATCAGCAGTGGTGCATACTGTATACAAGATGATAACTGAAAATGTTAATTATGACCTATATAAGGCCATAAGGAGCCAATCATTGTTAAATCTTATGTCTATCAAGAATGACATCAATCTAAAGTTTAAATTTGGACAATTCTTGATCATGCTATTCTTTTATTACTAGAATTTCCTACTAGCAATGGGTGATTTTGAATGGTCTAAGGAAATACTGGTATCTGCCCAGATTAAGAATAGTATCAAGGCTATGAAGAACATGTTTTCTGTTGCGATGAACAAATACTTCAATGAATTTCAAAAGAAAATGAGCATGAGAGTAAGATTGCCTGAGGATGTAGTAAAACACTTTGCTAACGACATTGTGTTCATACTTACCACTGATTTTAGTTTGATGGAGGCAATTGAGCCTAGAGAAGAAAAAATAGAAGATATTTGTTATGAGGTCAATGATGACTTACTAATTGGTTATACTAATAACCTATTGGCATCTCCAAAGGATAAAAAGAAGGCAAAATTGGATATTGTTGAAGTTCCAACTACACAAGCTAAGACCAATATTGTTCTTGCCACGAGTGGTAAAGGGAAGAAGAAGAAGGCTGAAAAAGAACCTCCAATGATGAAAAGTACAAGAGTGACACAAAGTTTCCAAATCAAAAAGGAATTGGAACCTAAAGTTTATGCAAAGAAGGAAAGTGCATCTAAGAAAAGAGGTCAGAAACTAATTCTCCAAGAAGAATCTGAAAGTACTGACACTAAGAAAGAACCCAAGAAAATGAAAGCAACCGGTAGAGAAGCTAAGCAAGTGAAGGAAGTGCCAAAGGCAAGTATGCCTTTTGATATTTCAACTTACAAGCTTGAGACTACCATTGAGAGGATAATGAAGACATTAGGAAGAAATGGATTTTATAATGTCAAAGATCAGTTTGATTCATTCAATGAAGATGAAAAGGAATAAATTATTCAACAGGTAATCAATTATTTGTGACACTACAATAGATTACCTCATGATCTTGAAAAGGATATCTCTAATTGCTTGTATACTATTCTTTTGAATAAATGGGAGGAAGAAATAAAGAAAGAAAAAGAAATCATAGATGATGTATTTATACAATATTTTCCCAAGTTGTCAAAGGATGAGCTAAATGAATTGGTTGCTAAGTACAAAGCTCATTTTGCTTCCAAAACAAAAAGATTGAAGTTGGTCAGTGGAAAAGTGCAACCTGTTGAGACTGTGACTCAACAGATTGCTCATAATATCAAATACGAGGAAGATATTACACATTCCTGTAATGATGAGCAAGATATTGTTGATCAACCTAAAATGGACGAGGAAGAAATTGTACAAGCTGATGTTGTATATCCTATCAAGAGAAAGGATGACACTATTGTCCAACAAGTCATACTTGTTGGGGATACTCAGGATAAAATTGATCTATCTAGAAATATTATTGTACCAGATATGCAACCACCTGAAATCAGTGACTTATAGGTTACTTCAGTTGAGAAACTAGTAACTCAACCAAGAGTGGATATTCCATGAGCAAAGGAACAACCTAAGAAACCCCAATCCCCATCAGTTTCAAATGACATTTAGAAGGAATGTAATGAAAACATTGATACTTGGATCTCTGAACAAGAAATGGAGAAAGGACAAGAGAAAGAAATTGTTAAGGTAACATCTTTCGAACCATAAAAATATTAGTCATATAGAAGATTGATGAAGATGATGATGAATCATTAGGCATCTCAAGGCCTATAATTTTTGATAATATGAGTGCATCTGAAATGATGAAGATTGCAACTATCATGTAATCTAGACCACATAAGAAGAGACTTAAAGAGGAAAGAATGGAAACTGACGACATTCAAAATGTTGTAGATATTCTTTCAAGTATACTACCGGAAACTGCTATAGGACATCTGACAACTCTTATTAGCAAACTTGATCAATTGGTTGCTAATGAATCTGACCAATTTAAGTCACTGGAAGAAGCAACTTATGAAAGAAATTGATACAGGGAAACTTTCTCTATCTTTTAATAAAGATTTGTTAAGAAAAGCTATTGAAACAGGAGGAAAATATATTTCTTCTACTTCTAATATTTTGTTCTTTTATTTCGATATCAATAATAGACGAACTGAAATAGAGCAAGAACTAGAAAAGATATCCAATGCATATGTACCACTTCAAGAGTCTATTTTTTCTTTAAGCAAATTTGTGGATGATTTGCACAACAGGTTGGATAACTATGATCTCGAGAAAGCAAAAAGACACCGGTCACTTAAGGAATTGAAGGGTCTACTCACATCCCAAGTGGACATACTGCAGAGAGCCTACAAGAATGCAGAAGATATTTTAGCTAATCTAGAAACTTGTACACTTGATTCCATGGAAGAGTTCCATACACAGATTATGTCTACACTTGAGTACACTAAGATCATGCCGGAGACATGGAAACATGCCTTATCATAGTTGAGGAGGAACTTTTATTTTATTTTCATGAGACTTATGAATGCATGAATCTTGATTCAGCTTTTTCAATTTTTTTATATGTAAAACATTTTGATACACACGTTTCTATCACTAGTACATTCGGACCTGATTTCCAACGGTCGTTTGTTGGATTTTTGATGAATTTTTGTCTGAGTGTCAACAAAATCCACCATCAAAAACTTAGTGTTGGATTCGTCGACGATGCCATGTCTATTAGAAATTCAACAATCCAATGGACTCTGCCAATGGTCAAAGAAGTCATCGATCAAAAGCTTGGTATTTGTCATAATTCTGACGATGATCATTTTTATAAAAAAATAATAATTATCATTGATATAAAAGAGCCATTGAAGGAAGGAAATGCTGAAAGGACTCACCGAAGATAATAAATTTATCAACAAAAGATATCAAAGAAAGTATAGAGGGTCTTCATCAACAGGAAAAGTTCTCAAGGAAATAATACTATCGGTGCAACATAAAAAGGACCCACCGAAAGGAGTGTTTTCATCAAAAGAATAATATTGATCAGACAAAAATAAGCTACATTGATAAAAGATATCGATGAGGATATAGGTTTTGGGGAGATTAAACTTCATAGACAAAAGATATCAAAGAAAGAAGAGAGGGTCTTCATTGACGAGAAAAGTTCTTGAGGAAATAATACTATTGGTGCAACATAAAAAGGACCCACCGAAAGGAGTGTTTTCATTGAAAGAATAATATAGATCAGACAAAAGGAAGCTACATCGATAAAAGATATCAATGACGATATAGGTTTTGAGGAGGCTAAACGGCATGTTCTCGATATACATGGTTTTGTTGATGTAACTTTATTGGTGAAGAACAATAAGGGAAAATAAAGAAAAGCTTCGGTGAGATAATAGACTCATTCATTGATGGGGCATAGTGATAACGATGAAAGAAGTATTTTGATGGAAAAATAGAGGACACTAAAGCCCAAGGTTTCTTCGACATAAGACCCAATGGATATCAGATATGTTTTGATGAGGAGACAACCATACTGACCAAATACAGTATTTTGATGAAGGGAAAAAATACTTGATCAAAGTAATATTTGAAACAAAAGTATTGTCGATAGAAACAAAGAGATCAATGGAATAAAGAAACAAATGATTGAAAGACATATCCTCATTGAAATGATTATTGATTGCCACAAAAATCATAAGCAAATCCCAGGGAAGGTCACATCGCCATTAAATTCATGTGTTCCCGAGTGACCATTGTCCAAAGCACCATTACTAAATGATTAAATACGCCATAAGTAGTGGATCAACCATCAAAGGGCATAGCATTGAGGAATTCATAGGTGACAAACTAAACGTAGGAATTGAGAAAATTCATAGATAAAGCTTAGTAATTCCAAGTTGTTTCCACACAGACCTCTTTTACAAAATTCAAATGGAATCATCATCTAAAACTAATAAAACCAGAAAGGGAAAAGAACCTATCTCTGCAAAAGAAAAACCTATAAGACAAAAAGGGAAGGGTATTCTTTGGCCCAGGACCTGATTGACCAGTGCCTATCATCTAGTTTGAGGTCCAAGAAGATTAGAGATGATGAGGAAGGCCTAGAGGACCGGTTTGAGGATCTTGGAGACATATTAATAGAGTTGAGAGGGTATGAATTATTCATATATGAGTACAACAGAACAGTTGCCCCTCAACCTTTCAACAATTTATGGCAATTGAACTTAGGAAGGTTAGCTATGGCTAATGTATTCATGAATGTGGAGCTCATGAAGGCATTGGCAAATAATTATGACCCTAAAACCAGGACCATATATAACTACAAGTGTGAGACAATTCTTGCAATCACAAAGGAGGTTATTGACACTGTGTTCGAGTTGGATTGGGGATTTGAAGAATTGATTGACCTCAAGAAGTTAACAAGTGAATATTTTAACTTAGAGCATATTTACAAAACACGGAGACTCCCTATACATAGACCTAGGAATGCAGGGTCCTTAGTGCCACTAGGCCAGGATGACAAAGCTCCCTATGATGTCAACTCTTTCCATCCATTTTTCAAGTATACCTATTACTGTGTTGCCCAAGTGCTAGGGATGAAAGCCCATCCTTTGATGGATATTGCAGCCATGGTCATTTGCACCAATTTGCAGTCTAAGGACCCTCGCTTCTTTAATTTTTCTGCTTATTTGGTTGAGGTTTTGAATCATGGGTTAGAAAAGTTAAAGGGGGATGTCATCAATGTTCATTTCAAGCATTATTCCTTACTTATGCATATGTTATTGTATGTGGGTCAAGATGAAGGGTTATGGCCAGAAGAGTTATGTGTCAGGACATATGACAATGCTGGAATGAGAAAACTAGTGCAACTATGGGTTTCTTCATGGGACCAAAGGTATGTGAATAATCAATATTGGAATTTTGAGGAGTTCTTTGTCAAGCCATTATATAGATTGTTGAGATGCCCACGCAATCATGCCCTTACACCAGAGGTTCAAATATTCCTAAGACCAAAAGATTTCATTGAAGATCCCTCAATTGAACACAATTGGGGAGATTGGTATTCTTTTTCAGACTGCACACAAGTCAGGGTATGCAAGTTCAAAGGGAGGCCATACTTACTACCACTTACAGTCCCTAACAAAGTGGCTTGTCTAGAAATTGTGAGGCAACTGTCAATAGTGAGTACGAAACATCTAACAAGCCATGGAAAACAATCAATTGTACCTGGGTTGCTAGTATTTTCAGATTTTATTGTGAAAAGTTCAAATAGTTATTGCCTGCTACAGACAAAATTGGATTATTATGGCATGGCTATGGGCGATCCAAGGCCCAATTTTGATCCTAAAGGATACATAAGGATAGCTCGGTCATCACAAAAGCTGAAGGCTGGAGAGCATAAATCTTACCTACCAGATGACCTCATTAAGAACATTGGCAGAGAATAGGCCAGAGTGAAGCGAATAAAGTTTGAGAAAGCAATGAAGGCTTATAAATGGAAGCTTTATAGAAGGAAAATGGATGAGAATGTACTACAAAAGATTGAAGACCCCTTGAAGTTGGCCAACAAACTTGTGGAGCATGAATTGGAAATCTTGAGGGAGTCCCGCCTCATGTTTTTAGGGATTACATTGATACTATTAGGAATACAGAGCCTTTGGCTCATATGTCTCCTTCTTGCACATCTGGCATCATTCCATTCACTACTAGAGAGGATTACCCCTTGGTTATGCAGAGGATACACCAATAGACTTGGCAATAGGACAACTTAATGTCTGAGAAATGGTTGACATCAGATTCCTAGAGCATGAGGATTTCATTGCTGATAGTGACTTCATTGCTTCCAAGGAGTTCACCACATTCCTCTATCAATATAAAGGATCTCAAATTAGGAATAACATGAGAAATAGTGAAGAAGAGTAGCAGCTTCAAAAGTTACAAGAGGAGATGGATCTTGTGATGAGAAAAATGACACTTGAGAAGGGAAGATAGTTGCTTAAGGAAGATGGTGTGCTATTATACTCTGGATGGGACATGAACTCTGCCTTATTGTTTGATGGATTCCTCAAGAAATAGGACCCAAGTAGGCAAATGATGCAAAAAAAGATTGATAAACTCTTTAGAGGATTAGGATATGATCCAGATCAAAAGGCTCTTCTACAGTGGGCTATCTACCCCAAAGATAAAAGACCTATATTGGTTTATATAGAAGAAGCTTTTGGACATTTGATGGTGCAGCAGGTTGGAAATACTAACCCTAGAACAATTATCAAACTAAATTTGGATGTCGCTAAACTGAACCAAGATCAGATAGAGTTTCAGGTCCAAGAAAATTGTACATACAAAAGCCTATATGAGAAAACCGATGAAGAAAAATAGAGGCTACAAGCAAGATTGCTTCAAATTGATATAGGTACCAGTCAAATAGGGATGACATATGGTGTTGATAGAGATGCCATGGATGCCTTGATAGACACTATGTATTGGAGGAACAGGGTTGAAAAGACATCTCAGCAACTAAAAAAGGAACAACAAAAGATGGATAAGTTAGTTCTTGAGATCATCGACCATAGATTCAAAAGTATGATGCAGGTTGCAAAAATCTATTGGAAGACATACACTAGAACAGTGAAAGTTGTGAAAGAGCATGAAAAGCTCAGGTCTTGGCTGGAAGGCTTGATGAATGACAACAGTTTGATAAATCCAGGTGAGAAAATTGAAGCCGAGGCTCACTTGAAGTACCATGATGAATTGGCAAATCAATTAAGGAAAGAGCATCAAAGGCTGGATGATGGGAATACCCCTAGGATGCCCTCTTTTTACAATAATGGTGAGTTAGTATCGTTGGGATAGTGGAAACAAGAGTTCAGTGATGAGAAGAATCAAGTAGTAGTAGAGTTGGATCGGGACAAAGATTTGTCACTTTGTGTTAACAATATTCTATCCAATCATTTATGGATAGAAAGCAACACGAGGACACTAAACAATGATTTTCTAATGTATAAAGATGATAAGTACATTGAACACATAGGAATGCTGAACTTGTTTATCTTCCAGTTTGTTAACAAAAGTGCTAATTAATAGTTATGTGCTGAAAAGCCACGATGCTTGGTGACAATGTATACCCTCCTATAAATGAGGGAATTTTTGTAACAATAAGGATCATTAGAGAAGAAGTAGAATATAGCCTCAGGCTTACTATTGTACCATTTTGTGAACATACATAATATAATCAATTGTCTTTCCTTTGTGTATATGCTATGGATTACCCATCATTTTGTAGGCACTTGCTTGTGATATTATCTAAAGGAGATAAGGTTACTTGTGTTCTTCTAGTAAAACTCTATGTTTCATATTGTGGATTTGAATAAAAGATTTACTTACGAATATAGTTTTGTATATAGTGCACATGCATATTATCTCAACCATAGTGCACCTACATATGTATATAGTTTTGTTTATAGGTGGAAAGCCTGAGGTTCAATGTCAAACTTGGTTTCTCTGATACCATATGTAATATTCCATTAATTCTATACTTAAAGAAAATAAATTGTGATCTATATTAAGATAAAAAATTGAGCATTTCAAAATAAAACATAACTACTTCAGTTGAAGAAGAAAACTAACTAAATGTTCTTCAACATAATAAGAATCTAACTAATTTATCTAAAAGGAAGGTAATTTTTTAATGATAAAAAACATTAGACAAATATTATTAAGCTAATCAATATGAGAAAGGAATTCAAATGCCAAGTTTCATTTTTGAGGGAAGAGATAAAGGTTTAGAGGTTATTGTTATCACTATTTAAAAAATGGGTATTCTTTTCCATAATTGGTTAAGTCTATGAAATTCTTGGGTCTGGTATGGCCTTGTGACTTCTATTGCTTTGGGTCCTAAAGAGGGTTTAGGATTTAGGTTTAATCACTTTCAAAATTTCTGAGAAAAAACCCTTATAATTCTATTTCCATGTTACTTTATTCACTTAAGTAATGGGTCCTTTTGTCATGGAAAGTGTTCCCCCCATTGTTTTTTACCTAGGCGGTCCTTTTAAATGTTTTAATTTTTATTCTCCTTTAAATTGCCTTTTCTAATGACCATCGAGCCTTGTAATTGTCGTGCAACTCTCAGCCAATCGGATGGCCCGCATGGATTCACGAACTCAACATGCCCAAAAGTTACCTATCGCATAGTAGCGAAAAGGTTTGGTGGGACCCAGCGATAAGGACTTCCTTCATGGCTAAAAGAATTCTATTGAAGTATCTAAGATTCAAACAATATCGATGAGACCCAACAATGTCTCATCGATATAAAAGGGGCATCGAAGAAAGAAAACGTTGATGAACTTTAGAAAGGACTCATCGAAGATAGTAACTCCATCAATTAAAGATATTGAGGAAAGTAGAGATGGTTCTCATCGACAAGAAAAGGTCTTCAAGGATATAACACTATCAGTGCAAAAAGACTCACTAAAAGGGATGGTCCCACCAACACAAGGTATCAAAGAAAGAAGAGGTGGCCCCCATTGATGAGAAAAGGGTTTTGAAGAAACAATATCATCGATGCAAGATAAAGAAGATTCACCGAAAGAAGCATTCTCATCGAAAAAGTGATATGGATAAAATAGAAGAAAACTACATCAATGAATGATATCGATAAGGATATGATTTTTGATGGGAGGACAAAAGAAGTCACCAAAGTCCAAAGTCTCTTTGACATGAAACCTGGCAAACAGCAAAAATATTTTGATGAGAATGAGTTTCGAGGAGACTAAAAGGCATGTCTTCGATACACATGGTTTCATCGATAGAAGCCATCTCTCTCTGCAAGAAATCATCATTTTCATTGATACCGTAATAACCCATAAGTTGTCAAACAAGTCTAAAAGCATTCTATCTAAGTATCTAAGATTTGAACAGTATTGATGAGACCCAGTGATGTCTCATCGATATAAAAAGGGCATCAAAGAAAGCAAATGCCGATGAACTTCAGAAAGGACTCATCGAAGGCAATAACTCCATTGATAAAAGATATTGAGGAAAGTGGAGATGGTTCTCATCGACAAGAAAAGGTCTTCGAGGATATAACACTATCGGTGCAAAAAGACTCATCAAAAGGGATGGTCCTATTATCACTGTTTTAAAAATGGATGTTCTCAGTCCATAAATGGCTAGGTTTTTTTAAAATTCTATGTCTGGTATGCCTATGTTCTTTCAATTTGTTTTAAATCCTAAGGGGTTTAGGGTTTAGGTTTTAAGTCACTTCAATACCTAAGAAAAAATCCCTTTTGGTTTCTAATTTGATGTTACTTTATTCACTTAAGCGATGGGTCCATTTATCATAAAAGTGTTCTCCCCTTGTCATTTACCTAGGTGATCCCTTTAAATATTTTATTCTTGTTCACTTTTAATCTGCCTTTTCTAATGTCCGTCGGGCCTTATAAGTATCATGTGATTTTCTGTTGATCTGACAGCCCATGTTGATTCACGACCAAAAAGTGCTCGAAACTTAGTTTTCATGAAGTAGCGAAAGGCAAAGGTGGACCCGACATATAGGTTTTGACCAAAGCTAAACACCGATCAAGTTTCATCTGATCGGATGGATAGTGTGGTTTCGTGAGATCAAAGTGAACGTGTTTAACCTTCGCGAAGTGGTGAAAGGGTTTAGTGGGTTCCAGAGATAAGAAGTCTTCTTTGGTTAAACAATGATCGAGTTGGAAAAAGATCAATGTCTTCTCATTGTTTCATGGTCGAGAGATGCACGAGCTATACCTTCAATGAAATAGAAAAAAGGTGGAGGGTCCTGCTAAGAGTGGTAGTAAATGTGGTAACCCCAATTGACGATGACATGCCAGTGACAAGGCACTTAGTTGGTGGTATGCAGTGGGTCTAGGCAAGGTTGTCATAAAAAGAGTAAACAACAAGCAAGTTCTTGAGATCTAATGGCTTGCGTGAATTCGCGAAGATAAGATGCTAGCAAGTTAGTCATTGTGAAGCAGTGAAAAGGCCGATGGGCCCAAGGGACAAGCATGGCAGGAAGTTAAAAGTAGATCAGGTCTGTTTCGATCTAACAATTCTTATGGTTTTGTGGCTGCAAGCCAAACGAAGAATAATGTTTACGAAGTTGTGACAGAGAGGTGGAAATCACATGGAGGAGTGATGTGGCATAACAGCTGCTGATTTTTGTAGAGCTTGATAGTAATGTGTCGAGTGACACGTGGTTTAAAAAAGTGGTTGAGGGCTCGCCTAGGTGTAACTGGCAGTTATGTGGGAACAGTAAAAGGGAACACATGGCGGATTAAGGGTTTAACCAAAAGGAGTTTCCAGGGCTAATGGCCGACTACCATGTAGTATTTATTAATCAGAGAACAAGTGGGGTAAGTAATTCCTGTATAAAGGGCCCACTTAAAAGGTATTCATCTCAAGATTGATCCAATGCTTCTCGTTGTTTCATGACCCGAAGATGCCCATAGCTTAACCTCAGCAAAATGGCAAAAACCGTTAGCCATCAAGATGAGGCGCGGTTAGTTAAAAGGATTGACGGTCCCGGTTGGAGTTAAAGGCCGAGTGATTTGAGTTTGATCTAACGCTTGGAGCGGCCTTGCGAAGGAAAAGTGCATGACTGTTAAACTCTAGGAAGTGGCTAAAAGGAGGTAGGGCCCAACACTAAAGCAAAGAGATTAAATGGAGATAAAGGTGATGTAAGTTCTTGAGATCCAACGGCCAGTGTTGTTTCACGAAAGAAAAGAGCATGGGTTTTATGTTCTGTGAAGTAGTGAAAGAGCGAAACAGAGGAAAGACTTAGAGAAATTATGACCCATTGGAGCTAGTTTTGAATGAGATTTGGTGAATTCAATTCTAAAAAGAAAGCTGAAGCATGCAGAGTTAATTTCTAAAAACTTAAATGCCAACTTGCCCTTTTGAGTCCGCATCAACTTGATTGCTAAGTATTGTTTCATCGAATTTGGTTGTAGAGCAATTTTGTTCAAGTGAATAATCAAGTTTCTTGTGCTTTTCTTGATAACACTTGGTTTGTTCTCAAATACTACTATGTGAATTACTTCATTTGAGGTCTGTGCTAGCTTCTAGTGGTATAATTGTTTGACCAGAATGGCACCCAGAAGAGAATTAATAGGGAAAGTGAATTACTAGGACCAAAATATCTGTAGTGATTTTTTAGAGCAATTAACCATGTCCACCAATGCTATGGCTAAGGCCAAAGAGCTAGTACCTAAGAACCCTCGTCTAAAAATTGGAGATGGCCTTTATGATAAGGGTAATTGTTTGAGGGACCCTGAAATAGGATTGTCAGGCTTAGGACTCTTCAAAGTTGATTTTGGGTAGAGGAATTCCCCAGCTCCTTTGAATGGCATATGGGAGCAGGATGTAGGAAATCTTGTGGTCCTAGGTGTTTTTATGGATGTAGATCTATTAGCCCTGATTCCATAGAATTATGACTCTGTGGCAAGATGCATCAGGAACATAAAATGATCAGTCTTGATTGAGATAAATGAAGATGAATTCAGGAAAGTGTTTAAACTCAGTGAGTCCTCCAATTTGTTAGAACCTATTGACTTTGAGTCGTTAGCCCAGGTTTACAACATACAAAGGGATCATCTTAGAAGTGGCCCATTGAAAGAATTATTTGTAAAGATTGGGGGGTTAACAGTTGTAGGCCCCAACACAATGGAACCATTCTCTCTCAACCTATTCACTCTAAGAGTTAAGGGTATGTATTGGGTATTATGCCAAATTTTTGGAGAGGATGCTGAAAAGAATATGCCAACCCATTATATGTTAATGATTGCACAAATTCTAAACCCCTCCCTAGCAATAACATTTGATTATGCCTCATACCTTGGTGATGCAATAAATAAAGGGCTAGTAGGAATAAAAAATGGTAAGGTGGATAGGCCATTTGGATGGTACTCCATGTTAATGCATATGTTTCTGTTCAAAGGGGCTGATTATTTTGGAAAGGAGATGGACCTGATTAAGGTCAAGGATAAAGAGGAGATGCCAGGGCAATTGTGGAGTATTGTTCTATCCTAGGATAGAGAAGATGCAAGTTATTTAAATTTTTATAGATGTTTTTCATCTAAAATTAGGATTCTTCTATGCAGAGAGAACCCTAGAATTCCTAAGGCTCTTTTGGAGTTTCTCACACCAAAGGAGTTTGCAAAGGATATCAAGATTGTTCACAATTGGGGAGACATATATTTGTACCCTATTTATACTATTTTTAGAGTGTTTGGATTTAGAGGCACCCCCTTTTTACTACCCTATCAGGTCCCATTGAAGATAGGGATTGTAGAAGTCCTGAGACAAATTGGGGGTGTACAAGAAGCAGAGCTAACCAATAGAGGTAAAGGGAATATTTTCCCAACTATTACCATGGCTCACCATTTTGTGATCACTAAGGGTGGATGGAGGATTTTTGAAGAATTCTTTAAGCCATATAGGTTGTCTATTGTAGTGTCAAGATGTGCAGACCCTGAGGATTTTTTCAATGGTATGTTTAGAAAAAGAGTAGTGTGTAGAGGTAGGCCACATCAATTTTAGTTCCCAGAAGATTTGATTAGAAATGAATTTAGCTTAGATGAGCAAGAACTGAGGAAGGAGAAGTGGGTGGCATATAAGAAAGCCCTTGATTTTATCCATCAATTTGACACTAGCTATGACCCCCATTCTAGCTTCAATCCATTTGAGGAGAAAATAAAATTCCTGATTCTTTATTTTGAAGATCTCATGCAGACCTTAAAAGAAAAGAGGGAGGCCATAATGTAAAATGATCCTGATAAGGCTAAGATGGTATTGGCTAAGCCTGCCTTTGCTAGAGATATCCCATGTGGTGACTATGTAATGCATAAAAGGTCAAAGTACACTGTGATAATGCCAGTGATAGGTGAGCCTTCAACTTCAAAAGGGAAGAGGAAAATTGAAGATGTCATTGACATCTAGGATTCCCCTAAGAAGCAGAAAGTGGGAAAGGAAATTGAAACTGATGAGCCTCAATATTCTCCATCTCAGTCTCCTATCCACAATGGAGATGAACAAGCTATGTCTGAACAATTATTGCAGTTAGGGAGTCTCGATGAGATTGCCTATATGTATGAGATGAACCAAGAGGAGATGCTTGAAGAGCCACCTAATGCTGAAATGGATTTGACTGATGGTGAGTTAAAGGGCCTAAAAATGGACCTTACTATTAAGCAAGCTAGTGAAGAATTCCTAGTTGACTATAAATTTCTCACATCAGGAGCTTTTATATAGTTTCTATGGAAGAAAAATATTGATTAATTCAAGACTAGATGTGAATAGAGGAAAAGTGAACAACCTCTTAAAAATACAACTTAGGTAGAAGAAGAAGTTAAGCAAGAAATGATGGAGCAGTTGAAAGCAATCACCCCTGAGAAAGGAAGAGAAATGGTGGCAAAGGCTGGTGTGTTGATTTTCCCTGAATGGGATATAGCTAATGCCTTAGTTCTTGATGCAGTGAGGAAAGAAACAAAGCCTATGGAAGGAGTGACATTCAGCAAAGATAATGTTGATCTTGTCATGTGGTCTTTAAAGAAGGATGAAAACAAAAGAAGGAAGAATGCATCAGATTCTAGCCTCTTAGGAGGCATGATAGTTAAAAGAGTCCAAGACACAAGGGTAGTGGAAGCTACAAGCACAGTCCTAGAGACTACAAAATTCAGTGTTGCAGTGGCAAAGAAAAAGGCACAAGAAAAGGCTAATCTCCAATTGAAGTTGGAGACTATTTTAAAATTACAATGATGCTAAAGAGGGAATAGCCAATAGAGATAGCATAATTGCTAGACTCCAAAGTCAACTGGTAGGTCAATATCATCCTGATGAATCTTCTACACTCATGATAGCCTCCTCTCTAGCAATACCCCCTCCTACTAGTCCCATCATTGAATATCGCCCTTCTCCTATGCCTTCTAGTTCCCAATTACCTAAAAATGTCCAACATGAGTTGGGAAAATTGAAACAAGCTCAGACATTGTATGCAAACAAATATGAGGAGAAGGTGAAAGCCACCATCTTGAGATTTTGATCAAATTAAGAGAAGAAGAAGCCACTTTGGAACCAATCCTAAATAAATGAGTGCCTAGAGGTAAAGAGTTAGAGCTCATGTGTTCTTCCCATGCAGATGTAGAAGAGAATGACAATCTAAGGTCCATATGTGAGTTTATAAAAGAGATGAATTTTATTTTAGTGGAAGGAGAAGGCATAAAAAGGAAAGCCCAACTTTATAGGAAAGAATATTCAAATCATAAATTTGAAATGTTTCTAGGAGGTTTCATTGGTCCTCTCCAGCTAAAGGAAGAGAAGACTCGGTTAAAGGAGGTGGACCACAATTTGTCCCTAAGGATCAATCAGATTATTAGTACTGATGACACATCCTTATTTGTCCAAATAATTGAGGAAATTGAAAAAGTGAAATCTCATTATGGTTTCATAGAAACAGAGATTGGTCATGTACGAGTCACTTGGAAGTGGCTAGAAGATATGAAACAGAAGACTGCTAGTTTTACTTGGCCTAGTGATGATGTGTATCAAGAGTGGAAAGATAAGTATATCAGACAGAAAGAAGATGATCGGGATCAGTTATAGGAGGTTGCAATAGAACAACAAGCAGAAGAAGCCATAGATGCTGAACAGGACTTATAACCACTTCTTCAAAATGATCGGTTGTTTGTAACAAACTTTAGTTTGAAGGGTCCAAAGCTTGTATGCATCTATACTATTATAAATGGATACTAGGACTCCTAAAAAAATGATGGCAAGTAATTGTAAGAAAACACTGCAAAAATTTATCTAAGCTTTTTTCTAGTCTAATGGAGAATTCTCTAAGTTTTGTAATATTTTCTCAAAATTAATATCAATATATAGACTAGAAATAGTGTATATACATAAATGTGCATAGCAGTCATAGGGCAACTCATGTCAATTGTGCAACTCAATACAATAAATAATCTTAGTTTGTAGCCCTATAGCATCATAATGTAGTCCTTGACCAAGTATACAAGAAACATCTAGTTCTATTAAGGCACAAGCATCAAAGTCAGAGGTTGTGACAACTAGTGAAAAACATCAAGAAAAAAAGTTTAGTCTCAAGAATTAGTAGTTGTAATAAAAAAACTTACGAGGATGAGGCATATTCATAACTCTTGTAGTCCCACCTTAGATATCAACACTAGAGACAACTCATATTGTTCATGTATAGACAAGACAATATGGGAGTTCATTATACCCAGCAACTCATGGTGTTGTTGTTCATGTTGGCTTTGTTGGACCCTGTAGTTAAGATTCAATATACATTATTCAATAAGAATAACTGTGCAACATAATGAAATATTGAAAAGTGTCTTACCTTGTTGAGATTCGCTTGGTTTTGAGAATAGTTTAATATTCTCTACTTAATAGGGCCAACCACGTGAAGGTGGAAGCTCATTTGGCCCCTCCCCACCCCCTAACATCACTCTAAATTTCTTGTTAACATCTTATAACATTCATTCATTAATTATTTCTACCATTAATAAAATATAGCATTCATTCATTAATATCACATAACGTTCATTAACACATAACATTGATTAACATTAATTAACATGCAACATTCATCAATATTAATTAACACATATCATCCATAACCACTAATTAGCACATAATTACATTCACTAGCACATAAAAATTAATCATTATCAAATAAGTTAGATTACAATAATTTCTTTCTTTGTTTGTTCTTTGAAGCTATGAAAATACTAAGTGAAACATCAGTGTCTTTATCATTTCCCCCCTCTGCAGATGTTCTGCCAACTACTCGTGATCTTAATGTATGCCTAGTCCTATACTGAGGATGAGGACACTGAAGTGAAGGGGGGTCCTCTACAATAACAAAGAAATGGGTTAAATTCAAAAAAAAAAATTATTATTGTTAGAAGTATTTCATTAATTTAGAGAACATAACTGTTGTCCTCCTTACCTGATGGGGCCACATCATTTTGTGTAGCCTCAACCTCAACATGGTGAACACCACAGTCTTCTTTACCTGAGTGAGGAACATCATGTTCTTGAGGTTGTGTACCCAGATCATGCTCCACTTGCTCACCACCGACTACATGCTCTAAAATATTAACAAGAAACGTTACATTAATTATTACTCTAATTACAAATTAAGATGTTTAATTGTATTAATAGCTAAATAAATAAATTTGAATAGCAAATGAATAGCTCCACTACTAGGATGCACATCTGGACCTTCATGTGCAGGTGGTGTTTCACAATTAGTAGGATGCATTCCAATGACATGCACATTGTTATCATTGCTTGCTTATTTAAAACAAATATAGTCACTTTATGTTGGAACTCAACATCAATTAGATTATTGGTAAAGTATTCAATTTGAAACAACTTCCATTTAGCATATTTACCTTTGTGATGAATGCACTTGAATGTTGTGTATGCCCACTAAATTCTCGTAGCCGATCAGCCATGACTGAATAGCGTTGCTGGTAGGCAATTCTCTTGTCATCTTCTATGGGCGCTCTATTGAATTCAGAGCCCTACATTTTTGTTTGGTACCATGAATTTTGCTTGCATTGTTTGATTAAAAAAAATGTTTGCAATTTATTAATATTTTGAGACAATATGGGAGTGTACATGAGATACTTACAATTCATGCAGCAAGTTTCATGTAACCACCAGAGCCGAGTTTGTGTTGCCCATGCTTTTCTTGCCTTGCCTTGGTTGCCTTTGATGTGTCACTCAGTCTATAAAATGTTTGAAATATGTTAGATTATATAAATATAAAGAGTAATTAATTAGTACATAATTACATTCTTAATAGTATCCCATACCTTCTTTTGGCGTCTACTGGTGTATTTCCTTTTTTCCTTTCAATTCTCTCCTTGGCATCCAAAATCAGGTCCTTCCACTCCCTCTCTGGAATCATGGGAGGACACTCGTACTTTAGGTTCCTCTCCAAATGGGTCCTGTATTGGTCCCTCACATACTTTAGATATGTGCCAGCTTTTTCAAGGAGCTTGGTTTTGTCAAAGGTGTCATTTCCAAACCACTCAACCATTTGGTTTGTCAATTCATCTTTTAACCTTTTTTCTTGGTCATACCACCTTTTAAAGCAAAAACAAACTTGTTAGATTTAGAAATGAACGGAAGCTACATTTATTACACTTCAAGAAATGGATCAAAGGAAAAGTATTCTAGCAATGATATGAAATCAAAAGTGGATAAGGGTTAGTTCAGATATGATGTACCATCTTTTACATATGGTGGACCCAAATATCTGCAATGCAATGTCACTAAGATGTTTATAGAAAATATCATTGCCTGCAAAAAATTCATGGGATTAATATTAGTCCAAAATGAGTGATCATAAAGTAAATTACAATTAGAGTATATATAATAATAATTTTAAAGTACCTAGAACCTTTTGTATCTTTAAGGGAAGCATTTCTTCGTCGCTCACCACGAATGTGGCTTGCAATGTTCCCATACTAGCAATACGAGAAGATCCAGGAAATGATTCTATGTTATCAACAGCAGTCGCCTATGGCGCATCCTCATGTGCATCTCCTCCTGCAAAAAATGAATCCACTATGAAATGGCATTATAATTCAAGAAAGAATGCTTGAAGGGAAATAAACACATGACAAAAGATAGAGAAAAAGAGGGATCTACCAACAGTGGGCGGGCCAATATGACATGCACTAGAGGATGTCTGCATGCTACATGTTGCTGACATTACAATCAGCAATACAGGTGAGGGTGACCTCTGATGAGGCAGCATTGGCATTTGCACAGTAACATTGACAACACCTAAAGAATAATACATTAAATATATCAAACATTAAATATATGAAAAGTGCAAGAATTGTAAACAAGGATGAACCTTTATTTTGAAAATTGATAGTATCAAGTATGATGTGTTTTGAGTACTCAGAGTGATAAGCCAAGCAAGTGATAATACAAGAAAATCGCCATCACCTGATCCTACAACACCCTAATCATAGGAACGACTTTCATGAAGGCGGATAAATTGTTGTAAAAACAATACGTACATATTTTAGTTAATGACATAAAAAGAGAATAAAATATAAACCATTATTGAACTTTTATTATAATTAAAACTTTCATTACTGCTTACTTGCAAGTTTTTTGTTGTCTTATACAATAATTCCCCTCTGTCATATCTCATTAGTGGTAGGATGTAGGGCTGCCAAAGCAACAATCTCTTTTCTAATTTTTATAAGAGGCATTTTAAATAATTTCACAAGGTCTGTGGGATCTTCAGGGTCATCATTGCTTAACCCTAATGATTCCACATCCATAGAAAGGTGCTTAGGTACTGCAACTCCCTTTCACTTTCCCCAAACATCTGTCTGTGTCAACAATATCATTCACAATTACAAAATTAGTATAAATCACTAAAAAAAAGAACATAATATTGTAACAGTTTGCTTCTACCTAATTTGTACAATTACAATGAGGTTTACCAGCTCGGTAGAAGTGTCGCAAGGTACATCTCTATCTGCAATATGTGATGGATCCATGTCGGCCTGTGACAAAGAAAAAATATAAAAAACGTTAGCAAAATTACATCATACACAACATGAACAACATGATCTTTGTAGACAAACAAAGTATTAAATAATAAAAAGATTTTGTCATCAAAATCATTGTAAATTTTGTAATTCCTTACCTTTACTTTATGTAGACTATGCAGGATCCTCAACTAAATGGTCACATAAATAGTCACATAGCTAATAAACAATCCAATTTCCATAAATAAACATAGTTTAAAAATTGTCATATAAATAGTCACACCCCCTATCTCCATCTCCATATTAAAAGGTGCATCATAAATTAATTATGTAATGGCATTAGAATTCAAATTAAAATGAATTAATTATGTAAAAAAAATTCTATCAAGAAGTCAATATTCAATAGATAATATACTAATCGCATTCCTCATACATTTTATTCCTCATCATCATTAACATCAAGGTCATCATCGCCATCATCATCATCATCATCATCATCATCATCATCATCATCATCATCATCATCATCATCATCATCATCATCATCACTGTCATCATCATCATCATCAACGTCTTTGCCATCATCATCACCATCATCACCATCATCGTCATCATCATCATCATCATCGTCATCATCATCATCATCATCTTCTTCTTCTTCTTGTTCTTCTTCATCATCATTGTGAAACTGTCGATCGTGATAATCATCCACTTCATCTTCTACTTCTTTGGTATCTTCTTCTTCCATCACATTATACTTTATTAGCCTTCCTCTTGGATCATGTCTAACAACAAATGACCAACCCAGTTTATGTGGAACCTTTGAGTAAAATACTTGCTCACATTGGCTTGGAAGAACATAGGGCTCATCCCCAACTGGTTCAAATGACCTTGTATTTAGCATTATAAAACCATTATCATGTTCAATAATAGTTCTATCAGGATCATTTTTATTCAATCATAGCCTATACCATTTGACGACGAACAAAACTAATTTGAAGGAATTAAAGTCACACTCATGTATATCATCCAAAATGCCATAGTATTGATTTTAAGACTGTTGAGGATGAATGTCATTTCTCGATGAAATATTTGTCACCTCAAAGACTACAGTGATGCCAGAATCACAAGTTTTCTTTGTGTCATCCAACTTTTTTATGCAAAATTTATGACCATTGCAGTACATAGCGTTGTGGTGTCTGACCTGCGATATGTCAAACATGTAAAATTTATTGCATTGTGAGTTGATAAACATATGGGTGATTAATAAATTTATACATACCTGTTTATCTCTTAAACCATATGCTAAATCAATTTCCCTTTGCATAACATTGGAATCTCCATTATGATGTGCTTCTTTAACCAATGAAGCCACACCTTCCCATGTTAATGTGCATCCAGAATGTTGACAATGTTCAATCCATACCGTCATCCAATCAAGATTGTTTGCAATATACAAATGTAGTGCATCCCACTCTCAACCAACTGTACAAACAATAAATAGACGTCTTACAATTGATTTATTTTGAAGATTAAGAATTAATTAACTACAATAACATCTTATAATTACCTCTCACTTTCCTCAATCTACCTTTCCCCTTCAAGTACTCCCCTTCAAATTTGTTAATGGTTTTGGGATCCCAAATGTGATCCATGTGGATCTTTGCTGCAAACTTAGGAAGATATTCATAAATGTACACCATAGTCTAGTATACCATATATCCCTCCACCATAGTCTAGTATTCATAAATGAGGAAATTTTCTCTTCCAATATTTTATATCATCTTTATGGATTTCTTTACATGACAACCACCCACAAGGTATTCAAGACGCAAAAAAATATATTACATAAGAAGTAAAACAAATCGCAAATATAATATCTATACAACAAACTAAACAAATATCACTACTTACATCATGTATTTTCCAAGATCATATATGACTTTCTTGACATTATTGTCAAAGTAATTTGGGAGAGCTAGAGGTAGAACATACTACAACAATTATAAAATTATCTTTTCATTTTTTTGTAACATAATGAAAAGTACACATACGTGCAGTACTTAAATACATACTAAAAACACAAGAACATGAATTACCTTAATGAAGGTATGCCAATCATGTGTTTTCATCCCTAGCCCAAATTCACTTTTCTTTGATATGAGTTTGTTTATGTTCGCAGTAAATCCTGTGGGAAATTGAATTTTTCGTATGACTTCTTTAATAGCATTCTTTGCTAGTCTGTTAATAACCAAGGAAGCTCACTTATATTAATTTTGTCTCCATGGCTATTTGATTGAATGACATTTATCATTGCATGATTGGAATCCTAAATGTCACTACATATTTTGACAATTTTTTCTTTGTCACGCCTTCCATCCAATATTTTCCATAATGTCTCTGTTATATTCTTTCCAATATGCATACTATCCAACAAATGAACAATTTGTAACTGCTCGTAGTAGGGAAACCTACTAAATTGTCGGGGATAACTTTTTATTCCCTTAGGAAGGTGGTCATTTATGCCTCCACGACCTTCATGATCATCAATCACATCATCAGTAAACAAAACAAAATAGAAAAGATGTTTTATGACAAACCAATACATGGAATGGCATTACCTTGATGATTAATTGTATTATATTCCAACTTCCACAGGTGAGGTGTCATTCTTCATGGCTTTGATGTATTCTCTTCTTTCCCATTGAAAAGATGTTTTTCAATATTTCGATACTTATGATTTTTGTGGAGAAAGTGCCTATACTCATCAAACACCTACTTTCCTAAACTTTTTGAATGATGAGATTTCATCTTTGGACCACAAACAGGACATGCAAATTTTCCCTTTGTTTGAAGACCTAGAAGATAATGTATAATTGGATTAAATATGATAATTTTTTGAATTATAATGTTCATACACAACTTAAACACTATAACATACCACAAAAATGTGTTAGCCCCGGGGCATCGTGTATTGTCCATAGAAGCAGGGCATGGAATTGAAATTATCTTTGTCCTATTGGTCTAGAGATGCCATACATAGTGACACCATTCCATAGCTCCAGCAACTCATCAATAAGAGGCTCAATATATACATTCATATCTCTAACTTGGTACTTACCTAATCGAATGAACAAAAACATTACATAATTATTATGACCATTTTACTACAATATTTATAATTAAATTTAGACGACTATATTTAAATGATAAAATACCTAGAACAATCATTGCCAACATTATGTTCTCCCTCTTTATTAACATTCATGGAGGAATGTTATTGTTGATAACAAAAATAGGCTACACTGAGTAAACAAATCTCATCTCTCCAAATGGATTGACACCGTCCGCTGCCAATGAAAGCCTGAGTTTATGAGGTTCTTCTTTAAAGTGTGGCCACTTTTCCTCTATTTCCATAAATGTTGAACCATCTGTAGGCATTTGAATAATGTCATCTTGACTTATATTGCGTGCATGGTAATCCATAAATTGTGCCAACCTAGTGCACTTGAATAATCGTTGCATACATGGAATAATGGGAATATACCAAAGAACCTTGCGTGGACCCCTTTTTGTTATTTGATTTGTTAGATATCTATTGATATGACATTTAGGGCATTCAGTTCAAAATTCATGTTGTTTATGATATATAATATGATCATTGGGACAAGCATCTATTTCTTGATACTCCATTCCAATATCTTTCATAACAACAAATAATTGTCGGTATGAGCGAGGTAGAAAATTTGATGGTGGTAACAAAAACTCACCTATCAATCTACAACAACAAAATATAATTTTTTCTAATAAAGAATATTAATGGTACAACATGATTCATAGTTTATTATGACATATATGACATGCCTTAACATACGTGACATTGTTATGTTGGATAAACCATTCATAACCTTCAAGTTCACCAACAACAATACAATGGAGAGAAGAGTTGCCTGTGAGCCTTCATAAAGGGCCTCAAATGCCTTCTCAAGTAGAGGGACATCATGAACAACATCAAGGTCATCTTCATCATCATGATCAGTTGCGCGAGTACTAAATGAGTCATGGATCAATGTATTTGTACCATCATCTTCAATTATGTTTTTTGGCTCATGATCGTCATCTTCCATGGGATCATTATCTTCATCTTTGATATTCACACCTCCATGTTTGTCCACTCCGAAAACCATATTCTCAGGGTTGTGTTGATCCATACCATGCGCTCCGGGTTGCTCGACCTATATAAAATTGATATACATAAATAAACTGTCATCATGATCTCATCATCACGTGATTTATTATGTATATAAATTGTCAAAAAGATATAATCAAAAACTTACCAATGGATGATAATCATGTCCACCTTCAATGTGACCATGCAGCCTACAATGTTTCTTCATTGTTTTGATTAGAGGTCTTCTATTCTTTAACCCCTTACAAATTTTGCATGGACAATAACATTTTCCATCACCTTTTCTTTTCAAGTTAGACCAAAATCTAGCAATTGTCTCCTTATTTTGTTGTTCATTGATATTGTCTAACATGGTCTTTCTTCAGAGGCAAGAAAATAGAAATTATTGTCTGACATGGTCTTTCCCTCAGGAGTTGGCAGATCCTGCTTCCATACTTTAATTCTATTTTCTCAAAGGACAATCCTAAAAATCCATGCAATGCAAAAAACTTTTTACACCTTTGTTGGTTGTGGTGGCATCACAGAGAGTTTACATCAATAAATGAAGAACATGCCAATGCTTGTAATGCAATAGTAGAAGTCTATCTCTTATTCAATATCTCTAGTGAAACTCCCATGATCTTTTGTTGGAGTAGAATTTTCTATATTCTAGAAAGGGTCTTGTCCTTTGTTGATGGGATATTCATCTACCTCAAGAAATAACTGTTCTTTTCTCCAACAAGAAGTGGAACTAAATGAATATCTAGCACCATGAAATTAATCCTCAAAAGGATTACTATAGTTAGTTTTGGTAGATAATGATCTGGGTAAAATACTAATGTGGCTTTATGAAACATTATGTACTAGCTTAGCATACTCTAACAACTTTGTTGTGACATGCTACATCCAATTAAGTCTCCATCGGTATCTCTATTGTGTTTATGGATTGGGATTCAATGTACTCTTTTTATACATAGATTTTACTTTCAACTACGGAGGTTTGTATGTACTTACTTGTCTTTCAATTGTATCCCTATTTCAAGAATTTCTTCTATCAACAAATCATTTGATGTAAGTTGTACAAGTGGAAGCTTGAACATGCCTTCCATGCTAGCCTTGTTGATACGTTCAACACCATCTTGTGCAACAAATCTTTAGAACTCCATTTTTCCGAATTGAAGAGTGAGTAGTAGGGACAATCTAGGACACTTACAGAGGTTTTGCAAGAGAGATAACTAGACCTAAATATTATGGCTTAATAATTATCAATAGGTAAATAGATAAGAAACTCTCAATATCAAAATGACTTTCTCAATTGTCTTTACTACAAATGGATAAATCTACTGATAATGGCTTTATGACTGTATGTCAACTTTAGACTCAATCCAAGAAGAGCTATAACTAATATGCGATATCTAGATTTATGATCTCTCTAATATAACAATCCCATAATTATGTTTTTATGCATCTATACCACAACGCAAACATCAAGCTAGTGTTCAGCCATAGCAATTGATATCCTAATTATAGAATGTGAAATATGCACATAACTATGAATAAAGATTAAGAAAAACAAAGAAAGATTCTTATTGCAAACATAAATGACTAATGGACAAGAATTGAATTCATTGTAGATAGTTTTGAATATAAAATTCATTTATTTGTGTACATTTAGTAACTCATGTACTTGTGGCCAACCATTTATCTCTTTCATAAATTAAACACTTATTAATAACATTAAATGGCCGAGTAATTATGTTTTAGTTGAAATTGAAAATAAAATATTTTATTTCAGGATAGCTGACACTATTCCCTATCATATTTTAGATTCTCATTTTTGTTAGTAGTGGTTTGATGTCTTTGGAGCTGATCATTGCATTTCTTTAGTTACGTTTGTCAGCCTACTCCCATCCTATGCCAAAATGGGAGCTTTGGAACGGGGTATGGACATCCATCAAAGCATAAAAGATAAACAAATTTTGTTAGATGTAGTTGCAACTGCACAAAATGGATTTGTTGAGAAGGCTTTAGAAACTTTCAAGCAAATGCAATTGGCAGGTGTAAAGCCAAATTCCACAACCATTGCTACTATCCTCCTTTCCTGTGCCAAAATGGGAGATTTGGAACAGGGTATGGACATTCATCAAAGCATAAAGGATAGAGAAATTTTGTCAGATGTTGTAGTTGTAACTGCCTTGGTAGACATGTATGCAAAATGTGGAAGCATAGACAAGGCACGTGAACTATTTGATAGAATGCCTGAAAGAAATGTTGTCTCATGGACTGCAACAATTACTAGATATGCACAAAATGGATTTGTCGAAAAGGCTTTAGACACTTTCAAGCAAATGAAATTGGAAGGCATAAAGACAAATTCCACAACCTTTGCCAACATCCTCCCTACTTATGCAAAAATGGGAGCTTTGGAACAGGGTATGGACATCCATCAAAGTATAACGGATAGAGGAATTTTGTTAGGTGTTGTACTTGCAAATGGCCTACTTGACATGAATGCAAAATGTGGAAACATGGACATAGCTCATGAATTGTTTGATACGATTCCGCAAAGAGATGTGATCTCATGTGAATAGTCAACACGCGCATATACGGGAGGAAGGAATTGCTGATACAAAATTGAATGCTCACTCCTCAATCACAGTTCTATGGTTTTACAAGATTTAACTAGGACAATTAACCACCACATGTATATTTTTTGCAACATGAAATTAAAAACTAGGGCAATTTGAATCTACCACCTACGTGGGATTGCCTTCAATGCGGGTTTGATGTTCTTAGGGGTTGAAGTCGCCATGGACACCTACGTGGGATTGCAATTCACAAATGAATTCCCCACCTCTTTTTTATTTTGTAATGGCCGCTGTCGTCAGAACTACGATGAACTTGAGCACTTTTTTGAAAAAAAGAAAATTCTCATTGCTAATGCCTTCTTCGTCAAAACCAAATGGGTAATTTTCATCGGAATTACAATGAATGCAAGCATTTTATTAAAAAAAATCAAATTTGGCCACAATATACCTTCTCCATCGGAAACCTCAGTCAAAAATATAGTCCAAATGTATTAGTGTGTGTATATATATATATATATATATATTTTTTTTTTTTTATTTTTTTTTTTTCTTTTCAATTTGGCATTGTTGTCAAACGGGGATTAGAAATATGTATGTGTGTTTTTTAAAAATTTGTATGATGTATGTAGTAAGGGCAGTATGTCTATATGTGTATAAATTTTTTTGTAAGCACACTTAGCAGTATTACTGAAAATGCCAAAGGGGGAGATTGTTGGCTTGATGATGATTATAATGATTAAAGTTCATAATACATTGTCATTGATGAAACACATACACACAAATATGTTCATATTGTCTATCGATGTGAATTCAAAGTTGTTTATACTACAACTGATATTCTAGAGGTTTATATCCAACCGGTACATGGTGCCAACCAGTATATACATGGAGACAACTACTGGATTTGCATAACTCAGCATCAACATAAGGATCTAGCGGAGATTATCACAGGAGCATCAAGGATAAACGGTTTATATGTTTAACTCCAACCAGTATTAATTGTTCCAATGGGTGATCATTGATTATGTGATGAGTTATCCCTACCGACAAGATTTGGTGGTATTTTTGTCATGATTTAGGATCACTTGACCAGATACATTACACCTAGGTAAGTGTGTTATGATTTATAGAGGCCGACATGAAAAAATGTCTATATATTGACATCACCATGAATTATTTTGTATGAGCAAAGTGATATGTTATGTGAAAAGGCAGAAGTGTTAAGTTGCAAAGTATTTTGGTAAAGAAGTGTTAAGTGTGTAGAAGAGGATCTATATAAGCAATTTGTGCTACTACTAGATCACATCACCTGTTATTTTCTAATCACTCCAATAGTCAAATCCCCTAACCGGGTAAGCTCTAACAAGCCTAATTGTTGAAATCCTCTAACTAGGTGATCCATTAGTTTGGATTCAAAAATCCTCCACTAAGGTTACTTCTTACAGGGTACTACCTATTACAGGGTATAGCTTTTAACTAAGATTTGAGATCTTTTAACAGGATTCGCTCCTAGTAGAGCATTTTGTAGATCCTAACCAGTCAGTTATCTATTACGATAGATAGTTAACTTGTGATTCCCATCTCACTGTGGTTTTTACCTAATTGGGTTTTCCACATATAAACACTTGTGTTATGGTGGATGTTTTACTTATTGTGGATGTTGTTATATCATTTTTGATTGCCTGCATATTGTTTAACAAACTTGTTAAGTTTATCTACCGGTCAGTGTTTAAATTAGTATTATTTTTTTGTGTCACCGATTCACCCCCCCTTTCAGTGCTTTATAATTCCATCATATACATGTACACACACACATACAACCACATACACACATACATGCACATACACATGCATTCACGCATATGTACACACTTACATACATGCATACATATATGTGTGTATGTTTGTTTCTACATATACGTGTATGTGTGTTTACATGTGCATGTATGTGTGTATGTGTATGTATACACATGCATGCATGTGTATGTGTATGTGTGTATGTGTGTAGGTGGATGTATATGTGTGTGTATGTATGTATGTGTATATGTATATGTATGTGTGTTTATGTGTGCATGTCTGTATGTGTGTATGTAAGTGTATGTATGTATGTGTCTATGTGTATATACATGTATGTTTGTGCACATGTGTGTATGAATATATGTGTGTCTGTATATATGCATGATGATGTATGTCTGTATGTATGTATGTATATAATATGTATGTATGTGTGTGTATGTAGTTTTATGTGTGTCTGTGTATATATGTATGTATGTGTGTGTATATGTATGTATGTGTCTATGCATACACACATAAACACACATACATACATAAACACATTCATACAGTCACATACATACATACACACACATACACACATATACACACATACATACAAACAAACACACCTGCACATACCGATGCACACACATGTACATCTATGTATGCATGTGTATATGTGTATGTTAATTTGTATGTATGTGCATGTGAGTCTCTGTGTGGGTGTGGGTGTAGGTGTATGTGTCTATGTCTTTGTATGAGTACGAGGGTTTAATTTTTATGTGTTGTGTATTAATTATAATTTTTTATGGTTTATATGAAAGGGTAATCAGAATTTTAAAAAAAAATTATTTAATAGGTATATGTGCATTTTTTTTACTAGTTTCATAGTGTCGGTTTTCACATTTTGCTAGGTTTAATTTTTTTTTAACATTTTTATAATATTTTCATTAGAAAAGTGTTTAAAAAATTGATAAACTATTCAATACAAATAATTATAGCAACAAATATATTAACTTTTTCAATTACAAATACAAAACCCCCAAAAAAGGAAAAATAATGAACCTCCCTAGAAAAATGGGGGCTAGAAATAAGCTCCTTGTGCCTTTGGCCAAACTCCCCAATCTCCTTAGGGTGTAAATGGGTGTCGGTGGGGAAAGTATTAGTTTATACAATCAATAGTCTGGTTGGACTCCAAGCACCATTTCAACACCACACAAGCGCCACGCGGCCCACGTGTAGTCTGGTTGGACAGAGTCCAGTCAAACTACCCATAGTTGGCTTAAAGTGTGACACAAGTTCATGCATTTACCCCGTACTCTTTGGACTTTATAATGCACTCGCTACTTTTCAACAAGCTATCTTGGCTATTTTTCCACACTCAATAGCATGTGTGGAAGTGTACATAGATGACGTCACTATCTATGGGAAAGCTTATGAAGAGGAATTGAGTTGTCTAAAGCAACTATTGAAGATATGTAAAGACCATAAATTATCCTTGAATCATGAAAATATTTTATTAATGATGATGGAGGGCGTCCTCTTGGGTCATCACATCTCTAAAGGAGTCACGATAGACTCTATAATGATAGAAGTTATTCAATGTATCCTAATACCCTAGAATCAAACTAATATAAGTAGTTTTTTAGGACATGCAGGTTATTGTAGGAAATTTCTTTAAAGAAAGATACAAAATTCACTTGGACAAAAGACTATCAAGATTCTTTTGAAGCCATTAGAAAGACCTTGATAATTTCTCTTGTTATAAATTTACCAATGTGGCAACAACCATTCCATATTCACATTGATGCATCCAATCCAACAATTGAAATTGTCCTCGCTCAAAAGGATGAGTGTAGAGCAATGCATGAAATTTAATACATCAATAATAATCTCAATCCAGCTAAAATGAACTACACGACAATTAAAAAATCATTATTGGCAATTGTTTTATGAAATTAATAAATTTAGACATTAAATTATATTGGTTACAAATTTTTTGTCAATACAGACCATGCAAATATCAGGTATCTAATGAACAAGGTTGTAATAGGATAATGTATTATTAAATGGTTACTAATACTTCAAGAATTTGGCATAGACATTGTTGATAAACTCAGAAAAGATAATACCATAGCTGATTTTCTATCAAGAATGATTCTATAAGGTAATGATGAACCAATCAAAGATACATTTCTAAATAAGCATTTGTTTCCCATTTCTATCCAATCACCTCAGTTGATATTATTAATTATTTCATGAAGGGGAAGTGTCCTTCTCAATTTAGCTCAAAACAAAAAAAAAGAAACTAATTTGTAAGAGTTGTAGGTCTAAATGGATTAATGGCACATTGTTTAATATGTGTCTTGGCCATATTAGAAAGAAAATTGAGATATAAGTGAAAATTATATCACTAATATACATATACAATTTAGGGTGGTGTGATAAATATACAATACTGCAAGTTGACGTAACTCCATGTATATATTATATGATGTAATGTTCATGTGAATATTCACAAATTATCAATTTTACTTATATCTTTTTGTCGCAATGCTTTTTAACTCAAATTTTTAAGAGACTAAAGCCCATATCCTTGACCTATACCTATTGTTTCCAAAATTTTCGTTCCAATGTCAAGACTTTAGTAAAGTGATAAAGGAAAGGTCGAATCAATACATAAAGGAAATGTCAAATCAATACCACTTGTGATGGTAAAATACATTAATTAAAGATTATTTAAGACATGGAAAAATAATAATGGGTAGAAATAGAAATACTACACATATGTATCACATTTTTATAAAGAAAACAATCAATACACATACAAACTTCCAAATTCAAAAACCTAAATGTCACATTTATTATTTGAATTTTAAAATGATGTAAACGAATTAAAATGTAGTTTATAAGATACATTTAAAAATAGTTGGATTTATCATTTTTTTCTAAAATTTTAAAAAACAATGAGGTGGATGGGACGTCACCAAAAAAATAGAACTTATTTTTCTCCTCATAGATTACTTGAAATCTAGTGCATGAAAATATTTTATGATTTAAAAAATGTAACCTTGGAGATGATTCTCTGCTCTAATACACTCTATGTTTTTCAAAAAATCTAGATATATTTGATATATATTTACTAATAATTAAATAGAATATGTTGGCCAAACATAAACACAATGTGACTTCTTCATCTAATTAGAGGAAGAAAATTTGATGTACTTAGTTCTTTTAATAAGGATATAAAAGAATGAGTTTCCAATGATGAAAGGTGTGAAAAGAGATAGGGACACTTTGATCGACTATGGATCTAATGTAAGAAATTTACAAACAATTTTTATTCAAAGAATTAAATATGATCTTCCTCATTGAACTCAATATGTTCCCAAGTTGAATCTGATTCCAAACTTAGATTTTCACCCACCAAAATATGTCCAACATCAAAATTTTCTAAATCATGGACATCAATTGGAGATCCAATCTTAGTGGGACTTTCAATCATTGCACCACGTTCAAGTAAAATATTTTCCCAACTTGAATCTAATTCAAAGCACGGATTTTCCTCCAATGCAAGCATATCATCAAAATTTTCTAGTCCATCGACATAAATCGAAGATCCAATACTAATGAGACTTTCAGTCATTGCACCATCTTCTAGCAAAGTGTTGGCAGTATAATCTGATTCACAAGAGCTCCTACGTTCTTGTAAATCTCTAAATTGAGCTTCAATTTGCTTGGTTTCTTCCTCTGCATTTGGTTGCCCTAGATTATGAGAAGTAGTATTCAAACTACTTTTATGAATAGGCTCCTCACTAATATTGGTTTGGGAAATGGCATCATCTTCATATTTCTTAACGTAACTTTCACCTATGTATAATCCATCATCCAAGTTTGGACCCAAGTTCAACTCAGGTAGCCAATTACTTCTCTCCTGTAAAACTGGTGCAAAAGTGGTGTCAAAGCCATTTTCATTTATAATTAAATTCACTTCTGGACAACTACAATTGTTTACATCATTCCGGTATGCTAAAGTTTCAATGTCTCCATTTTCATTTGTATCTGGTTACATATAACAAAACAAGATAATATCAATATTAAACCAAAAACCTTGACAGAGGCCACAACTAAAGACTTGTACTATGTCAAATTAAGAAATGAGAGCTTTTAGTTCAGGGCAGAGCACCCCAGCATCCAGTCAGTCTTAAATCATACACACTAAGCAACATATGAAGTCTAGAGAATGTTAGTCAACTTTGAGTGTTTAACACTTTGAAGTCTACAAATGTATTAAGCCTAAAAAATGTCAGTCAACTCTCAATGTTTAACACTTTTAAGCCTAAAAGTGTAAGCTTCATGTGTATGATTTAAGCCATTACCCAGCACCTTAACAAGCTAATGGACACTGCTTAGACCTAATTTGATCCTACTTTTTGGCCACAAAATATGAAGTACCGATTGTAGATTGTTTAATACTTGTGTACCCAATTTTATGGTGGGAAAATTTTGTATCCAATTTATCAGGAAGATGTAAACCTAACATTATGGATTGCGGTTGAAATCTTTCAACAGTAATAATGGGCTCCTCTTGTTCAAGCAGAAAACATGCTAATTGCTACATCCCCATTACAGGTCGCTGGTCCAAATGGTCATTTTGTTGGTTCTTGGGCTTGAACTGTGCACCATTCTTCATTCTCTTGGTTGGGCAATCCCATTTTAAATGATCCAGCTTGCCACAACAATAACAAGTTCTCTTTCGAATTCGGTAGCTCTGTCCATAATCATTCTGGGAAATCACCCCCTCTTTTCCTGATATATGAGCCTCTATTCCCGACTTGACCGGATTTTTAAACAAAATGATTCGCAATTTCGCTCCACAAAATAAGAATATAAACTTAGAGAATTGTGAACAAATATTTTGCTCCGAGCTCGGTTATTTATTTGATAATTTCTCAAATAAGGCTGTAGCAGTCACACCGACAAGGGTAATGGACGCATCAATTGGATCTATAAGTTAAAACGTAGTTTTCAATTTATAATTTTTTAAAATAAGGTTTTACTAATTATAGTGGCCACTGTAATGGATATATTAACTTCATTTTAAATTAATCAAATATATATACATATTAAAATCTGGTTAATAAGTAGCAATTGCACTTTAGTGTGCGATGTCGAAAAGGTGTGGAAAGTCAATTAGGAAGAAATTATATTTTTTACATATATTTTCTTAGTCCATGTTGTCAATTAATAGATGACTTTTATGCAACAAAGGTCTTAATAGAGAAGTGATATCTGTTAAGGAATTTAGATCAGAGATAGAGAATACAATAGTCTGGTAATATGTAGTAAGGATAGACTTTAATAAGATCACTGCAATGAATATGTTTTACCTCCGATGTGTATATATATAACTCTAACTATTGATCTTCTATGATAATATCGACAACTTGCTGGTTCGTGAAATTGCCAGGGTTATTGGTTTTTGTTCACCACAAGTGTTGATGCCTATAAATAAAAGGATGAAGAGTCATGTCCACATAGGGGCATGACTTCTACGTGGCTTATGCCACATAGAGTCATGACCCTATGGGGACATGACGCTTCATTCAATGTTTTTATATATTACTTGCTTCAATTAGAATGAAGCTATATCCTTAACACTCCCTCTTAGCAAAAGAGGATTGAATTTCATAATTAAGTTTTAAGGAACAACATTCTAGATATACACATTTATTTGACATGATCATTCACTTAGTAACACTTACTAGTAAAATACTTAACATCTCACAGAGATATGGATTATTTGATATCCAACACTCTGGGATAACAACTACTTGAAGTCTTATCAGATTACAACCTTGATTCTAGTGACAATTGTAACATTGTCATTATCACAGGTGAAATAATTTTAGTATCATGATATCCGACACATTCTGGGATAGCAAATTATTATAGTCAATCATGATATGATTTTTATCGTAATTTCCAACATATCTCGAAACAATTATTTAATGATAACAATTCAATAACTCATGACAAAAAGTTTAGTCTCAAGATTTCTAGCGCATTCCGAGACAACAACTTAATGTAGTCAATCTTGATAACAAATCAGTCTATTGTGAAAGTCATCACCTTACAATAGCGATCTTACACTTACATCACATTAAAGATCATCAAGTTCTATGACATAACACATACATGCAATATTGCATTCAGGATATTCATGAATATATCAATTACATATGATTAAGATTAATATCAAAAATTTCCATTATAATTTAGTCATACCAAGTTTACCTCTAAAGTACTCCACTTTCAACTTTGCAAGAGGTTTAGTGAATATGTCAGCACTTTGCTCTTCAGTGCTGATGTAGGTCAATTTGATGGCATCTCTATCTACCATATCTCTTATGTAATGGTATGGGATTTCTATATGCTTGGATCGATAATGAAAAACTGGATTTACAAAAATTTTGACGCATCTTTGACTATCACAGTGAATCATAGTGGGGTTTAGGGGCTTCCCAAATAGTCCAACTAGCAATTTCCTTAACCATACTGCCTCACGTGCTCCCATGGAGGCAGCCATATATTTGGCTTCAGTGGAACTCTGAGCAATTGCTGACTGTTTTTTTCTAAACTAGGATATCATAGCTCATCCAAGACTAAAGCAACACCCCATTGTACTTATATGATCAATGGAACTTCCTACCTAATTGGAATCATAATACCCTTGGAGTTGTATCTGAAAATTTTTTATACTTTAGGATGAGTACAATAGTGCCATGCAAGTATCTTAGAATATGCTTAGAAACCTATAGGTGAATCCTCTTAGGTTCGCACATGAAATGACTTAACACATTGGTAGCATAACAAATATCAGGGCGAGTGTGTACCAGGTACATAATAGATCCAACAATTTGTCTATAGTATGTAGGATTTGTAGGTTCTGAATCTACCGCTTAACTTTTGAGCTTATGAAATTTTTTTTCCCTTGGAATGGATAGAGGCTTACAATATATCATACCAAATCTAGTCAGGATATTAGTGTTGTATTTTTCTCGATTTAAGAAAATATAATTCTCTTTTTTCCATACTTCTAGGCCCAGAAAATAGTGCAATAGACCTAGATCCTTCATATCGAATTCAACCACTAGATCTTGTTTGCATTTTGCAATAAAGTGATGTTCTCCTATTATCAACAAGTCATCAACATAGAGAACAAGTATTAACATGTCACCATCCGATATTTTGAAGTATATCTTAGAGTCTCCTTCATTTTTGGAATATCTTAGTTTGGAGAGATAACTATCTATCCTTCCGTACCATGCCCTCGGAGCTTGCTTAAGGTCATAGAGAGCTGTTTTTAGTCCACACACAGAGATTTCTATCATGTGTAGCAAAGCCTTCAGGTTGTTCTATATATACTTCTTCCTCAATAACACCATTCAAAAATGTGGTCTTCATGTCCATGTGGTGTATCTTCCACCCTTTGGAAGCTGCAATAGCAATGATGGTTCTTACAAAAGTATATTGGGCAACTGGAGCAAATGTCTCTTCATAATCAATTGCAGCTTTTTGAGAGAACTCCTAGCAACGAATCTGGCTTTATGTTTTTCAATACTACCATTTGGTGCATATTTTATTTTGAATAACCACTTTGATGAGACAACTGCGTTGTCTTTTGTTCTAGGTACAATGTCCCAGACATCATTTTTTAAGATAGAATTGTATTCCTCAATCATTGGATTTTTCCAACCTTGACATGTTAAAGCCTCTTCAACATTTGATGGTTCAGATTTTGTAAGTTCGGTCATGAGGGTAACATAGCATGATTGTCTTGTTGTTTTCTTATTCTCTTTGAAGATTTCATCAGGTTCCACACTATTTTCTTCAATCATCTTTCTTGCCCATAGTGGTCTTTTCTTCTTGTTAGGATTTCCGCATTCTCGAAATTAGGTGATTGAAGTTCATGATTTTCTATTCTATTTTCCCTCTGATTTTTTAGTTGTAGTATTTTCATTTGATTCTACGGTTAGATCATCTTCTGCACTTAGAGATAGTTTATAAGCAACATCTTCTTCAAATTTGACATCTCTACTAATTTCAATAGATCTTCATCTTGGAATATAGACTCTATATCCTTTAGTGGTTTCACTGTAACCAACAAATATGCCTTTCTTCCCAGAGGGTTCTAGTTTGGTTCTCTTTTCTTTAGGAACATGAATATACACGTGGCAACCAAAGATTCTTAGATGGCCTAAATCTAGTGTATTTGCTATAAAGGCTTCCTTGGGTGTTATATTCTCTAGGATTGAATGAGGGCATCTGTTTTGAACGTACACAGTTGTATTTGAGGCTTCAGCCCAAAATGAGATGTGGATTTTGATCATGCATATGGCTTTAGCAGCTTCGATGATGGTTCTGTTTTTTTCTTTCTAGAACTACATTTTGTTGAGAATTATAAGGTACAATACACTCCCTCTTAATCCCAGCAAAAATGAAGAATTAGTTAAAAAAATTCAAAGATATATTCACCCCCATTATCTAATCGTAGAGTCTTTATTTTCTTCCAAGTTTGATTTTCCACTAGGGCCTTAAATTCTTTAAATTTTAATAACATTTCATTTGATTCTTTGAGTTTTATGAAATAGATCCAAGTTTTGCTAGAGTAATCATCAACAAATATCACGTAATATAGGAATCCCCCTAGTGATGGTAATGACATTGGACCACACAAATCGATGTGGACAAGTTATAGTACAACTTTTGATTTGTGTTCACTTGAGGGAAATGACCCTTTTGAGTTCTTCCCTAGAGCACTTCCTTTACAAGTTCCAACATAATCATATTTTAGACTGGGTAATCCTATGGTAATTTTTCCTATAGAAGGTAGGGCGCTAAATCAAAGATGTCCTAATCTTCTATGCCAAATTTTATTAGAGTTTGATACTTCCTGATTTAGTGCTTGTTTTTTAGTATTATATAATTTGTATAAACTGCCATCTCTAGATCCTATTGGAATAGCATTCTTTATGTTAGAGTTTTTAGGGCAGAGTAGAACTTTATCTTCATGGAAGGCGACACGATATCCTTGATCAGCTAGTCCTGAAATAGAGACCAAATTCCTTTCTATACCTAGTACAAAGAGAACATCTTTCAATTGTAATGTAACTATTGTTCTTAATTGAATTGAGCAGGTCCCAATTCCTTTCACTACATATGTAGAATTGTCTCCTATTGTAACTTCTTCAGTTGAGTAGCCTTCAAAGGTTTTGAATTGATCTCTAAAATCAGTTATGTGTCGACATTATCCATTATCGATTATCCATATTAGTTTTTTTGAGTTTAGTTCACTTGATAAGGCTAAGAAAAATAGAGGATTCTCTACTTCCTTGATTTCAGCTATGGTTGCTTGAGCTTTCTTTTTTTCTAGGCAGAACCTATGAGTGTGATGAGCTTAAAATATGCTCATAATTTGGATGTTATGATAAACTTTTAAATGCCTTTACTTTTGTTATTTCATGGATGTTCAGACTTTGTGAAACATTTTTGGGATATCCTGTAGGAAGATACTTTTATATTCCTGCAGCTCTTTGTGTTGACTTGATTGCATTTATTGCCCCGTTGACCCCCCTAAAATGACTGGTATATCGTATACAATTTTTGAATGATGAAGTAAATCTAAAATGTGTGATTAACAAATAGATATCGTGTATGTGCCATATGCCTTTTCTGTTGCCTGTTACCTTTTGTTTCGCAGGTTGTTGAAGAACGATCGAGTCAAGAGCAGCCAATCTCGGCCTTGCAGTAAAGTCCATTTCGTGCATGACTTCGAGGAAGCTCCGGTGAAGACTCTTTGACCGAAATCATGGGAAAGAATTTTAATGACAAAGAGTGGAGCGCTAGATTCTCTCTGGATCAGGTTGAACGCATAAATTCATTTATGAAGTTTGTTCCTTGATTCGAGGATATGTTTTACTTCCACGTCTTTCTTTGATGGGGTTAGTTAGTTAGTTGCTCTCCTGTTTTTAAATAAAGCTTCTCCTCCTGCACGAGAAAAGAGTAAGAGAAGGATAGAATAAGAATAGTAGATGTCATGTAAGAATCAATATGATAATGAAAGATAGAATCTGCTTAACCAAAAGCAGGGTTTGTTGTTAGTTTCCATATCAACAAAACAATGTATATCATTTTGTTTTTATGAATAAAGTTCAATGAAGTTCTGAGTTTAGCATTTGCATAATCAGGAGATGCTTGCTAAGGGGGCCCACTTAGTAGGTATCTGTAGCTAGTTAGTTAGTTGTTCTTTCTTGTTAAGCTTCAGTTTTCTTTCATCTTTAAAGTTTTTATACAAACTCAGCTTTACATTGCTCCTGCAGCACAAGGAATCCATCACTGTGTCTATTCCTGCAGCATATGGCCAGTTCATAGTTTGTGTTTCAGTTGTAGTTATTATGGTTTCTGTCATAATCAAATCATAGTTGAGTTAAAGAGCTTTGCATTACCTTCCTGTAGCGTAGGTAGGATTTCTTTTCAGTATGTATTTCCGCTAAGATTTGACCAAAATAAGTTCCTAGTGCATATATTTTGCTACGCCATTTAAAGTATACATCCCCTGGTTTGACAAGTAAATGAACATCTACAAAGAGAGATATTGGTCACCTGTTGGAATGCCCAATTCCTAGGAAAAGTTTTACTATGATTTTCATATCCTTTTGTGGGCGCAACCATCAGAGTGTATCCAAATTTATCACTCTTGTAGCATTGAATCTTGGAGAACTGTTTGCTTTTGTAATTATTTCCTCTCTTCCATTTGAACTTCCTTTTCTTCCCTTTGTTTCTTGTGTTAGCATGTAGTGCTTGAATTTATGCCCCTTTGTTTGGACCCAATCCTCTTGTTATTAGTTGAGATTATTTTTTAGTATAATCATTCTTGAGTTGATCAAATTTTGGTAGTGTCGGACGAGCACTAATGCCTCAAATAAGGGATTCCCAACTGGATGGTAATCCCTTAAGTGTTGTTAGAGATAGATCCATATCATCTATATTATTCCCAATAGTTGATAATTGGTCTTTTAATTCTGAAATCCTTATGAAATAGGATGTGATTGTTTCTCCTTTGTTCATGCAGATATGCATTAATTTCTATTTTAAAGTGAGTAATCTGCTTGCATTATTTATTTCATATGAGTTTTGAATGTTCTTGAACATATCATAAGTTGTAGTTAGTTTTGAGATGGTTGAGAGAATGTGATCTTTAACAACATCAATTATGATTTTCTTAGCCTTGTTGTGTCTTTTCCAGGTTGATTTCTCTGGCTCGTCTTCGGGCATCTTAGTATCTTCTTCTATGTATGTATCTAGTTCGAGTTCTTGAAGAATTGTTGTTATTCAAATTCTCCATGAGGTGAAGTTGGATGTGCCTTCGAGTCTATCCTCCACTCTAACACTATTCACCATAATTGATTTTTCTTTGATTCTGAGTGCAAGTCTGATTTTTTTTAGAAAAGAGGTGTCACTATATTATTATTTCTCTACCAACTTGGCTCTAATACCAAGTTAAGGAATTTAGATCAGAGATACCGAATATAATAGTCTGGAACTATGTAGTGAGGATAGACTTTAATAAAATCACTGCAATGAATATGTTTTACCTCTAATGTGTATATATATAACTCTAACTATTAATCTTCTATGATAATATCGACAGCTTGATAGTTCATGAAATTTCCATAGTTATTGGTTTTTGTTCACATCAAGTGTTGATGCCTATACATAAAAGGATGAAGATTCATGTCCACGTAGGGGCATGACTTCTACATGGCTTATGCCACGTAGAGTCACAACCCTTCATTCAATGTTGTTATATATTACTTGCTTCAATCCAAATGAAGATATATCCTTAACAATATCTACCATTCAACTATGCATATGCTTACACAAATATGAACATTATTGAAATAAACCCTTAAAATTAGGAAAATAATCAAGATCAATTACCAATAGGATCATGTTATGTTTGCAATAGGGAGTGAAGGAGAGAGAGGGATAGATAAGGATGGAAAGGAGAGATGGAGGGGGGAAGAGAGAGAGGGGGGTTAAGGAGATAGAAATAAGGGATGGAGGTAGAGAGGAGGCTAGAGATAAGATGGAGACAAAGATGGAGATAGAGGTAGAGAAGGATATATCTATGTAGAGAAGGAGGGGGAGAGATAAGGAGAGTGGGGACAACTAGATAGATAGAGATGGAAGAGATAAATATAAATAGAGAGAGAGAGGGGGGGACGATGTGAGAAATATAGAAAGAGATAGTAATAGTAAAAGTAACATGTTTATCATTCCATATTCTAGATCTCTCATTTTGGTACAAGCAAGGAGAAAGTAAGAAAAAGTTTTAGAGATTCACTTTATATATGTCAAAAGCATTTGGTTATAAGTTTATAAGTAATTTTCAACAAATCCATTCTATGCAGTTTTTGCAATCATAGCAAGCCATGAGACGAAGATAGAAACTAGGTTCTTATTTGAAACTTTTGACCAACTATCTCATGATGTTAGACATGTTGCTAGAAAAACATTTGTTTCTTATGACTCTTTTGTACATTCTCCTAAATTCCAAGCATGTATGATTCTTGAGTATATAGGAAAACAAATAAGAGAACTAGTGAAGAACATTAACCCAGAAATGCATCCACAAGTGTTTAAGGAATTATAAGATGAAGTAGATAAGGAAATGAAAGAGATGATCCCTAAAAAGGGAAGAAGATCATTGTAATAAGAAGGGGTCCTAATCCTACCTAGATGGGAAATTAGACCACTAAAGTTAAATTGAGTGTTAGAGTTGCAGATAAGATCTACACTTGATCAAGATTTCACCCTAATAATAAGTATTCCTATACTTGGGCCTTATATCCACCACGTAAGAGGTCTCTCAATATTGTGGATCGAAGTCAAATATATGGATCTCTTGTTCATAGATTAGAAGACATGAACCTTGTTGAGGATGCAAACGTGACACTTTATGAAATAAAATTTATGAAGGTTCATATTGAAAAACTGGTGAAAGAAAACACATGGTATAAGAGAGAAAATGAGCACTTGAGAGAAGAAAATGTGAAGTTTGGAGATAGATTGGCATCTTATTAAGGGAATTTTCCATTGCCAATAACTGATGCACCAGATCATGAGAAAAGACTAATGACGATTACTTCAAAGAGGTCTTATTGGAAACTACATGTAATAAAGTTAGAGAAAAGAAAGGAATGGATAGTTCAATAGTGGAAGGCTTTAAAAGCCAATGTTGTCATAGAGTTAATGAATGACATATTTGAAAAACTATTGCTACATGTTTACAGATTTTGGACTATATTTGTTGGAACATACAAGGCCATTAAAGAAAATGAGAGGTTACAAGGAAGGTTAGAATCAAAAAGAGAGGAATTCACAGAAGATCATGTTCAGGAGAAGTCAAAATATCTAGTGAAAAAAGTTGATATATGGATAAAAGTACACAAAAAGTTTAATAAGAAGTTTCAATCAAAGAATTAAATAGATATGATCAGATGAAAGACACTCATTTCCCCTTATTCCTTAAGGATACTAATAGTAGTTTGAAAATTATAGAATAGTGGAAAATGGAGATTATCTAGATGTTACCACAGGCGACAAGTATTGTCCTTATTAATGGAAAGTTGTTGAGAATACAAGTGTTAAATTGAATAAAATGATTTCATGAGAATTTTGAGTGAAGCATGTCAATGACCTCAATGGTGTATATGCTAACCAAAAGTAATTTGAACATTTGTCACAACTGAATTTATTTCTAACCTACACAAAATGAAAGAGAGAGCACTTAGAGACTATACTCCACTTAAATAGAGCCTTGCCACACCCAATGGCCATGGGTGTTTATTGAAGAGTGAGGAAAATGGGGTATCCTCTATGTGCATTCAAATATATCAAACTTCTCAATATATTACGTTCTATGTTTTATTTTATTTGCTTTCTAATATTTTAGTTGCAATGTTCCGCGTCATCAAGTTGGTTAAATGAAATCAATATCATCAGGCTTTATAGTTTTATTTTCAATTTCCCTCTAGCACTGAGTAAATATCTGTGCTTTATGACAAATGTAAAGATTATTTTAGCATATATTTAGTTACGAATGGAATCAAATAAATTTTTTACAAGTGTACCAATTGATCTGAATCTCGTTGCTCCCTTGTATTATAAATGAGAAATCAAGATCATTGGCAAAAGTTCTAAAATAGACATTTGGATGGGTAGCTTGTATGTAGTCTAACCTTGTTGCTCCCTTATATTAAAATTGAGAAATCAAGATCATTGGCAAAGGTTCTAGAATAGATATTTGGATGGGTATCTTGTATGTAGTCTAATTTTGTTTTAATAATGGAATGCAATTCACAAAAAAAGTTCATATCTATGATATTGTATCAATCATTTTGAAAAATTAATGAGAAGATGCTTTAGGATTATCTCTACCTTGTCTCATCTTATTCACATGAAGTTGTACATTAAGGATGTCTTGGTTTGTCTTTGTACTCTTTGTGTGAATGTGTAATGCACTTCATAAGTTTCTTTCAAGAAGAGAATTCATCTCTAAGGATATTGTAGTGAATATGAGTATATGTGTTGTGATCATTGAGTATAATTGTGGGTGCATATCTAATAAAAATTTGTATAATGAATAATTGTTGGGATTAGATGGTTGGATTTAAATTAATTTTGGATATAAAATATATATGTTATTTTACTCCATGGCCCTAGGAATCAAGCACCAATCTATCTTTGTTTAGAAACGTCTCAACTATGAAGATCTCTTTTAAATTTATTTTGTAGGATTAACTTTAGTTTAGGTTTTATTCCCAATTGTTAAGTTGATGATGATAAACCAAGAATGCAACCACATTCTAATATAGTTAATCATTTCCTTGGTATATTTTCATTGGAATATATCTGCTATATATGCAACATTTGCAAATTATCTATATGGAAACTTCCAATATTGCAAGTTATAGTCGCTTAGGTTTAGTAGAGCCTAAAGAGTGGGAGATTACTCAATCCTCCAATTGAAATCTCATTCCTTGGCCACTAAACCAAGTGTTTGAAGTTGGAATTGACCATTTTGTAGGAAATCCTCAGGCAAACAAATGAAGTAACCATCTTTGGTAAGCCTCGAATGAATTTATTTTATATTGGTTACATTTGCATAGTCTCATGATCCATATAGGGGTTATTGAGGTAGCAAACTATATTTTGTTTAATGACATTCTTTAGGGCTAAGTCAACAAGTTGGGTTTGATTTTTGTTATAGTGTAATTATCCATTTTGTTAAAATTTAATATCTAATAAGGTATTACTCTAGGAGTACCCTTATGAATCTAAGTTGAATTCAAAATGTACGAGATATAACCCACTCTTATAGAGTGGGGCTCTAGCCCTCCATGATCTATTGATGCGATGATTTCACTTGCATGAATATAGCCCTAAACATATGAGTTGATTTTAGTTCTAAGAAGTGGAGCAACAATTTTGGGACACAATAGGATGCACAAAGGTATTGATATGGGGGTCACATTTAAATTTCTATATTGTAATATTTTTTTGTCAAGGATGTTAGCAAGATAAATTATGTTGTAGATTTTGCATGGTCCTATCTATATGGGTAGGGTCCTATCTACTCAAGGGTACTAGCACCCTCCTAGTACATTCGAGTCTTGTACAATGCAAACAATGTCTCTACAAGTTTTGTGGTATCTTTTATAAGTACACCAACATCCTATATAAGTTTAGCATCATCATTTATGTTGTCTCAAAAAACTAACAAAAGTATTTTTTATTTACTCCTATACCAACATGTTTAAAAAGGACAAATTTGATACCTAAGGCACATTTGGGGGATCTATAGTAATCAATTCCTTGGGTTGATTCAACAATAATATATATGGAAATATATTGTAAGTGTCTAAAAATACCTTTAGGTGTAGGTGTAGGTTGTTTCAAAATAATGGTGAATTGTGATGTGTTGTCTTGGAGGATATCTCATATGCTCACATCTGTTCTTAGATTCATGTGTGTGTGCACGCGAGAGAGAGAGAGAGAGAGAGAGAGAGAGAGAGAGAGAGAGAGAGAGAGAGAGAGAGAGAGAGAGAGAGAGAGAGAGAGAGAGAAGTATTTGAGGGTAGAAACATTGATGGTAAATGGAAGAAATAAATTCAAATGTGAGTTCAAATGGGAGGAGACAAATTGGAGATGATTCACACTCTATATTCCTTAAAAACAATTAAAGTTATGTTTATTGAGAAAAAATGTGAAAATTTTTTTTTTTAAAAATGTTAGATATGTATTTTCCATCTTTATAATTTTTTCTTTTTTTTTTTCAAATAATGCCTGGTAAACTTTTTCATGTGACCAGCGACACTGGCATGCCACACCCTCTGGCTCCACGAGAAACACTTTTGACCTAGAGCTATGAACTGGTGAGGCCTCAACTGGGGGAACTCATCACCACACTTCACTTGTTCAAGCCCGCGAGCGCAATGACCCAGTGAAGACACAAGGCCCGCGAGCACAATGGCCCAGCAAGGGTTTGAACCATGGTGGCCGCTTCACCAATAAAGTGTTTTAACCATGACACTACATGTCCAAAGATGATCTTTATAATTGCATAAGATACTTCTAAATTAAAACAGAATTTCTACCCAAAAAAAAATATTTTTCTTATATAAATTTTATAGATTTAACCAAATTATATAAATAATAAGATCCATATTCTTAAAAAGACCAAATACACTTTAGCATAATGTATTTATAAGAAAATAATGATATTGCCTGTTAACATACACTAATTAAAACTCAACCCCTTCCATGTTAATAATATCTTATAATTAATTGCAATATACAATATGCCAATTAGGCTCAACTACTTTAGTAAATAATATTTGTGGTATTAATTACCATTTGGAAGCAAGAATATAAATATTTAGGTATCAGGTGGGGCCATTTCACCTACTACCATTAGCAAACAACCTTACAACTCATGCCTAATGGCCTACATACTAACACAGTCACACCTCCTACAAATCTTGTTTCTTTTGCAAGGTCTTTGAACTCCTCCTCTGTACGCTCTTTGGCAGGGTACTCAAATGCATTCACCCCATGTGACATGGTGAATGGGTAGCTCCGTTCAAGAATAGCATCCTTAAGATAATGCCAAGTGTTTATGAACATCTTGTCCTGGTTCATCAAGGCCAGTGGTGCCAGGGACAGGCCATCCTTGTTCTGCAAAAGGTATTTGCAGACAAGAGTTAGACCATAGAGCCTCTCAGGCTTTCCATTCTTGTTTGTTTGTTTATCTAGAGTAATTGTTGCATCTGGGTTCGTTATATTTGGAATTTGGGACAACAATCTGAGCTGGGGAAACTTGAAGGCCATCACCTACATTGGCTATGATCTATAGCGCATCAAGCTCTATTGCAGCATTGATGGCCATAGGAAGGCAAGTGAAGAAGCCTAGCTCGATAGCCACAAGCCATTCTTCCTTGTTGATAATTTACCACTACAAGATTCTAAGGCACATTGACAAAGCTTTCTATATGGTATAATAAGATAGATTTGGTGAGCTCAACATTATCTCCATGTCGTCAACATGATCTTTGAATTCAATATCATATACATGCCCACACGTTAATAGGCTTCTAGGTTTAAATTCACATTTTTCAGGTTTAACTTCTCAAATGAAGATATCATGAAAGAGCACCATGAATTAAAAAGTATACTATCCATTCAATCAAGTAACAATATTCATTTGATCTTGCTACCCATGGAGTTCCCCATTTTACTTTGGCACATTCGTTGGTGCTATAGACTTGGTGATGTTTGCTCTTTTAAGTGGGTCATTTCTTGAAAATCCTTTCAATTTCTATGAAGTTCAAATTGTCTTGTTAATGATCCAATCTCTTTCTCATCATTGAATCTCTTTAAAATCAATAGACAATGCATGATTTGAGGATTTGTCAAATTACATAATTATTTGATAGAATTTTTCTTTGAATTAACATTGCACACTTAGCGTATTGTGGGGATCACTCCTCATCAAGGCATGTGTAGTTGAGATATTTTTCAGAATAATTGATCTATGAATTGATACACATGAAAATAACCGCTCATTTAAACCATGCACCCTTATCATAATATAATATTGCCCAAAGAACCAGTCCCACATAAATTTAGTGTTCACCATTAGTGCTTGTCGACTGTCTAACAGTTAGGTTGTCGTGTCTATTTGTTAGTTTTAAATCAAGTAGAGAAAACACATAATATGAACACAAAACAACAAAAAGAAAATTAAGGCAAACACAAATAACACATAACACAATATTTAGGTGGTTCACCATAAAAATAGCTACATCCACTTGCAAGCAGTGAATAACTTCTATTAACCAATCAATGTTTACGTGGAATGTACTCATCTACTTATACAATCATATTTAGCTGTCAAGTGAAGAGTATAGGAAGATGAACAGTCATGCGACTGTTAGACTTCATATTTCTAACAATCTCCCCCTGAAGGCTAACCAGTCAACCCATGCAAAAGGACATCCCCTGCTATCCATTTCGATTCTTACAGAACCAGGCCCATTGAAGATTTGAGATTCGCCAAAATTTGTTCCAGAACACTTCGAATTAATCTTCGCCACGCAAAGTCGGAATTAAAAAAAGAAATAACATGATGGTATATTTAACTCCTATAGTTGATATATCGATACTTTCACCATTCCTATTTGGTAATTCTCAAAGTCAATATTAATAAAAACACTCTGAATATCATTTACGATATTTTTCCCATGTCGACCATTCCAAATACAACATCAACGATCAGTGTATTCCTAAAAAATGGATTTGGTTCAGGAGTTTTGTCAAAAACATCGCGGGGTTTCTGTACATTCAAATCACCTAGTCCAATGATAGACTCTAGAAGTAAATACCCATCAATAACCGGTTGCTACAGACCATTTATCATAACGACATCTTTTGTTTCCTCTCCCTAAGAATCATTGAAATATGCAGGGACTGCAAAGACATTACTCTCTGATACCGGCTTTACTTTAACCGAGTTGTTGAAATGCTTATCCACCTTCGTTCCAAATGGACTGGATTCGCCAGATTTCACCTTATTGCCATTCCTTCGTCCTTTGCTATGAAACCCCAGGCATCTGTAAGAGACTTCGCATGCCACATCGGTAGACAGAATGTACCAAACACCATCACTAACCAGAAATAGGCACTCTTTCAAACGCATATCTGCAAACTGATACTGCGGTACCACAAGAAACAGGGCATCCATCCTCCACAAGATGCCATGAAGTGCATTCTTATGGTGGTTATTGTTACAATCCATAACACCCTTCTGGGCAAATACCGTGAGTAGCCCATGATGGGAGAATATCATGAGCAAGTCGTCGTATGTGAGACCATCGACAGTTTCTGGTACCAAGCTGCCAAAATCAGTTACATCTTCCCCATCCGTTAGGTGTGCCAGGACCTAGAAGTATGATTCGCTATCAAAATTTTCATGCCTATTGCAATCATATTGTAACGGCTTTGCAGGCTCCATCATTCCCTCTATTTCCACGTTAGCATAGACTTCCACATTGTCACCTCGCTGAATCTGGCCTTTGCCTCCATGTTGGTTCAGAGAATTTTTAAAATCTTCATCAATAATCAGAAGATTAGAGAGAGCGCTTAGGGTTTCACTAGCACTCTGCAAGCCATCATAGCCATTTCCATAAGAGTTTGTCACGATGTATTCCATGCGAGAGAACTCTATACAGTTGTTTCCACTCTTCGATATCAATATCGCCACGTTCTTCAGATGGGTCACCACCAACATGGAGGAGTTGGAATTGCTGGATTCGAGCATCCTCTGCTCCATGGCCGACATGCACCCCAAATGCTCCTTTAATTCCTCATTGCTCACTTGAATATTTTTTAGGAGATATTTCCACCTGTATAAGTCCCCTGACTTCCTCCTTTCCGATTCACCTTCTTCTTTGTAAGGCCTCTGTCTGAGAAGGGATATTGTTAAATTTTCTGCATAGCAGAATACAGATCTAGCTAGAAAAAGAAGACAAACGTGTTGAGAAAACAGAGCAAAAAAATAGAAGAAAAGAAACTCTATTAATTCAATGTGTTTTACAATATGCTTGAAAGCATGATTTTATACAAAGAATGAACCACCAAAAGAACGGAAATTACAGTAGAATCATAAACTACAGGATATGCATGAAGAGTTAAACTGAAATTACGAGGAAAATGTAGAGTTTAATAATGCACTCTTTGGTTAGCTAACACAAATCTAGAAATGCATCAGTGTTGGTTACGATGGAACACAAGTTTCCCATAAATCACGGGCACCAAACTGTTGCATGCACTAACACGCCCCCTTAAGTCTAACTAAGGAGAAATAAACCTAATGAAAGGAAAGATGAAAGAGGGACAACCAATTGAGAATAAAACCCCCCCTCAAAATTACAAGAGATGCAACTATATGAAGTGCATAAGAATATCCTTTGAGATACTAGAAAAGTGTGAACAACTGTCGAATGATGACCGCTAGACTGCTGAATGAAGAATCTCCTCACAAGCCAAGATAACGATCAAGATCAAGAATCTGCATGAGTGCTCTCAATGACAATACTCAAACATTAATCAGATGGCAAACAAAGATAAAAATCTAACATTCGAAGATGCATGTGGCAAACGAATTTGCACGAGTGACCCCAACGAAACTACTCAACCAAGCAAGAAGAAGCTGCTAGTCAAAAATATAGGTGCCAACAGTCAACTGATCAAACTTGAAATAAAACCAAGAAGCATTAGTACTAATAGTATAAAATATCCCTCATAATATGACAAAGGAGAAATAAGATAAGTCCACTGAAATTATGTGTCACAAAGGAGAAGATGAAGGCAAGGCCTGGGAATATAGGATTGCATCAACTTCCATTCTTCAAAAATCTGTCTGCAAATAATTTGTCCTTCCTCCTAGCTCTCAGGCTCTGATACCATGTTAAATTTTCTGAATAGCAGAATATGGATCAAGCTAGAAAAAGAAGACAAACTTGTTGAGAAAACAGAGCAAAAAAGTAGAAGAAAAGAAACTCTATTAATTCAATGTGTTTTACAATATGCCTAAAAGCATGATTTTATACAAAGAATGAACCACCAAAAGAATTAAAATTATGGTAGAATCATAAACTAGAGGATAGCATGAAGTGTTAAACTAAAATTACAAGGAAGATGTAGAGTTTAATAATGCACTCCTTGGTTAGCTGATGCAAATCTCGCAATGCATCAGTGCTGGTTATGGTGGAACACAAGTTTCCCATAAATCACGAGCACCAAACTCTTTCATGCACTAATAGAAATGAGCTTCTCGAGCTTGGGCATGATAAGGGTAAGCTCCATGTTAGTGGGAACAAGTTTAATGGGAACATCATCGAGTACCAGACAAAATTCATTATCTATAGGAACAAGGCATTCAACACAACCAGTATCATTTTCATCACCACTATCAGCATTCAATAGTAGGAATACGCAATCCCTCCAATTCCAGCTTCATCCTTGCATTCTAGTAGCCCTGTCCAAAACCAAATAATCACTAACTCAAGATCCCCAATATTGTTGAAGCCAATTCTTAGCTGTTGGAATATTAATAGAGCAGTCAATGCTTGGATATCCTCCCCATGAGCCTTCCCAGAAAAGGCTAGAGGATCCGTCATGGATATCCCAAGACAAAGAGTTTGCAATTAAATTTTTGCATGTTGCAATGAAATTCCAGGTCCTAGATCCCTTTGGATGAGAATTAGATCTTAGAAGATTTTGAGGATCCCCATCTATAACGTATTTTGTTGCCATTATCCTTCCCTATATATTGTTTTGGGGTCTTTAATGAACTTCCAAACAAGTTTAGCTTCCAAGGCTTTATTCTGCAAGTGAAGATTTTTTATTCCTAGACCCCCCATGGACTTGGGTTTGATGATTTTATCCCATGCAATTAGAGAAATTTTATGTGTTTCTTCAGTGTTTTGGTAGAAAAAGTTTCTCATCTTTCTAATGATGAAAGAATTTGTACTAGAAGTGAGGGATAAAAATGATAAAAGTTAGATGGGTATTGCATAAATAACTACTTGGAGCATTACCAACCTATCAGCCCATGAGAGCCCTTTCCTTTCCAAGGAGTTAATAATCTCATCCATCTTTAACTTCAAAGGATCCAAAAGTTTTGAGTTCCTGAATCATTTATCAATTGGGATGCCTAGGTGAACATAGGGAAGAATGCATGTTTAATGTTTCAAAATTATTTTATTTTTCTTTATTGATAATTTAGCTTGAGGCCTTCCCAAAGGATTCCAGGAGCATTTTCAGCTGAATTTCTTCCTTGATCTTTGCTACACCTAGCAAGAGGTTATCATCTGTAAATTGCAATGCCAGTCAATGAAACATCTGATGAGGATGTTGTACATCCTATGGTATTCTCTCGTCAGACAGGTGTCAGAATTCTGACGTCCACCTAGGAAACATCCAATGAGGATGTTGTATTTCTGTTGACATTCTCTTGCCAGATGAGTGGTCATGGCCACCGTCGGAAGAGTCCTGGGTGTCATCATAATTATGACATCCACCTAGGAAACATCCGATGAGGATTTTGTATGCCCGACGACATTCTCTCACCGGATGAGCGGTCATGGCCGTTGTTGGAAGAGTCATGGGTACCATTGAAATTGTGACACTAGTCAATGAAACATCTGATGAGGATCTTGTATGCCCTATTAAATTCTCTCATCAGACAGGTGTCGAAATTTTGATGTCCATCCAGGAAACATCCAACTAGGATGCTATATTCCCAGCGATATTCTCTCACCAGATGACCAGTAATGGCCACTGTCGGAAGAGTCCTGGATGTCATTGGAATTCTAATGCTATTCAAGGAAACATCTGATGAGGATCTTAGATGCCCAACGACATTCTCTCGTCAGATGAGCAGTCATGGCGGCCATCAGAAGAGTCCTGGGTGTCGTTGGAATTCTGACATCCACCCAGGAAACATCTAACAAGGATGATGTATGCCTGATGAAATTCTCTCACCGGATGAGCAGTCATGTCCACCATCAGAAGAGTCCTGGGTGCCCTCGGAATTTCAATGCTATTCAATGAAACATTTGACGAGGATGTTGTATGTCCTTTGGCATTCTCGGTGTTATCTTTTCTGGATGGTTGGTAAATGTTTTGTGTTTTAGATTTGTGCTTAACTATTATATCTATTGTTCTGGTATTCAGTTTATGTATTGTAGTAATAAGGTTTCAATGCATAAGGTTCTATAATCTATTGACAATTGATTCACCCGCACCCTTAGTTTTCCTCCAGTTATCTGAGTTGTCTAACAACAATAGCATGCTAAATGTTGTCTACAGTTTTTGTGGAACATTTTTTAGAGTGGACATGGAAGAGGAGAGCATGATGGAGTAGGAGCTTATGTGACGAGTGCACTTCTCCAATATAAACTTGGAGGTAATAACATACAAAATTCAAGTGAGATAGTAGAATGGTGCAAAAGTCATTTTGGTGCATGTGACACAACATACAAAACATGCTATTTTTGGTAAGTTAAAGATATTGATCAATCATAATTGCCAAATAATTAATGGCATTAGAAGTTTACATGAAGTGATGACTATAGGACATAGCAAACCTCTTGTGATTGAGGCTAGATAAAAATCATGTTTTTGTGTTGATTGCATTGAAAACAATGCAAATATTCAACAATGTTAGAACATTAGAGATGGATTTAGTTCAGAATGGAAGATGAAACAATTTGTCACAGTGCCTCCTTTTGAAGATAGTGACATTGTAGATATTCATGATCCTATATATTAAGTTGATTATGAACATGTTTCTGATTTAGCTATGTTAGGTACACTTGCTTTTTCTTTAAATATAGTTACGCTTTTTCATGTACTTTGTTTAAATTTTATTTCAGTGTGAATTCATTTTACATTGTACCATACATTTTATAATTTAATTGTTTGTATTTTTTTGTGTATAGGCGATATTTTTGTGGTGCTTGCAGATTCTAACAATGTAGAAGGTGTTGACTATTACATACTATGATGCACATAACCAAAATGTAAATTGTCAGAATCAGTGGAGGATGTTGATGGGGAACAATATCCCACTAGATCAGTCATTTTTGAAGGTACTTCTTATCAACAAATGAAGATAGATAACAATGGTGTTACATTTACTGAATACATTCCCAGCCAAAAAGTTTTGCATTATAGTCATTTAGGTATAGCAACATGGTTACATTTTGAAACTTTACAAAAAAGAGTTTTTGTCCCCCAAAAGTGGAGGTTGCCTATTGAAGATCATGAAAGGATATTAGAGATAGTAAAAGATAGAGGATCCATATTTTACGTACCATGAGCTCACTTAATTTATTAGAACAACTGAATTCAGAATTGATATTCATTGATTATGTGATGAGTTATCCCTACCGACAAGATTTGGCGGTATTTTTGTCATGAGTTATGATCACTTGACTAGATACACTGCATCTACATAATTGTGTTTTGATTTCTAGACACCGACATGAAATCTAAATGTCTATATATTGACATCATAATGCATTATTTTGTATGAGCAAAGTGATATGTTATGTGAAAAGGCAGAAGTGTTAAGTCACAGAGTATGTTGGTAAATAAGTGTTAAGTGCATAGAAGAGGATCTATACAAGCAATTTGTGCTACTACTAGATCACATCACCTATTATTTTCTAATCACTGCAATAGTCAAATCCGCTAACTGGGTAATCTCTAACAAGCTTCATTGTTCAAATCCTCTAACCAAGTGATCCATTAGTTTGGATTCAGAAATCCTCCATCGAGGTTACTCCTTACAAGATACTACATTTTACAAGGTATAGCTTTTAACTAATCTTTGGGATCTTTAATAGGATTCACTCCTAGCATAGGATTTTGTAGACCCTAATAGGTCAGTTATCTATTACTACAGATAGTTAACATGTGAGTCCAATCTCACCATGGTTTTTACCTATTTGGGTTTTCCACATATAAACAATTGTGTTATGGTGGATGTTTTACATATTGTGGATGTTGTTATATCATTTTTGATTGCATGCATATTGTTTAAATAACTTGTTAAGTTTATTTATCGGCCAATGTTTAATGTAGTACTATTTTTGGTATCACTAATTCAGCCCCCCTCTTAGTGCTTTATAAGTCCATCAATTGGTATCAGAGCCTAACTTCTTTAAAGCCTAATCACTTGGAAGGGAACCCTAAAGGTACCATGGGGGATATGAGCTACTTTGAGATGGCTGGAGAGCTTGAGGTTAGTAGGAATGAGCTTGAAACTCTAAGGATCAAACTAAAAGCTTCTCAAGTCAAAAGAAGAGAGCTAATTGAACAACTACTAGAAATATTTGTTAACAGTTCTTGAGATAAGGCCAATATTTATGCTTTAGATGAGGAAGTTGAAAAACTAAATAGTGAAGAGATAAATCTAAGGAGAGCTATAAGGTCTTACTATCTACATGAGTCAGGAACTGGAAGCTAGGAGAATTGCTGAAGATCTCACCAAAGAAAGAGATCATGAGATTGCCAATATCAAGCTAGAGAAGGCTACCTTGCATGAGCATTTGAATGCAGAAAGAGAAGGAAAAGAGAATCTACAACTAGATCATGAGTTAGCATCATCTCTGAAAGAGAACCTACCAAAACATAATGAAGATCTCACCAGATAGCTCACTGAAGCGAATGGGAAATTGGAAAAGTTCAACAAAAGTTCTACCTTGCTAGAAGAGAAAATTCAATCACAAAGGAAGAATGGTGATACTTTTGGACTTGGTTTTCACACATCTGAAAAAGATGAATCCTCCAGTACCAAGAGAAACACTCTTAAGAATAAATCTTCTCCTAAGGTCAAAAATGCTATCGGTAAGAAGTTCTTTAAACCTGTTTGTTTTGTTTGCCATAAACATGGTCACACTGTAAATGTTTTGTTAGTATTGTGTTGTCATTAATGTCAACCAGGATGATTACCAGGAGAAGAGATGTATGTGCAACACTGCCATGGAGGAATATAGGATGTGATATCTTGGATATCACAATGTGTTGGAGAACATCGATAAGGTATGGAAAATGACCTCAGGAGTCACCAGTACATGAGTTAGTGCCCAACTTGTGTAATAAGATTGAAAGATGTCTGAGCAGTTGTTTGTGATGAAGAGGCAGAATATTATATGAATCACATCAACACTAGATGAGAAGATCACAAGTATGCTATGAGGATGCAAAACAATACGAATCCCACCTAATGAAGATGTAGTCATCATGAGAAGCAATGACCGACAGTGAAAGTGCCATCACCGGATCACATGTGCCTGTTTGAAGAAATGCTGAACAAACAGGAAAGTTACATGAGTACACTGCAGGATGCAGAAGGCAAGATGCCACTCCACCAATAAGAGGAAATTATCTCCACATATACATGGTGTGAATCATGACTCTTTGAGTTAATAGAGAAGAGGCAAACGCATGTTGAAGTACTGGTACAAATGAAGTATGATATGTTTGTCACTTTGACAAACTAGTGGAGATATAATTAGAGTTGATCAAGGAAAAGGCATAACTGAGCAGATGCAGAAAGAGAAAGAATGGATTGACTAAAGGAGTCTAGTGAATGTTGATGACTTGTTTCATCAAGAGTTCTTATCGGTATGTATGTTTACTAGTAATCTGGACAAGGTGCAGATGTAGAAGTCTTCCCACTTGATGCGAATGTGCATGCTTAGGTTAGTCATGTCTGAAGACCGGTTTAGGTGTTCCATACGCACTATAGCAAAGAGAAGACATGAGGAGGTAATTGGTAGAATGTGAGATACTGACAGGGTTACTAAACCGGAAGGGAAGAGGAACCAGTAGAGTGGTTGGCTAGTGATCCTATCTATACCGATTTGAAGAGACAAGTTAATAGTTGGTTGATGTGGATGCCACATGGAGTTAAGGTGGCAAGCTCATAGAAGTTAGTGAAGTTTCATGTAGAGTTAGGTATCTCTAGAGGTGTGCATTGAATATGGATCATGTCATTTGTGGATTAGGTTAGAATCATGTGGCTTGAGGAAGAATAAACAACAAAGAAGAATCAGGGAGTTGTTGGCGCCTGGATCAAAGCAAGAGAAGATTGTTAGAAGACTATATATTGGAAGGTGTGACAATGGATGAGATGAACACAACTGGGAGATCAGATCAAGCAAGATCTAATTGGATTTTGTTTGCCTCAAGGATATTGAGGAAGCCCTAATTGCCTAGATTTTGAAGTAGGCTTTGGCGGGAAAACCTAGTTATAAATATGAAGGCCAAAGACATAGTTAGGTGTTGTTGTATAGAAGAATATTTTGCTATTGCGAAGTGTGTCACTTTTACAAGTGAGAGTAAATCAGCCAAGTGCTTAGAAAGTAAATGAGACAAGAGGCAGAGTGAAGAGAAGAACCGGTAGTGGTTATACTAGCAGAGAAAGAGAGAAAACAACTGTAGAGAAGGCAGACCATGGACCGATAGATTTCAACACTTGTAAAGTGCAGAGTAGTGAGGAGAAGATTCTATAGAGAAGAAAAGTGGAAAAGTTGTACCGGTAGAGTTTACTGATAGTTAACTTGTAGAAGAGTGAGTCGGTGTAGGAGAGACGACATCTCACCAGCAGGGTAAGGTATTTTGAAATGGTTGCAAGATCTACTTGTAACATAGTAACCACTTATGTATTTAATGTTTTCATTGTGATCACTCTATTGTAGCTCTGTGCAGGGATTGTAATTCCTTTTGGTTGTATCTCCCTTGGTTGGTGCCCTAAACATTGTAATGGTTTTCATTGTGAGGCTAGATTGGAGCAGTAAACTCTAGCAGCATTGCTCACCTAAGATTTTTCCATCTTGGGTTTTCCTCATATATGTTGGTGTTATGTGATGTCCCCTTATGTATGTTTGCATTTGATTTAGTCTCCTCACTAACCGGTAAGTTTGTTCATAGTTAGATCTAATAACTAAATGATCACATAGGATAGATAAAGGAAAAAGTTTGAGAACCACTAATTCATCCCCTCCCCCTCTTAGTGGTGAATTGTGACTAACTATTGGTATCAGAGCATAGGTTCCCAATCAGATCAGATTTATCCAGTTGTATAGATTATGTCTTAATGACACAATGGTTTGTTTAGTTTCAATCTCAGCTCCAGTGTTTGATGGATCAAACTACTCTATTTGGAGTTGCAGAATGGAAGTATTCCTATCCTCTCTAGGGTTTGATGTATGGGTGTCAGTTATCAATGTTCTCCCTAAGAATGTTAGTCCTCCCATGGGATCTGAAAAAGAAAGAAGTTTCTTGTGCAATGAAGAAGCCATGAGGGCTATATTCAGTGGGCTCACTATTGATGTCTCCTCATAGGTGGACAAATGGAAAATAGCAAAAAGCTTATGGGAGAGATTGAAGAAGCTCTCTGCAAATGAGCCTACAACTCTAGGATTGCGTTGTGATAATAGGATGAGAATTATATCTCATACCTCTGAAGATGATGAAGGTAGATCAGATAAAAGCTACAACATTTATGAAGAAGGAACCCACCTCTTCATGGCTCAAGAATCTGAAGATGTGGTGCACACATCTTGGAGTGTTAAGGCAAATAGATCACAGTAGAAAGATGTGTTTGGGAGTGATAGTGAAGGTGAAGAAGAAGAGGAAGAAGAATATGATCTTGAAGGAGAGCTTGTAAATGTACTTGAAGAACTCAATAGAGTAAGAAAGGAATACAAGCTATTCAAGAATGCTGCTATAGTAGAGCAGAACTGGCTAACAAAATGACTTGAGGAATCTGAGAAATGCTTCTCAAAGATGGAGTCTCAACGTGAGGACACTAAGGAGTGCCAGTGTGATGATATAGCATTTAGAATAGAAGTTAAAAATGAAGAAAATCAGAAGTTGCTTGGAAAAATGGAGATTCTTTGAAATGACCTGGAGAAGTGTCAGGATGAGCTCAAGGTGAGAATCAAGTTTAATGGCAATAGTGATGCCTTGGACAAGATATTAAAGAAGTAGAAGCATGCCAAGGACATTGAAGGGTTAGGTAATGGTGCTGGTGAATTCTCCACCAAAAAGAATGTACCCCTCAATGACATTTGGTTTTTCTCCTCAAATGTAGAGAATAAGGGATAGACCTTCACAGTTAGAAATGCTCCTCAGAAAAGGGTTGACCTAAGAACAATTGGTTAAGAATTTTAGAGAAGAATAAAGATCAGTGCTGCAAGAAGAAGGAACAATGCAAATCTTAAAGGAAAGGGGAAGATGGGAGAAGATAGCTTCACCAGAAGCAAGAAAATGAGAAAGCAGCAAAGAATACGTCCTAGCGGCTAAAGACAAAGAAATGCTACCACCCACAGGGAAAAACAAGTGTGGTAGAAGAAGAGAGCAGATGGAAGAGCTGCACAGAATGGACAAACAAGGATCCATTTTCAAAGAAGAAGAAATGGAGATGAAAAATCGGTAATATCTCCCCATGCATGGAAAAATAAATTTGTAAGTCATATGCCATCCTTTGCAAGTTACACCTTTGCATGTAATGATTATGGCCATAGGGCAGGGGAATGTAGAAAGAGATATAGAAAGGATAATATACGATCTCATAGAAATCATACATATGAGAAAAATGTATCTAGAAGTAGATACATGCATGTCCACTATCTCGATTATGTATTTTTTGTTTGTTATAACTACAATGGTTTTGGCCATAGGATATTTGAATGCAGGAAAAGGAACCTACAGTCACATGGAGGTCAGTATAATAACTATGCCCTATAGAAAAGTGGATGTAGAGCATATGGTAGTCAGAGACCTGCATGGAATGAAAGGAGAAATGTCCTTGTTAGAGCAATAGGCCCACCAGTTTCGGTTGCCAGTCCTATCAACATGATGAGGAGAAGATGGTCAAACCAGTATGTCAAGAGATTCCCCAAACATGAAGTTGGGATGGATGGTGTATGCTACTATAGTACTACTTATGGGTATGATAGAGAATCAGGAAATGGAAGGACTCATCAGCAAAAGAATGAGACCAAGCGGGTATGGAGGAAGAAGACCATGGACCAACACTATACATCCAATGCACAGGTGATATCTCCTAAGTCCTAAAGGATCTTAGGGGGAGTGGCACATTGAATTTATTATTTACCCACTCAGTAAAAATGGCAACATGGAAAAACATGTTGTTGCCCCTGTGAAGAGAGAAGTGGAGAAGATAAGTTTGTGTAGAAGCTGCCTTGACTACACACCTACAGATCAGCGATGGATCACTACTACCTGTGTCAATAAGTGGCAGTCAACAATTAGTATCAGATGTTAACCATTATGTGCAGGATGTTACTGACATGTATGCTAAGAGTTTCCCACATGTTATGTAAGACAATAAAGTTGGAAGATCCTTGCAATAGTCCCGATAGCATGGAGTGAAGCTATGTCTTAGGTGGTGTTGATGAAGACCTAAATGATATGAGTGGGCCCGGTTGCTGATCATGAAAGCTTACATATCTTTGGGTTAACCGGTATATGGAGGAGATTGGAGTACCGGTATTGTACCTAACGGGAGTTTAAGTGCTCATAATAAAGAGCCTCATAATGATGAGCCAACCTTCTTGAACTTGTAAGGATATTTATTTCCCAAATTGCAAAAGATGGAGAGTGCAATAAGAATACCCAAGATTGTTATGGGTATCTACGTATCTTCTATTTGATTGGATTCATGGTACAATTACAATTGATTAATTGGGAATCAAATAGGAGGTGTTATAGGTTGACCGATAGGTAAGTAGTCTTCACTGACACATTAACAATTGGTATCAGTCCTTCTGCAATTGAGTTCTCTATCAAATAGGGTTAGACCTACATACTTAATTGGTGTCAGTTAAAGGTTAAGACCCTCATCTCAACTCCTGTGACTTGAGAGGATGTAACATTTGGTGACTAGATAACAAGTGGTATCAAAAGAGGAGTTGCATCCAATAAAGACGAAGGGGGAGAAAGTATCGTGTTAGTGATTAGTACATACATAGAGAAATAGTATCCTGCCAGTGCCCTTTTCTATTGTTGTCAAAGGGGTAGAAGGATTCTATAGTATACTGCATAATACATGTTTGTGACTCCATAGATCACAATAAGGGAGAGAAAGACTAGGTAGTTTGCTAGATACTATATGTGTTGACATCAATGCCAAAGAGGGATATTATTGGTATTGTGTTGTCATTGATGTCAACCGGTATGGGATGACTACTGATAGAAGAGATGTATGTGCAACACTGCTATGGGGGAATATAGGATGTGATATCTCGGATATCACCTTATGTTGTAGAATGTCGATAAGGTAAGGAAGAAGACCTCAAAAGTCACCAGTACACGACTTAGTGTCTAACTTGTGTGATGAGATAGAAAGATGTTTGAGCGGTTGTTTGTGATGAAGAGGAAAAATGTTATCTAAATCACATCAATACTAGATGAGAAGATCACAAGTATGTTGTGAGGATGCAAAACAATAGGACTCCCACCTGATGAAGATGCAGTCCTCATGAGAAGCAATGACTAATAGTGAAAGTGCCATCCCCAGATCACATTTGCATGTTTGAAGAAATGTTGCACAAAAAGGAAACTCACATGAGTACACTAAAAGATGTAGAAGGCAAGATGCCACTCCACCAATAAGAGGAGCTTATCTCTAACTATGGATGGTGTGAATCATGATTGTTTGAGATAAGAGAGAAGAGGTAAAGGCATGTTGAAATGCCAGTACAAATGAAGTGTGACGTGTTTGTCACTTTGACAAACCAATAGAGATATGATCAGAGTTGATCAAGGAAAAGGCATAACTGAGAAGATGAAGAAAGTGGAAGAATGGCCTAACTGAAGAAGGAGTCTACTAAAAGTTGATGAATTGTGTCATCAAGAGTGCTTACCGGTATATATATTTATCGATAATTTGGTCAAGCTGTGGATATAAAAGTCTTTCCACTTCATGGGAATGTGCATGCTTAGGTTAGTCATGTTTGAAGACCAGTTTAGGTGTTCCATCGGTAGTATAGCAAAGAGAAGACATGAGGAGGTAACTGGTAGAATGTGAGATATCGATAGGGTTAGTAAACCGGCAGGAAAGAGGAACTGGTAGAGTGGTTGGGTAGTGATCCTATCTAGACTGACTTGAAGAGCCAAGTTAACAGTTGGTTGATGTGAATGCCACATGGAGTCAAGGTGGCAAGCTCATAGAGGTTGGTGAAGTGTCGTGTAGAGTTAGGTATCTCTACAGGTGTTCATTGAATAAGGATCCTGTGATTTGTGGATCAGGTCAGAAGTTTGTGGCTTGAGGAAGAATGAACAATAGAGAAGAATCAAGGAGTTGTTGGTGCCTAGATCAAAGCAAGAAGATTAGATTGTTAGAAGACCTCGAGAAGGAAACAACAAAGACATTAATGATGGTTTTACAGATGCAGGTCGAGGTAAAGGATCGTGTTTCCTATCTTTTGAAAATGTGTATTGGAAGGCACGACAATGGTGAAGATGAATAGTTGGCTGCCAGGGAGATTAGATCTATAAATATCTAATTAAATTTGTTTTTCCTCATGGAGGGTTACAAAACCCTAATCACCTAGATTTTGAAGTCAACTTTGGTGGGAAATCCTAGCTATAAATATGAAGGCCAAAGACATTGTTAGGTACTGTTGTATAGAATAATATTGTGCTACTGCAAAGTGTGTCACTTCTTCATGTGAGAGAAAATCACCCAAGTGCTTAGAAAGTATTTGAGACAAGAGGGAGAGTGAAGAGAAGAATCGGTAGTGGTTATACCCACAAAGAAAGAGGGAAGAGAGTTGCAAAGAAGGAGGACCATGGACCGACAAAGTTCAACACTGGTAAAGTGTAGAGTAGTGAGGAGAAGAAGAGCAGAAGAGGTATACTAGTAGAGTTTACCGATAGTTAAGTAGCAGAAGAGAGAAACAAAAGAGTGAGTCGGTGTAGGAGAGAAGGCATCTCACCGATAGGGTAAGTTATTTTTAAATGTTTGCAAGATTCACTTGTAACAGAGTAACCACTTATGTATTTGATATTTTCTTTGTGATCACTAAGTTGTAGCTCAGTGCAAGGGTTGTAGCTCCTTTTTGTTGTAGCCCATAAATCAAGTAGGGGTTGTAGCTCTCTAGGTTGGTGCTCTAAATAAAGGGTTTGTGATCCTTGGGTTGGTGCCCTAAACATTGTAATGGTTTTCATTGTGAGGTTGGATTGGAGTAGTAGACTCTAGCAGCATTTCCCACCAAGGTTTTTCCCATCTTGGGTTTTCCTTGTATATGTCGGTGTTATGTGATGTCCCCTTATGTATATTTGCATTTGAGTTAGTCTACTCACTAATCGGTAAGTCTATTCATAGTCAAATCTAATAACTAGCATGTGCACATAAAATAGATAAAGGGAAAAGTTTGAGAACCACTAATTCACCCCCTCTCCCTCTCAGTGGTGCATTGTATCTAACATGTTTGTAGAGACAAATCTAATAGAAATACAAGCTACAATACTAATGCTAGGTATGTGTCCAAGAAATTTGAAGGTCATTGCTTCACATGTAAAATGTATGGGCATAGATCAGTTGAATGCAGATATGGAGCGAATAATCCTATACCACATATGCATTAAAGACCAAATGGAAACTGGATGAGAAATTTTGACAACCAGGTCAACATGAACTTGTAAAGACCCTACAAAAACCAGTTTAGTCCATTTGAGATAGAAAAGGTAACAAACGTCATTTGCACCATCCGTAACAACTTTGGTCATGTGGCTATGAATTGCAGAAGAAGAACTGGGAGAGGTAATCTAAGACCTTGGAGATCATCTGGTATAGCCTGCTATCAGTGTCATAAACTAGGACACATGGCAAAATTTTGTAGATCCACAAAGAGAAAACCGGTCAATCCTTCTAAGAATCAGAAAGTAAAGCAAAAAGTTAATGTTGAAGAAACCAAAGAAGAAATTAATTGAATATGGAAGAAGAAGAGTGATGACTCACCTAGAGAAGAAACTATTCCTTTACCAAGTGTGGAGAATCCTGCACCAGTGAACTAAGCTTTTTCATATGGCTAAGTGGAACTTAACGTTAAATCCACTTCTGGACCCCTTGAGATAAATGAGTGGTAAGAGAATTTTAATGCATGAATTTTTGATAACTTTTTGTCAATCTGTTATAAACCGGTTTTACATCTATGTATCATTAAGCAATGTAATTAGGGTTTTTAACCTTAACGGGTGAGCATTTAATGCAGTAGGTAAAAAGGATAAAAGTGAGTTTTCACTTTGTTATTTTTACGCTAACGTATACGAGAAAGAATAATTGAGTAGTTGTAGAGCTAAGAAAGGATTGTTAGCTGATTTTAGTCAAAGTTGTACTGTGATTTGAGTAATCAAGATGATTTGAAGGTTGGTGAAGACTGAACTAGCGTGCACTTGAGAATTCAACTAGTTAAAGAGGCAACGTGCATGAAATAAGGTATTTCTTTACAAAATCCTGCTTCGAATCTAGTTTATTTGGAATGGCATAATCTTCTAAAACAGCAGAGAAATTGATGATTAAATCTGAACCTTTGGAAGTTATAAAAGCGGAAAAATTTGTGTCTTATAATGCTTTATCACAAGTTCCTAGTGGTGTTATAGTGAAAGGAGATTTGTCCAGCTACATTGATTGCAAGATTGAGGATTTAGGATCATTGTCGATATATTCTCAATTAGAATCCGTTTGCGATGAAAATGGAAAGATTCAAAAAAAATATATTAGGGTTTATGAAAAATATTTTCATAACGCAGCTTACTTTCTTAAAGATTTTGAAGAAGAACATATCAGAATTATTTTGAGTCGAGTTCATGGGGAAAACATGTATGTAGAAAGGACTCTTACTATAACCAAGGAAGTTATTCAAGCTGTAACTGATTTTTAATCAATCGGTGAAGTACCTAAGCTAAGGTGTATTTCAAAAGAGACAGCAAACACTCTAACTAGATCAACATTTGATGGGCATGCTTTTTTTGTCAATAACATCAGGGACCCATCAGTAAAGTTGGCAGCTATAGTTATAGCATACCAAGTATTTTATTCTAGTAGATTAAATAGTGGCCCATTAGTAGCGGTGCATACTGCTTACAAGATGATAACTGAAAATGCTAATTATGGCCTATATAAGGCCATAAGGAGCCAATCATTGTTAAATCTTATCTCTATGAAGAATGACATCAGTCTAAAGTTTAAAATTGGATAGTTCTTGATCAGGCTATTCTTTTATTACTAGAATTTCCTACTGGGAATGGGTGATCTTGAATGGTCTAAGGAAATACCGATATCTACCCAGATTAAGAACAGTATCAAGGATGTGAAGAACACCTTTTCTACTGCGATGAACAAATACTTCAATGAATTTCAAAAGAAAATCAGCATGAGAGTAAGATTGCCTGAGGATGTGGTAAAACACTTTGCTAAGGATATTGTGTTCACAGTTACCACACTTTTTGTTTGATGGAGGTAATTGAGCCTAGAGAAGAAAAAATAGAAGATATGAGTTATGAGGTCAACTATGACTTATTGATTGGTTATGCTAATAACCTGTTGGCATCTCCAAAGGATAAAAAGAAGGCAAAATTGGATATTGTTGTAGTTCGAACTTAACAAGCTGAGACCAATATTGTTCTTGCCATGAGTGGTAAAGGGAAGAAGAAGAAGGATAAAAAAGAACCTCCAATGATGAAAAGTACAAGAGTGACACGAAGTTTCCAAATCAAAAAGGAACTGGAACCTAAAGTTTATGCAAAGAAGGAGAGTGCATCTAAGAAAAGAGGTCAGAAACTAATTCTCCAAGAAGAAGCTAAAATTACTGACACTAAGGAAGAACCCAAGAAAATGAAAGCAACCAAAAGAGAAGCTAAGCAAGTGAAGGAAGTGCCAAAGGCAACTATTCCTTTTGATATTTCAACTTACAAGCCTGAGACTACCTCTGAGAGGACAATAAAGACATTAGGAAGAAATGGATTTGATAATGTCAAAGATCATTTTGATTCGTTCAATGAAGATGAAAAGGAACAAATTATTCAACAGGTAATCAATTATTTGTGTCACTACAATAGATTACCTCATAATCTTGAAAAGGATATCTCTAATTGCTTGTATACTATTCTTTTGAATAAATGGGAGGAAGAAATAAAGAAAAAAAAAGAAATCATAGATGATGTATTTATACAATATTTTCCCAAGTTGTCAAAGGATGAGCTAAATGAATTGGTTGATAAGTACAAAGCTCATTTTGCTTCCAAAACAAAAAGTTTGAAGCTGGTCGATGGAAAAGTGCAACCTATTGAGACTGTGACTCATTAGATTGCTCATAATATCAAATATAGGGAAGATCTTATATATTCCTCTAAGGATGAGCAAGATATTGTTGATCAACATAAAATGGACGAGGAAGAAATTGTACAAGTTGATGTTGTATATCCTATCAAGAGAAAGGATTACACTATTGTCCAACAAGTCATACTTGTTGAGATACTCAGGATAAAATTGATCTATCTAGAAATATTATTGTACCAGATATGCAACCACCTAAAATAAATGACTTATAGGTTACTTCAGTTGAGAAACCGACAACTCAACCAAGAGTGGATATTCCACCAGCAAAGGAAAGACCTAAGAAACCCCAATCCCCATCGGTTTCAAAGGACATTTAGAAGGAATGTAATGAAAACATTGATACTCAGATCTCTGAACAGGAAATGACAAAAGGACAAGAGAAAGAAATTGTTAAGGTAACATCTTTTGAACTGTAAAAATATTAGTCATACAGAAGACAGATGAAGATGATGATGAATCATTAGGCATCTCAGGGCCTATAATTGTTGATAATATGAGTGCATCTGAAATGATGAAGATTGTGACTATCATGCAATCTAGACCACATTACAAGATACTTAAAGAGGAAAGAATGGAAATTGACATCATTCAAAATATTGTAGATATTCTATCAAGTATACTACCGGAAACTGCTACAGGACATCTGACAACTCTTATTAGCAAACTTGATCAATTGGTTGCTTATGAATCTGACCAAATTAAGTCACTTGAAGAAGAAACACAAACTTATGCTGAGAAGAGTTATAGGAAGATGCATGGAGAGCATCTTATGAAAGAAATTGATATAGGGAAACTTGCTCTATCTTTTAATAAAGATTTGTTAAGATAAGATATTGAAACATGAGGAAACTATATTTCTTCTACTTCTAATGTTTTATTCTTTTATTCTGATATCAATAATAGGCAAACTAAAATAGAGCAAGAACTAGAAAAGATATCCAATGCATATGTACCACTTCAAGATTCTATTTTTTCTTTTAGCAAATCTATGGATGATTTGCACAACAGGTTGGATAACTATGATCTCGAGAAAGAAAAAAGACTCTGGTCACTTAAGGAATTGAAGGGTGTACTCACATCCCAAGTGGACATACTGCAGAGAGCCTACAAGAATGCAGAAACTAATTTAGCTAATCCAGAAACCTGTACACTTGATTCCATGGAAGAGTTCCATACATAGATTATGTCTACACCTGAGTACACTAAGATCATGCTAGAGTCATGGAAACATGCCTTATCATAGTTGAGGAGGAACTTTAATTTTATTTTCATGAGACTTGTGAATGCATGAATCTTGATTCAATTTTTTCAATATTTTTATATGTAAAACGTTTTGATACACACATTTCTATATATATATATATATATATTTTCTTTTCAATTTGGCATTGTTGTCAAATGGGGAGTAGAAATGTGTACGTGTGTTTTAAAAGAATTGTATGATGTATGTAGTAAGGGGGAGTATGTGTATATATGTATAATTTTTTTTCGTAAGCACACTTAGCAGTATTACTAAAAATTTTCTAAGTGTTGCCATCAATGCCAAAGGGGGAGATTGTTGGCTTGATGATGATTGTAATCATTAAACTTCATCATACATTGTCATTGATGAAACGCATACACACACATATGTTGATATTGTCTACCGGTGTGAATTCAAAGTTGTTTATACTACAACCGATATTCTAGAGGTTTGTATCCAATCGGTACATGGTGACAACCAATATATACATGGAGACAACTAGTGGATTTGCATAACTCGACATCAACATAAGGATCCAACAAAGATTATCACAGGAGCATCAAGGATAAATGGTTTATATGTTTACCTCCAACCAGTATTAATTTCTCTAATGGGTGATCATAGATTATGTGATGAGTTATCAAAAGTCATGATGAGTTATCCCTACCGACAAGATTTGGCGGTATTTTTTTCATGAGTTATGATTACTTGACTAGATACACTACAGCTAGGTAATTGTGTTATGATTTCTAGAGGCCGACATGAAATCTAAATGTCTATATATTGACATCAGCATGAATTATTTTGTATGAGCAAAGTGATATGTTATGTGAAAAGGAAGAAGTGTTAAGTTACAAAGTATTTTGGTAAAGAAGTGTTAAGTGTGTAGAACAGGATCTATACAAGCAATTTGTGCTACTACTAGATCACATCACCTATTGTTTTCTAATCACTCCAACAGTCAAATCCCTTAACTGGGTAAGCTCTAACAAACTTCATTGTTCAAATCCTCTAATCAGGTGATCCACTAGTTTGGATTCAAAAATCCTCCACTGAGGTTACTTCTTACAGGGTACTACCTTTTATAGGGTATAGCTTTTAACTAAGATTTGGGATCTTTAATAGGATTCGCTCCTAGTAGAGCATTTTGTAGATCCTAATCGGTCAATTATCTATTACTGCAGATAGTTAACTTGTGATTCCCATCTCATTGTGGCTTTTACCTATTTGGGTTTTCCACATATAAACACTTGTGTTATGGTGGATGTTTTACTTATTGTGGATGTTGTTATATCATTTTTGATTGCATGCATATTGTTTAACAAACTTGTCAAGTTTATCTATCGATCTGTGTTTAAAGTAGTATTATTTTTTGTGTCACCAATTCACCCCCCCTCTTAGTGCTTTATAATTCCATCATATACATGTACACACACATACAACCACATACACACATACGTGCACATACACATGCATTCACGCATATGTACACACATACATACATGCATACATGTATGTGTGTATGTTTGTTTGTACATATTCATGTATGTGTGTTTACATGTGCATGTATGTGTGTATGTGTATGTATACACATACATGCATGTGTATGTGTATGTGTGTATGTGGGTGTATCTGTGTGTGTATGTATGTATGTATGTGTATATGTATATGTATGTGTGTTTATGTGTGCATGTGTGTAAATATGTATGTAAGTGTATGTATGTATGTGTGTATGTGTATATACATGTATATGTGAGCACATGTGTGTATGAATACATGTGTGTCTGTATATATGCATGTTGATGTATGTATGTATGTATATAATATGTATGTATGTATGTATGTATGTATGTATGTATGTGTGTGTGTGTGTGTATGTAGTTTTATGTGTGTGTGTATATGTATGTATGTGTCTATGTATACATACATAAACACACATACATACAGTCACATACATACATACACACACATACACACATATACACGTATGTATATACATACAAACAAACATACCAGCACATACCCATGCACACACATGTACATCTATGTATGCATGTGTATATGTGTATGTTTATTTGTATGTATGTGCACGTGAGTCTCTGTGTGGGTGTGGGTGTAGGTGTATGTGTCTATGTCTTTGTATGAGTACGAGGATTTAATTTTTATGTGTTGTGTATTAATTATAATTTTTTATGGTTTATATGTAATGGTAATGAGATTTTTTTTTTTAATTATTTAATAGGTATATGTGCATTTTTTTTAATAGTTTCATAGTGTCAGTTTTCACATTTTGCTAGGTTTAAAATTTTTTTAACATTTTTCTAATGTTTTCCTTTGAAAAGTTTTTAAAAAATTGATAAACTATTCAATAAAAATAACTATAGTAGCAAATATATTAATTTTTTCAATTACAAATACAAAACAAAAAAAAAGGAAAAACAATGAACCTCCCTGGAAAAATGGGGGCTGGAAATAAGCTCCTTGTGAGTTTAGCAAAACTCCCCAATCTCCTTAGGGTGTAAATGGGTACGGGTGGGGAAAATATTAGTTTATATAACCAATAGTTTGGTTGGATTCCAGGCACCATTTCAACACCACAAAAGCGCCATGTGGCCCACGTGTAGTCTGGTCGAACATAGTCTAGTCAAACTACCCATAGTTGGCTTAAAGTGTGACACAAGTTCTTGCATTTACCCCCTACTCTTTGGACTTTATAATGCACTCCCTACTTTTCAACAAGCTATCTTGGTTATTTTTCCAGACTCGATAGCATGTGTGGAAGTGTACATAGATGATATCACTATCTATGGGAAAGCTTATGAAGAGGAATTGAGTTGTCTAAACCAACTATTGAAGATATGTAAAGACCATAAATTATCCTTGAAACATGAAAATATTTTATTAATGATGATGGAGGGCATCCTCTTGGGTCATCACATCTCTAAAGGAGTCACGACAGACTCTATAAAGGTAAAAGTTATTCAATGAATCCTAATACCCTAGAATAAAACTAATATAAGTAGTTTTTTAGGACATGCAGGTTATTATAGGAGATTTCTTTAAAGAAAGACACAAAATTCACTTGGACAAAAGACTATCAAGATTCTTTTGAAGCCATTAAATAAACCTTGATAATTTCTCTTGTTATAAATGTACCAATGTGGCAACAACCATTTCATATTCATGTTGATGCATCCAATCCAACAATTGAAATTGTCCTCGCTCAAAAGGATGATTGTAGAGAAATGCATGAAGTCTAATACATCAATAATAATCTCAATCCAGCTAAAATGAACTACACCACAATTGAAAAATCATCATTGGCAATTGTTTTATGCAATTAATAAATTTAGACATTACATTATATATTGGTTACAATTTTTTTTGTCAATACAGACCATGCAACTATCAGGTATCTAATGAACAAGGTTGTAATAGGATAACTCATTATTAAATGGTTACTAATACTTCAAGAATTTGGCATAGACATTGTTGATAAACTAGGAAAAGATAATACCATAGCTGATTTTCTATCAAGAATGATTCTATAAGGTAACAATGAAAAAATCAAGGATACATTTCTAAATAAGCATTTGTTTCCCATTTCTATCCAATCACCTTGGTTGATATTGTTAATTATTTCATGAAGGGGAAGTGTCCTTCTCAATTTAGCTCAAAACAAAAAAAAGAAACTAATTTGTAAGAGTTGTAGGTTTAAATGGATTAATGGCACGTTGTTTAATATGTGTCTTGGCCATATTAGAAAGAACATTGAGATATAAGTGAAAATTATATCACTGATATACATATACAATTTAGGGTGGTGTGATAAATATACAATACTGCAAGCTGACCTAACTCTAGGTATGTATTATATGATGTAATGTTCATGTGAATATTCACAAATTATCAATTTTACTTATATCTTTTTATCTTAATGCTTTTTAACTCAAATTTTCAAGAGACTAAAGCCCCATATCCTTGACCTATACCTACTGTTTCCAACATTTTGGTTCCAATGTCAAGACTTTAGTAAAGTGATAAAGGAAAGGTCGAATCAATACATAAAGGAAATGTCAAATCAATACTATCATTTGTGATGGTTAAATACATTAATTAAAGATTATTTAAGAAATGGAAAAACAATAATGGGTAGAAATAGAAATACTACACACACGTATCACACTTTTATAAAGAAAACAATCAATACACATACAAATTTCCAAATTCAAACACCTAAATGTCACATTTATTATTTGAATTTTAAAATGATGTAAACGAATTTAAAATGTAGTTTATAAGATACATTTAAAAATAGTTGGATTTATCATTTTTTTCTAAAATTTTAAAAAACAATGAGGTGGATGAGAGGTCACCAAAAAAATAAAACTCATTTTTCTCCTCATAGATTACTTGAAATCTAGTGCATGAAAATTTTTTATGATTTAAAAAATGTAAGCTTGGAGACGATTCTCTCCTCTAATACACTCTATGTTTTTCAAAAATTCTAGATATATTTGATATATATTTACTAATAATTAAATAGAATATGTTGGCCAAACATAAACACAATGTTACTTCTTCATCTAATTAGAGGAAGAAAATTTGGTGTACTTAGTTCTTTTAATAAGGATACAAAAAAATGAGTTTCTTATGATGAAAGGTGTGAAAAGAGATAGGGACACTTTGATTGACTATGGATCTAATGTAAGAAATTTACAAACAATTTTTATTCAAAGAATTAAATATGATCTTCCTCATTGAACTCAGTTTGATCCCAAGTTGAATCTGATTCCAAACTTGGATTTTCACCCACCAAAATATGTCCAACATCAAAATTTTCTAAATCATGGACATCAATTGGAGATGCAATCTTACTGGGACTTTCAATCATTGCACCATCTTCAAGTAAGACATATTCCCAACTTGAATCTAATTCAAAGTATGGATTTTCCTCCAATGCAAGCATATCATCAACTTTTTCTAGTGCATCAACATAAATCGAAGATCCAATACTACTGGGACTTTCAGTCATTACACCATCTTCTAGCAAAGTGTTGGCAGTATAATCTTATTCACAAGAGCTCCTACGTTCTTGTAAATCTCTAAATTGATCTTCAATTTGCTTGGTTTCTTCCTCTGCATTTGGTTGCCCTAGATTATGAGAAGTAGTATTCAAACTACTTTTATGAATAGTCTCCTCACTAATATTGGGTTGGGAAATGACGTCATCTTCATATTTCTTAATGTAAATTTCGCCTATGTATAATCCATCATCCAAGTTTGGACCCAAGTTCAACTCAGGTAGCCAATTACTTCTCTCCTGTAAAACTGGTGCAAAAGTGGTGTCAAAGCCATTTTTATTTAAAATTAAATACACTTCTGGACAACTACAATTGTTTACATCATTCCTGTATGCTAAAGTTTCAATGTCTCCATTATCATGTGTACCTAGTTACATATAACAAAACAAGATAATATCAATATTAAACCAAAAAACTTGACAGAGGCCACAAATAAAGACTTGTACTATGTCAAATTAAGGAATGAGAGCTTTTAGTTCAGGGTAGAGCACCCTAGCATCCAGTCAGTCTTAAACCATACACACTAAGCAACATATGAAGTCTAGAGAATGTTAGTCAACTTTGAGTGTTTAACACTTTGAAGTCTACAAATGTATTAAGCCTAAAAAATGTCAGTCAACTCTCAATGTTTAACACTTTTAAGCCTAAAAATGCAAGCTTCATGTATATGATTTAAGCCATTACCCAGCACCCTAACAAGCTAATGGACACTGCTTAGACCTAATTTCACCCTACTGTTTGGCCACAAAATATGAAGTACCGATTGTAGATTGTTTAATACTTGTGTACCCAATTTTATGGTGGGAAACTTTTGTATCCAATTTATCAGGAAGATGTAAACCTAACATTATGGATTGCGGTTGAAATCTTTCAATAGTAATAATGGGGTCCTCTTGTTCAAGCAGAAAACATACCCATTACAGGTCGCTGATCCAAATAGTAATTTTGCTGGTTCTTGGGCTTGAACTGTGCACCATTATTCATTCTCTCGGTTGGGCAATCCCATATTAAATGATCCAGCTTGCCACAACAATAACAAGTTCTCTTTCGAATTCGGTAGCTCTGTCCATAATCATTCTGGGAAATCACCCTCTCTTTTCCTGATATATGAGCCTCCATTCCCGACGTGACCGGATTTTTAAACAAAATGATTCGCAATTTCGTTCCACAAAATAAGAAGATAAACTTAAAGAATGTGAACAAATATTTTGCTCCGAGCTCGGTTATTTATTTGATAATTTCTCAAATGAGGCTGTAGCAGTCACACGGACAAGGGTAATGGACGCATCGATTGGATCTATATGTTAAAACGTAGTTTTCAATTTATAATTTTTTAAAATAAGGTTTTACTAATTATAGTGGCCACTGTAATGGATATATTAACTTCATTTTAAATTAATCAAATATATCTACATATTAAAATCTGGTTAATAAGTAGCAATCGCATTTTAGTGTGCGATGTGGAAAAGGTGTGGAAAGTCAATTAGGAAGAAAGTATATTTTTTACATATATTTTCTTTGTCCATGTTGTCAATTAATAGATGACTTTTATGCAACAAAGGTCTTAATACAGAAGTGATATCTGCTAAGGAATTTAGATCAGAGATGGAGAATACAATAGTTTGGTAATATGTAGTGAGGATAGACTTTAATAAGATCACTGCAATGAATATATTTTACCTCCGATGTGTATATATATAACTCTAACTATTAATCTTCTATGATAATATCGACAACTTGTTGGTTTGTGAAACTGCCAGGGTTATTGGTTTTTGTTCACAGCAAGTGTCGATGCCTATAAATAAAAGGATGAAGAGTCATGTCCACGTAGGGGCATGACTTCTACGTGGCTTATGCCACATAGAGTCATTACCCTACGGGGATATGACACTTCATTCAATGTTTTTATATACTACTTGCTTCAATCAGAATGAAACTATATCCTTAACACTCCCTCTTAGCAAAAGAGGATTGAATTCCATAATTAAGTTTTAAGGAACAACATTCTAGATATACACATTTATTTGACATTATCATTCACTTAGCAACACTTACTAGTGAAATACTTAATATCTCACAGAGATATGGATTATCTAATATCCAACACTCTGGGACAACAACTAATTGAAGTCTTATCAGATTACAACCTTGATTATAGTGACAATTGTAACATTGTCATTATCACGGGTGAAATAATTTTAGTCTCATGATATTCAGCACATTCTTGGATAGCAAATTAATATAGTCAATCATGATATGATTGTTATCATAATTTCCGACATATCTCAGAACAATCATTTAATGATAACAATTCAATAACTCATGATAGAAAGTTTAGTATCAAGATTTCTAGCGCATTCCGAGACAACAACTTAATGTAGTCAATCTTGATAACAAATCAGTCTATTGTGAAAGTCGTCACCTTACAATAGTGATCTTACACTTACATTACATTAAAGATCATCAAGTTCTATGACGTAACACATACATGCAATATTGCATTCAAGATATTCATGAATATATCAATTACATATGATTAAAATTAATATCAGAAATTTCTATTATAATTTATTTATACCAAGTCTACCTCTAAAGTACTCCACTTTCAACTTTTTAAGAGGTTTGGTGAATATGTCGGCACGTTGCTCTTCAGTGCCGATGTAGGTCAATTTGATGACATCTCTGTCTACCATATCTCTTATGTAATGGTATGGGATTTCTATATGCGTGGATCGATTATGAAAAACTGGATTTATAGAAATTTTGATGCATCTTTGACTATCACAGTGGATCATAGTGGGGTTTAGGGGCTTCCCAAATAGTCCAACTAGCAATTTCCTTAACCATACTGCCTCACATGCTCCCATGGAGGCAGCCATATATTCGACTTCAGTGGAACTCTGAGCAATTGCTGATTATTTTTTTCTAAACCAAGATATCATAGCTAATCCAAGACTAAAGCAACACCACGTTGTACTCATACGATCAATGAAACTTCCTACCTAATCGGAATCATAATACCCTTGGAGTTGTATCTCTATATATTTTATACTTCAGGCCAAGTACAATAGTGCCACTCAAGTATCTTAGAATTTGCTTAGAAACCTATAGGTGAATCCTCTTAGGTTCGCACATGAAATGACTTAACACATTGGTAGCAGAACAAATATCAGGGCGAGTGTGTACTAGGTACATAAGAGATCCAACAATTTGTCTATAGTATGTAGGATTTGTAGGTTCTGAATCTACCGCTTAACTTTTGAGCTTATGAAATTTTTTTTCTATTGGAATTGATAGAGGCTTACAATCTATCATACCAAATCTAGTCAAGATATCAGTGGTGTATTTTTCTTGATTTAAGAAAATATAATTCTCTTTTTTCCATACTTCTAGGCCCAAAAAATAGTGCAATAGACCTAGATCCTTCATATCGAATTCAACCACTAGATCTTGTTTGCATTTTGCAATGAAGTGGTGTTCTCCTATTATCAACAAGTCATCAACATAGAGAACAAGTATTAACATGTCACCATCCGATATTTTGAATTATATCTTAGAGTCTCCTTCATTTTTGGAATATCCTAGTTTGGAGAGATAACTATCTATCCTTTCGTACCATGTCCTCGGATCTTGCTTAAGGTCGTAGAGAGATTTTTTTTAGTCTATACACATAGAGATTTCTATCATGTGTAGCAAAGCCTTCAGGTTGTTCTATATATACTTCTTCCTCAATAACACCATTCAAAAATGTGGTCTTCACGTCCATTTCGTGTATCTTCCACCCTTTGGAAGCTATAATAGCAATGATGGTTCTTACAAAAATATATCGGGCAACTGGAGCAAATATCTTTTTGTAATCAATTGGAGCTTTCTAAGAGATCCCCTTGGCAACAAATCTGGCTTTATGTTTTTCAATACTACCATCTGGTGCATATTTTATTTTGAATAACCACTTTGATGAGACAACTAAGTTGTCTTTTGGTCTAGGTACAATGTCCCAGACATCATTTTTTAAGATAGAGTTGTATTCCTTAATCATTGAATTTTTCCAAGCTTGACATGTTAAAGCCTCTTCAACATTTGATGGTTCAGATTTTGTAAGTTTGGTCATGAGGGTAACATAGCATGATTGTCTTCTTGTCTTCTTATTCTCTTCGAAGATTTCATCGAGTTCCACACTATTTTCTTCAATTATCTTTCTTGCCCATAGTGGTCTTTTCTTGTTATTAGGATTTTCCGCATTCTCAAAATTAGGTGATTGAAGTTCATGATTTTCTATGCTATTTTCCCTCTGATTTTTCAATTGTAGTATTTTCATCTGATTCTATGGTTAGATCATCTTCTGCACTTAGAGATAGTTTATAAGTAACATCTTCTTCAAATTTGACATCTCTACTAATTTCAATAGATCTTCATCTTGGAATATAGACTCTATATCCTTTAGTGGTTTCACTGTAACCAACAAATATGCCTTTCTTCCCAGAGGGTTCTAGTTTGGTTCTCTTTTCTTTAGGAACGTGAATATACACGTGGCAACCAAAGATTCTTGGATGGCTTAAATCTATTTTATTTCCTATAAAGACTTCTTTGGGTGTTATATTTTCGAGGATTGAATGAGGGCATCTGTTTTGAATGTACATAGTTGTATTTGAGGCTTCAGCCCAGAATGAGATGTAGATTTTGATCATGCATCATGGCTTTAGCAGCTTTGATGATGGTTTTGTTTTTTTCTTTCTAGAACTCCATTTTGTTGACGATTATAAGGACAGTACACTCCCTCTTAATCCCAACAGAAATGAAGAATTAGTTAAAAAAATTCAAAGATATATTCACCCCCATTATCTGATCGTAGAGTCTTTATTTTCTTCGCAGTTTGATTTTCCACCAGGGCCTTAAATTCTTTAAATTTTAATAACACTTCATTTGATTCTTTGTGCTTTATGAAAATGATCCAAGTTTTTCTAGAGTAATCATCAATAAATATCATGTAATATAGGAATCCCCCTAGTGATGGTAATGACATTGGACCACACAAATCAGTGTGGACAAGTTATAGTACAACTTTTGAGTTGTGTTCACTTGAGGGAAATGACCCTTTTGAGTTCTTCCCTAGAGCACGTCCTTTACAAGTTCCAACATAATCATATTTTAGATTGGGTAATCCTATGGTAATTTTTCCTATAGAAGGTAGGGCACTAAATCGAAGATGTCCTAATTTTCTATGCCAAATTCCATTAGAGTTTGACACTTCATGATTTAGTGCTTGTTTTTTAGTATTATATAATTTGTATAAACTACCATCTCTAGATCCTATCAAAATGGCATTCTTTATGTTAGAGTTTTTAGCGTAGAGTAGAACTTTATCTTCATGGAAGGTGACACGATATCCTTGATCAGCTAGTCCTGAAATAGAGAACAAATTCTTGTTTATACCTAGTACAAAGTGAACATATTTCAATTGTAATGTAGCTGTTGTTCTTAATTGAATTGAGCAGGTCCCAATTCCTTTCACTACATACATAGAATTGTCTCCTATTGTAACTTCTTCAGTTGAGTGGCCTTCAAAGGTTTTGAATTGATCTATAAAACCGGTTATGTGTCGACATGCTCCACTATCAATTATCCACATATGTTTGTTTGAGTTTAGTTCGCTTGATAAGGCTAAGAAAAATAGAGGATTCTCTACTTGATTTCAGCTATGGTTGCTTGAGCTTTCTTTTTTTCTAGGTAGAACCTATGAGTGTATCCAAATTTATCACTCTTGTAGCATTGAATCTTGGAGAATTCTTTTCTTTTGTAATTATTTCCTCTCTTCCATTTGAACTTCCTTTGCTTCCCTTTGTTTCTTGTGTTAGCACATAGTGCTTGAATTCATCCCCCTTTGTTTGGACCCAATCCTCTTGTTATTAGTTGAGATTATTCTTGAGTATAATCTTTCTTCAGTTGACCAAATTTTGGTAGTGTCGGATGAGCACTAATGCCTCGAATAAAGGATTCCCAACTAGATGGTAATCCCTTAAGTGCTATTAGAGATAGATCCATATCATCTATATTATTCCCAATAGTTGACAATTGGTCATTTAATTCTAAAATCCTCATGAGATAGGATGTGATTGTTTCTCCTTTGTTCATGTAGAAATGCATTAATTTCTATTTAAAAGTGAGTAATATGCTTGAATTATTTATTGCATATGAGTTTTGAATGTTCTTGAACATATCATAAGTTGTAGTTAGTTTCGAGATGGTTGGGAGAATGTGATCTTTAACAACATCAATTATGATTTTCTTATCCTTGTTGTGTCTTTTCCAGGTTGTTTCCTCTGGCTTGTCTTCAGGCATCTTAGTATCTTCTTCTATGTATGTATCTAGTTCGAGTTCTTGAAGAATTGTTGTTATTCAAATTCTCCATGAGACGAAGTTGGATGTGCCTTCGAGTCTATCCTCCACTCTAACATTGCTCACCATAATTGATTTTCCTTTGATTCTTAGTGGAAGTCTGAATTTTTTTAGAAAAGAGGTGTTGCTATTTTATTATTTCTCTACCAACTTGGCTCTAATAGCAAGTTAAGGAATTTAGATCAAAGATAGAGAATACAATAGTCTGGTAATATGTAGTGAGGATAGACTTTAATAAAATCACTACAATGAACATGTTTTACCTCTGATGTGTATATATATAACTGTAACTATTAATCTTCTATGATAATATCGACAGCTTGTTGGTTTGTGAAATTGCCACAGTTATTGGTTTTTGTTCACAACAAGTGTTGATGCCTATACATAAAAGGATGAAGATTCATGTCTATGTAGGTGCATGACTTCTACATGGTTTATGCCACGTAGAGTCACGACCCTTCATTCAATGTTGTTATATATTACTTGCTTCAATCCAAATGAAGCTATATCCTTAACAATATCTACCATTCAACTATGCATATGCTTATAGGGATATGAACATGATTGAAATAAAGCCTTTAAATTAGGAAAATAATCAAGATCAATTACCAATAGGATCATGTTATGTTTGCGATAGGGAGTGGAGGAGAGAGAGGTATAGATAAGGATGGGAAGGAGAGATGGAGGGGGGAAGACAGAGAGGGGGGTTAAAGAGATAGAAATAAGGGATGGAGGTAGAGAGGAGGCTAGAGATAAGATGGAGACAAAGATGGAGATAGAGGTAGACAAGGATATATCTATGTAGAGAAGGAGGGGGAGAGATAAGGAGAGGGGGGACAACTAGATAGATAGAGATGGAAGAGATAAATATAAATAGAGAGAGAGGGGGGGGGACAATGTGAGAAATATAGAAGGGGTCCTAATCCTACCTAGATGGGAAATTAGAACACAAAAGTTAAATTTAGTGTTAGAGCTGTAGATAAGATCTACACTTGATCAAGATTTCACCCTAATAATAAGTCTTCATATACCTCGGCCTTATATCCACCACGTAAGAGGTCTCTCAATATTGTGGATCGAAGTAAAATATATGGATATCTTGTTCATAGATTAGAAGACATGAACCTTGTTGAGGCTGCAGATGTGACACTTGATGAAACAAAATTTACGAAGGATCGTATTGAAAAACTGGTGAAAGAAAACACATGGTATAAGAGAGAAAATGAGCACTTGAGAGAAGAGAATGTGAAGTTTGCAGATAGATTACCATCTTATTCAGGGAATTCTCCATTGCCAATAACTGATGCACTAGATCATGAGAAAAGACTAATGACAGTTAGAGGAAAGAAAGGAATGGATAGTTCAAAAGTGGAAGGCTTTAAAAGCCAATGTTGTCATAGAGTTAATGAATGACATATTTGAAAAAACTATTGCTACATGTTGACAAATTTTGGACTGCATTTGTTGGAACATACAAGGCCATTAAAGAAAATGAGAGGTTACAAGGAAGGTTAGAATCAAAAAGAGAGGAAGTCACAAAAGATCATGTTCAAGAGAAGTCAAAATATGCAGCGAAACAAGTTGATAAATGGATAAAAGTACACGAAAAGTCTAATAAGAAGTTTCAATAAAAGAATTAAATAGATATGATCAAATGAAGACACTCATTTCCCCTCATTCCTTAAGGATACTCATAGAATTTTGAAAATTCTAGAAGAGTGGAAAATGGAGACTATACTCCACTTAAATAGAGCCTCACCACACCCAATGGCCATAGGTATTTATTGAAGAGTGAGGAAAATGGGGTATCCTCTATGTGCATTCAAATATGTCAATCTTCTACATATATTACGTGATATGTTATATTTTATTTGCTTTCTAATATTTTAGTTGCAATGTTCTGTATCATCAAGTTGGTTAAATGAAATCAATATCATCAGGCTTTACAGTTTTGTTTTCAAATTCCCTCTAGCGCTGAGTAAATATTTGTGCTTTATGAGAAATGTAAACATTCTTTTATCATATATTTCTTTATAAATGGAATCAAATAAAATTTTGCCAAGTGTGCCAATTGATCTGAAGCTTGTTGCTCCCTTGTATTATAAATGAGAAATCAAGATCATTGGCAAAGGTTCTAGAATAGACATTTGGATGGGTAGCTTGTATGTAGTCTAAGCTTGTTGCTCCCTTGTATTAAAATTGAGAAATCAAGATCATTGAAAAAGGTTCTAGGATAAACATTTGGGTGGGTAGCTTATATGTAGTCTAATTTTGTTTTAATAATGAAATGCAATTTGCAAAAAAAGTTCATATCTATGATATTGTATCAATCATTTTAAAAAATTAATGAGAAGATGCTTTAGGATTATCTCTTACTTGTTTCATCTTATTCACATGAAGTTGTACATTAAGGATGTATTGGTTTTTCTTTGTACTCTTTGTGTGAATGTGTAGTGCATTTCATAAGTTTCTTTCAAGAAGAGAAATCATCTCTAAGGACATTGTAGTGAATATGAGTATATGTGTTGTGATCATTGAATATAATTGTGGGTGCATATCTAATTAAAATTTGTATAATGAATAAGTGTTTGGATTAGATGGTTGGATTTAAATCAATTCTGGATATAAAATATATATGTTATTTTACTCCATGGCCCTAGGAATCAAGCACCAATCTATCTTTGTTTCAGAAACGTGTCAACTATGAAGATCTCTTTTAAATTTGTTTTGTAGGATTAAATTTAGTTTAGGCTTTATTCTCAAGTGTTAAGTTGATGATGATAAACCAAGAATGCAACCACATTCTAAGATAATTAATCATTTCCTTGGTATATTTTCACTCGAATATATATGCTATATATGCAATATTTGCAAATTATCTGTATGGAAACTTTGAATATTGAAAGTTATAGTCACTTAGGTTTAGTGGAGCCTAGAGAGTAGGAGATTACTCAATCCTCTAATTGAAATCTCATTCGTTGGCCACTAACCCAAGTGTTTGAAGATTGAAATTGACTATTTCGTAGGAAATCCTCAGCCAAATAGATGAAGTAACCAAAGAGTAGTTTAGGGTTAGGACTTTCTATGAATTTGTAACCTAGTGATATATAGCTAGAAAAACCATCTTTAATAAGACTCAAACGAATTCATTTTATGTGGGTTACACCTGCATAGTCCTATGATCTATATAGGGGTTATTGAGGTAGCAAACTATTTTTTGTTTAATGACATTCTTTAGGGCTAAGTCAACAAGTTGGGTTTGATTTTTTTTATAGTGTAATGATCCATTTTGTTAAAATTTAATATCTAATAAGGTATTACTCTAGGAATACTCTTATGAATATAAGTTGAATTCAAAATGTAGGAGATATAACCCACTCTTATATAGTTGGCCTCTAACCCTCCATGATCTATTGATGAGATGATTTCACTTGCATGAATACAACCCTAAACTTACTAATTGATTTTAGTTCTAAGAAGTAGAGCAACAATTTTGGGATCCAATAGGATGGACAAAGTTATTCATATTGGGGTCACATTTAAATTTTTATATAGTAATATTTTTTTGTCAAGGATGTTAGCAAGAGCAATTATGTTGTATATTTTGCATGGTCCTATCTATATGGGTAGGGTCCTATCTACTCAAGGGTACTAGCACCCTCCTAGTACATTGGAGTCTTTTACAATACAATCAATGTCTCTACAAGTTTTGTGGTATCTTTAATAAGTGCACCAACATCCTATATAATTTTAGCATCATCATTTATGTTGTCTCAAAAAACTAACAAAAGTATTGTTTATTTACTCCTATACCAACATGTTTAAAAAGGACAAATTTGGTACCTAAGGCACATTTGGTGGATATATAGTAATCAATTCCTTGGGTTTATTCAACAATAATATATATGGAAATATATTGTAAGTGTTTAAAAATTCCTTTAGGTCCAGGTGTAGGTTGTTTCAAAATAATGGTGAATTGTGATGTGTTGTCTTGGAGGATATCTGATATGCTCACATCTGGTCTTAGATTCATGTGTGTGTGCACGAGAGAGAGAGAGAGAGAGAGAGAGAGAGAGAGAGAGAGAGAGAGAGAGAGAGAGAGAGAGAGAGAGAGAGAGAGAGAGAGAGAGAGAGAGAGAGAGAGAGAGAGAGAGAGAGAGAGAGAGAGAGAGAGAGAGAGAGAGAGAGAGATCATTGGAGGTGAATTAAGGTTTTGGGGAAGAAAAGGGAAAGTGTTGTGGTGAGAAAGGAAAAGTTTGAATTGGGAGATGGTAAGATGTGCAATTGTGTCCATAAGAAGAGAGAGAGAGAGAGAGAGAGAGAGAGAGATGTCTTTTAAGCTTCTTAGGTCATTGGAGGTGAATTAAGGTTTCAGGGAAGAAAAGAGAAAGTGTTATGGTGAGAAAGGAAAAGTTTGAATTGGGAGAAGGTAAGATGTGCAATTGTGTCCATAAGAAGAGAGAGAGAGAGAGAGAGAGAGAGAGAGAGAGAGAGAGAAATTGGAAATAAATTCAAATGTGAGTTCAAATGAGAGGAGACAAATTGGAGATGATTCACACTCTATCTTCCTTAAAAACAATTAAAGTTATGCTTATTCAGAAAAAATGTGAAAAAAAATCTTTTAAAAATGTTAGGTATGTATTTTCCATCTTTATAATTTTTTCTTTTTTTTAAAAATAATACCTAGTAAAAATTTTAATGTGATCAATGATGCTAGCATGACACGCCCTCTGGCTCCACGAGAAACACTTTTGACCTAGAGCTATGAACCACTGACGCCTCAACCAGGGGAACACATCCCCATACTTCACTTGTTCAAACCTGCAAGCACAACAACCCAACGAAGACACAAGGCTGGAAGCACAGTGGCTCAACAGGGGTTTGAACCATGGTGGCTGCTTCACCAATAAAGTGTTTTAACCATGACACTACATGTCCGAAGATGATCTTTATAATTGCATAAGATACTTCTAAATTAAAAAAGAATTTCTACCAAAAAAATATATATTTTTCTTATATAAATTTTGTAGATTTAACCAAATTATATAAATAATAAGATCCCTATTCTTAAAAAGACCAAATACACTTTAACACAATGTATTTATAAGAAAACAATGATATTGTCTGTTATCATACACACTAATTAAAACTCAACCCCTTCCATGTTAATAATATCTTATAATTAATTGCAATATACAATATGCCAATTAGGCTCAACTACTCCGGTAAATAATATTTTTGGTATTAATTACCATTTGGAAGCAAGAAGATAAATCTTTAGGTATTAGGTAGGGCCATTTCACCTACTACCATTAGCAAACAACCTCACAACTCATGCCTAATGGCCCACATACATAGTGGATAACACAATCACTTTTGATGTGGGCATTTGAGAAATAATGAGACCATTTTTGGAACTCAATAACCCAGACTCCGTTAGCACAACAAATTGGCTTCACACCTCCTGCAAATCTTGTTGCGTTTGCAAGGTCTTTGAACTCCTCCTCTATACGCTCTTTGGTAGGGTACTCAAATGCATTTACCCCATTTGCCTTGGTGAATGGTTAGCTCCCTTCAAGAATAGCATCCTTAAGATAATGCCAAGTGTTTATGAACACCTTGTCCTGGTTCATCAAGGCCAGTGGTGCCAAGGATAGGCCATCCTTGTTTTGCAGAAGGTATTTACAGACAAGAGTCAGACCATAGAGCCTCTTAGGCTTTCCATTCTTGTTTGTTGTTACAGAACAACTAAGGAGGGAATGACTTGCTAGAACTCTCAGAATCCTATCTAAAGTAATTGCTACCTCTAGGTTTGTTACATTTGGAATTTGGGACACAATCTAAGCAGGGGAAACTTGAAGGCCATCACCTGCATTGGCTATGATCTATAGTGCATCAAGCTCTATTGTAGTGTTGATGACCATAGGGAGGCAAGTGAAGAAGGCTAGCTCCATAGCCACAAGCCATTCTTCCTTGTTGATAATGGTGCCACTAGCAGATTCTAAGGCACATTGACAAAGATTTATATATGATATAATAAGATAGATTTTGTGAGCTCAACATTATCTCCATGTTGTTGACACGATCTTTGAATTCAGCATCATATGCATGCCCACATGTGAATAGGCTTCTAGGTTTAAATTCATATTTTCCAGGTTTAACTTCACAAATGAAGATATCATGAAAGAGTGCCATGAATTCAAAAGTCTACTATCCATTCAATCAAGTCACAATCTTCATTTGATCTTGCTGCACGTGGAGTCTCCCATTTTACTTTGGCACATTCGTTGGTGCTAGAGACTCGGTGATGTTTGTTCTTTTAAGTGGGTCATTTCTTGACAAGCCTTTCAATTTCTGCGAAGTTCAAATTGTCTTGTTAATGATCCAATCTCTTTCTCATCATTGAATCTCTTTAAAATAAATAGACTATTCATGATTTGAGGATTTGTCAAATTACATAATTATTTGATAGAGTTTTTCTTTTAATTAACATTGCGCACTTAGCGTATTGTGGGGATCTATGAATTGATACACATGAAAATAACCGCTCTTTTAAACCATGTGCACCCTTATCATAATATAATATTGCCCGAAGAACCAGTCCCACAAAACTTTAGTGCTCAGCATTAGTGCTCGTCGATTGTCTAATAGTTAGGTTGTCATGTCTATTTGTTAGTTTTAAATTGAGCAGAGAAAAAACATAATATGAACACAAAACAATAAAAAGAAAATTAATGCAAACACAAATAACACATAACACAATATTTAGGTGGTTCACCATAAAAATGGCTACATCCACTTGCAAGCAGAGAATAACTTCTATTAACCAATCGATGTTTACATGGCATGTACTCATCTACTTATACAATCATATTTAGCTGTCAAGTGAAGAGTATAGGAAGATGAACAGTCATGCGAATGTTAAACTTCTTATTTCTAACAATCTCCCCCTGAAGGCTAACTAGTCAATCCATGCACAATGACATCCTTGCTCTCCATTTCAATTCCTATCCAGAACACTTTGAATTAATCTTCGCCACACGAAATCAGAATTAATAAACTAAATAACATGATGGTATATTTAACTCCTGTAGCTGATATATCGATACTTTCACCATTCCTATCTTGGTCATTCTCAAAGTCAATATTAATAAAAACACTCTTACTGTCATTTACGACATTTTTTCCCATGTCGACCATTCCAAATACAACATCAACAATCAATGTATTCCTAAAAAATGGATTTGGTTCAAGAGTTTTGTCAAAAGCATCATGGGCTTTCTGTATATTCAAACCACCTAGTCCACTGATCGACTCTAGAAGTAAACACCCATCAATAACCGGTTGCTCCAGACCATTTATCATACCAACATCTTTTGTTTCCTATCCCTGAGAATCATTGAAATATGTAGGGACTGTAAAGACATCATTCTCTGATACCATCTTTACTTTAACCGAGTTGTTGAAATGCTTATCCACCTTCGTGCCAAATGGACTGGATTCGCAAGATTTCACCTTATTGCCATTCCTTCGTTCTTTGCTATGAAACACCTGGCATCTGTAAGAGGCTTCACATGCCACATCGGTAGACAGAATGTACCAAACACCATAACTAGCCAGAACCAGGCACTCTTTCAAACGCATATCTGCAAAGTGATACTGCGGTACCACAAGAAACAGGGTATTCATGCTCCACAAGATGCCATGAAGTGCACTCTTACGGTGGTTATTTCTACAATCCATAACGCCCTTCTGGGCAAATACCGTGAGTAGCCCATGCTGGGCGAATATCATGATCAAGTCGTCGTATGTGAGACCACCGACAGTTTCTGCTACCAAGCTACCAAAATCGGTTACATCTTCCCCACCCGATAGGTGTGCCAGGGCCTAGAAGTATGATTCGCTGTCAAATTTCTCATGCAAAACTGATTACGGAGAGGGGCTGAATCAGCAAATAGAAAAACTGATACAAACTTTCCCAATTTCAATCTCAATCACACAAAGTAAACTTATCAAATGAAATACCATTATAAATACTCATAAGAAAACCCACTTGACTGTTACAACAACTTAATAGTAAGCAACATTAAACTTGTAAACATCCAAATTCTTTATTATATGTCAACATACTCCATTTCTGAATGCTTCTGGTTATCATACCTTATCAGAATAGTTAAGTAGTTAACCAAATCAACCATAAGATCATAACCACAAAAACACTCACCACATGACACAAGTATTTTTGACATGGAAACCCAAATAGGTAAAAGCCATGGTGAGATGGGACTCATGAGATAATATCTGAACTCTTCTGAAGTTCACCCTGTTAGGAGCCAAGATTGTTAAAGCTTTTACAAAAAGTCATGTTAAGAACTAATCCTACTATGAATCACCTGGTTAAGGGATTGACTAAAAATGCCTTGTTAGAAGAAAATACCTTGTAAGGATTAACCTCAGTAGAGGATTTGAAAATCCAATCTAATGGATCACCTTGTTAGAGTATTTAATAAGTAATCAAGCTTGTTAGAGCTTATCTGGTTAAGGAATTTCAATTGTGCTATAAATATAGAAAACAATAGGAGTTTGATTGATCTGTCTAAATATAACTACACCTACTTGATCAGATCCTTTTAAGCTCCTATCTGCCTTTACTCAAACTACAGACTTGTTATCTAGTTTGGCAACCACGCACTCAACTGATTTTTACCAACTCTTGCCAACTCTAAAGAAAACAACTTCATCCACCTTAAATACAAATCAATTAGGTCGGTAACACAATAAAAACCTATGTCTCTCATCAAGATTACAAACAAGTTGGTACAAGTATGACTGTTGGATTTCATAGCAATCTTTACACATCAATTAAGAAAACCTCAACCGCTCCTTGATTACCACTACATCGATCTCAACAACTCATCATGCACTTTGCAATAGATGTAATACATTTTTCTCTCCCTAGACAAACAAACATGCCAAAACATTTTGAACGTGTCTTCATACAATGACCATACGTGTCACCATAATTACCGCTCAACATCAGATCATAAACCAAAATAACCAATTCAACAACCTTAACCAGTTAGGGTTTAACAAAAAAAACTCGTAGGGTGTACCGATTACATTACATAGATAGGGTTTAACCTTTTACATTGGTTACCCGGTCAACTCACAAACTTACATATCGGTTTACAATGTCCTTCACAAAGATCTTCCTACTAGTTACAAGACAATATCAACAATATCAACAATATCATTACCTGATAATTAACATCACTGACAACATAACATATCACCAATGCAATCTTCATGCAAATGCCAACAATCTCCCCCTTTGGCATTCATGGAATTACAAATATCAATATCATTGATTGCTACTGTGATTGTGAATAGGAATCCTGGTTTACATTACCAAGTATTCACATGCTCTCTCTATCTTGAGTCTGTCACTGGGTTTCCTTCCCATAATCACATAATTCTTCTCCTCCTTTGACAACAATGCCAAATTGAAAGTAAAACATGTTATGTCAAAGTTCACTATGCATCAACAACATACTGCAAGTTGATGCTCCCCCTATGGAATGCATCCACTACTACACCAATCCTTGTAAAATTTTGCAAGTAGTTCAGGGACTGATGCAATCAACATCATGGTCAACTAACCTCATGAAGGGGTACAACCCCTAGTTGACTTCTAAGATACTCAAATGTAGTCTTAGGTAGAGGTTTGGTAAAAATATCTACAAGTTGCTTCTTAGTAGAAACATTCTCTAAGATAACATCTTTGCTCTGCAATTTTTCCCTCAAGAAATGATACTTCAGTTTAATGCGCTTGGTTCGTGAGTGCAAAATAGGAGTTTTGGAAATTTTTATGGCACTTGTATTATCACATAAAATCTTTATAGGTTTCAAAATATTCATCTTAAAACCCTCCAAAATGTGCCTCATCCAAATAGCCTATGTGCAATTCATATAACATGCAACATACTCAGCTTCAGTAGTAGATTGTGAAGTACAACTCTACTTTTTACTACTCCATGAAACAAGCTTTTTCCCAAGAAAAAATTCTCTACCGGTTGTTTTTTTATGGTCATCAACATTTCCTGCCCAGTAAACATCAGTGTATACCTTCAAATCAAAGTTTCCTCTATATGGATACCATAATCCATAGTAAATAGTACCTTTCAGGTATCTAAAAGTTCTCTTGGTTGCTATCAGATGTGTTTCCTTAGGATTGTTATGGAATCTAGCAACTATGCCAACTGCATGGGCTATGTTCGGTTTGCCGTGAACAACATAGTGCAATTTTCCAATCATTGACTTGTTTTCCTTCTCATCAAAAGACTTAGATTCATATTCCTTAGACAACTTGCAACCTGTAACCATGGGTGTCCCAATTGGTTTACAGTCACTCATGCCAAATGTCTTCAAAACCTCTTTCACATACTTAGATCGTGTAATGAAAATACCAATCTTCATTTGTTGTATCTGCAAGCCTATGCAATTTTTTATTTCCCCTACTAAAGACATTTCAAACAAATTTTTCATTTCATTTGCAAAATTGTTGCTCATGACATCATTACCTTTAAATATGATATCATCAATAAATACTTCACTGACCAATATTTCATCCCATAATCTTCCCTTTCTTCTTGTGCATAACCCTTGCGAACCAATCTTGCCTTGTTACGAACTACAACACCATCTTCATTCAACTTGTTCTTGTATACCCATTTAGTACCTATAACATTCTTATTTACCAGTCGGGGTACTAGGGTCCAAGTGTTGTTCTTCTCAATTTGATCCAATTCCTCCTCCATAGCATTAACCCAATGATCACCACCAAATGCCTCCTTAGCAGTCCTTGGTTCAATCGTGGAGATCATGCAAGAATTCTCTTTGATTTTTCTTTTGGTTAGTACTCCCGCATCCTTATCTCCAATAATTTGTTCAGGATTGTGATTCAGTCTCACATATCTAGGAATAACATGATCATTATCTTTAGGTTCAGTTTCTTTGTTATCATCATTTTCTTCTAAATTTATCTATTCCTGTTGAACAAGTGCATCAAAATTTTTTCTTTGCCAGTTTCAAATTTCACAGTTTCTGGTTCCAAAAAAAAAATATAAGGATCTTGATCCTTTTTCTCTGAACTGGTTCCTTCTAAGACTTCAAGAAATTCATCCACTCAAACACCAGCACTCTCAACAATTCTTTGTGTCCGGTTGTTAAAAAATTTGTAGGCCTTACTCTTGGTGGAATAGACAAGAAATATACCTTCATCACTTTTATCCTCAAATTTTTTAATGTAATCACCTCTCTTAAAAAAATATTTGCTTCCAAATATCTTAAAATAGCTAACATCAAGTGATCTTCCATACCAATATTCATAAAGAGTCTTTTCCTTACCTCTCTTTATCAGAACTTGATTCATAGTGTAGATAACTATGCTGAAAGCTTCTCTCCAAAAGGTTTTCACTACACCTCCTTGTATCAACATTGTCCTAGCAGCTTCAACAACTGACTGGTTGTTTCTTTCTGCAATACCATTCTGTTGTGGTGTCCTTGGTGCAGAAAGTTGTCATTTGATACCATTCTCTTCACAATACCTAGTGAATTCCTCAAAAGTAAAATCACCACCTTAATCTATCCTCGGACATTTTAACTTCCTACCACTCTCTTTCTTAGCTAAGGCCCTGAATGCCTTGAACTTACCAAAATCTTTTGTCTTATCTTTCAAGAATGTGACCCACATCATCCTTGAGCAATCATTGGTGAGAATCATGAAATATCTATCGCCTTGAATTCTTTTTATTCTTATTGCTCAACAAAGATTTGTATGAACCAAATCTAATAAGTACTTCGATGAAAAGGATTTTCTTTTGAAATTTGAAGAAGTCATCTTTCCTAACCGACATTCTTTACAAAGAGCATTAACCGGTTTGTCTAATTGAGGCAAACCTCTCACTGTCTTGGACTTACTTTAATAATGTTATCAAAGTTTATATTGCAAAATCTCCTATGCCAAAGCCATCTATCATCTATTTTTGCAATAAAACAGTTGCTAACTTTAGAATTAAGATGAAATAGGTTACCTTTAGTTTCTTTCCCAGTTGCAATCAATTCACCTTTGTTGTCAAAGATTTTGCACATACCATTTTTAAACTCCAATGGGTATCCTTTGTCATTGAGTTGTGCCACACTCAAAAGATTGTGCTTTAGTCCTTTAAACCAGTAGACATCATCTCCACCGCTCTTCCCATTAAGAGAAATAAATCATTTACCTTTAACCATGCAGGGCGAGTCATTGACAAATCTAACAACACCACCATAAAATTCCTTCAAGGAAAGAAATTTGGTCCGATCACCGATCATATCATGTGAACAACCACTATCAATGATCCAATAAGCAGAGTTATCCATCCTGGATACTAATGCCTTCTAGTCTGATATCACTTCCTTAATAGCTACAAACACAATATCTTCACTAGCATCACCATTAGATTCTTCATCAATGATACCACTATCAATAGCAATAAGACAATATCTCTTGCCTTTACCCTTATACTTCTTGAATTTATCTCTCTTATGTTAATTTTCACCATTAGGACAATTAGCCGCTATGTGACCAATCTTGTTGCATGCAAAAGAATTTAGGGGTAATTTACCTCTATATTTACCAGTACCACTAGGCAAATGTTATGCCAACAATGCTTCAAGCTCCACTTAACTGTCTTCATCATCAACATCTCTGCTAAGGATTCATAACCACGACTATTATCTCTCCTTTTTCTCATAGATGGGTTAGAAACAAAAGCTCTAAATGCAGACTCAAATTTCTGTACACTACCATCATAACCATTTAATTCAAAAAAAGTAATCTTGCCAATAATTGAGTCAGGAGTTACCTTAGTTTTGTCAATGGACTTCAGCTTCTGAATAGATGCAAATCGGACAGTGTAGACCAGTAGTAGGGTTCTCAGTACCTAACTGATCATTATGGCATCTTCCACTTTCCCTCTTGCACTCTTAATTTCACCAACTATCTCTTTTATCCTTTGACCATACTACTGGATATTCTCACCTTCAGTCATCCTCATGTCATCAAAATTTCCTCTTAGACTCTCCTCTTTCGTAATATTAACATGTTCATCACCGCTATAATAATCTTCAAGTTTTTTCCATACCTCATATGCAGTTTCAAGACCATGAACATCTGCATATTTAGCATCAGACAAGGAACTGATAATAGCATCTAATGCTTGATGATTTTCTTGTTGTTCTTTCTTCTAATCATCAGTCAGAATCCCACTAGGTGTAATATACTTAGTATTTACATGATCCCAATACTATCTTCCTAGACTCTTGATTTAAATTTTCATTCTACCACTCCATATCCTATAGTTCTCTCTGTTGAACTTCTTATCTTCCTTCTTCATCATGATGTAGTAGATTTTTTCCTTAAGTTGGCAGGCTTATGCCTTAGACAACCTAAGATGCTCTGATACCAATTGATGGTATGATGAAAGAATAAGTATCTAGTAGATTACTGAAAGGGGGGTGAATCAGTAAATAGAAAAACTGATACAAACTTTCCCAATCTCAATCTCAATCCCAATCACACAAAGTAAATTTATCAAATGAAATACCACTGTAAATACTCATAAGAAAACCCAGTTGACTGTTACAACAACTTAACAATAAACAACATTAAACTTGTAAATATCCAATTGCTTTATCATATGTCAACATACTCTATTTCTCAATACTTCCAATTATCATAGTAAATATCCAATTGCTTTATCATATGTCAACATACTCTATTTCTCAATACTTCCAATTATCAAACCTTATCATAATAGTTAAGTACTTAATCAAATCAACCATAAGATCATAACCAAAAAAAATTCACCACATGACACAAGCATTTTTGACGTGGAAACCCAAATAGGTAAAAACCATGGTGAGATGGGACTCACAAGATAATATATGAACTCTTCTAAAGTTCACCCTGTTAGGAGCCAAGCTTGTTAAAGATTTTACAAAAGCCCTATTAAGAACTGATCCTATTAGGAATCACCTGGTTAAGGTTTTGACTGCAAATGCCTTGTTAGAAGAAAATACCCTGTAAGGAGTAACCTCGGTAGAGGATTTAAAAATCCAATCTAATGGATCGCCTTCTTAGAGGATTTAATAAGTAACGAAGCTTCTTAGAGCTTACCTAGTTAGGGGATTTCAATTTTTCTATAATTGTTAGAAAACAACAGGAGTTGGCTTGATCTGTCTGAATAACACTACACTTGCTTGATCAGATCCTTTTAAGCTCCTATCTGGCTTTACTTAAACAGCAGACTCATTATCCGATTTGGCAACCACACACTCAACTAATTTCTACCAACTCTTGTCAACTCTAAAAAAAATAACTTCATCAACCTTAAATACAAACCAATTAGGTCGGTAACACAAAAAAAACCTAATTCTCTCATCGAGATTACAAACAAGTCGGTACAAGTATGACAGTTGGATTTCATAGAAATCTTTACACATCAATTAAGAAAACCTCAACCGCTCCTTGATTACCGCTACATTGAGCATCATTAACTCATCATGTGCTTTGCATTATATGCAATACATTTTTCTCATTCCCTAGACAAACAAACGCACCATAAAATTTTGAACTTATCTTCATACAATGACCATACATGTCACCATCATTACTGCTCAACATCAGATCATAAACCAACATAACCAATTCAAAAGCTTTAATCGGTTAGGGTTTAACAAAAACAACTGGTATGGTTTACTGGTTACATTAAATAGATAGGATTTAACCTTTTACATTGGTCACCGGTTCAACTCACAAACTTACATACCGGTTTACAATATCCTTCACAAAGCTCTTCCTACCGATTACAAGATAGTATCAACAATATCATTACCAGATAATTGACATCAATGACAACATAACATATCATTAATGCAAACTTCATGCAAATTCCAACAAAGATAGACTCTAAAAAGGTATAACTTATTCAATGAATCCCAATACCCTAGAATCAACCTAATGTTGGGAGTTTTTTTGGGCCATGCAGGTTATTATAGGAGATTTATTTAAAGAAAGATGTTGGCATATGATGATATGATAATATGATGATAATATATGTTGTCATTGATGTCAATAAGTACAAGTCAACCAGTATGAAGATTGGAAGAAGTTGTTATTGATGATCAAGTTGGAGAACCGGTATGAATAGATGTAGTGAACTAGTGTCAGGGTTTCACTAAGTGTGAATACCGGTTGGTAGTCTCAGCTTTAGGGTTTTTGGTTTGGCAATCTATCTTGTGCGATGCAACCGATGATATTTTGTGATGAGTTAGCTAAAAGATAAGAATGAGATCGAGATGCCACATCAGTTTTGTGCACGTGAGGGATTTCCTTGAAGAGATTACTTGTGAAGATCGATTGCATTAAATGTCTACCTCAGGAATAAACTTTGTTCTTAGCAGTATGAGAAGAAAGTCCAATGGTTAGTCATTTCTATGTATGGTGAAGAATGGACGATGTAGAATGACTTGTGATTTGTTTGAGATTGTTTCATTCTTATATGAAATATGTTTAGATGGTCAGGATTAGACCGCTTGTAATTGTAAACCTAAGATGCTTAGGGTTTAGGGTTTTGTGTTACCGAACTAATTCTTGCCTATAAGGTCGATGAGTTTTGATATTGTTGTTGTTGGTAAAAGTTGTGTATATATCCGAGTGATGAGATACTTGCCAGACTAGTGACTGAAAACTGCAGAGTGTGATTGCAAAGTAGAGGAACTGAAAATGATCTACCTTAGCATATAGTGTTGTTATCAGATCAGATTTTTACTTATTGTCTTCTAACCATTTCAATAGAAGGAAAATCCCTTTGTCGGGTAGCTTTAATAGGCTTACTATAAATCCTCTAACTAGGTGACTCAATTTCATTGAGTTCTTTAAATCCTCTAGCGAGGTAACCTTTAACAGGGTATATAGCCATCCCTTAATCGGGTGATCTTTAACAGGATCGGTTCCTAGTAGAACCAAATTGTAAAGTCTTTAACTAGACTAGGCTCTTAACAGAGCAAGCTTAAAAAGAGCTCAAAACAATCTTGTGGATATTCATCCCCACCGTGGTTTTTCCCATTTGGGTTTCCAGGTGAAAAATATGTGTGTCATGAGTTGTGCATTTTTCATGTGATGATTGAGTATTCTTTGTTTAGGTGATTGTGCATGGAGAGCTAATGGTTATGGTATTTCACATACACCACATGCATATGTTTATGGGTGAAGTAGTTATCAAGTATTGAATGATATTTGAAGCATTCAGTTTTATAGGTTTATGTTGTCGGAAGTCTTACTGTGTTTAACTAGTATTGCCATGGTTAAGTTCAGTAATGAAGGCAACCATTTAGCATTGTTTTAACTTGATAAGTTGCAGAGAAGTTGTTGTATGTACTGATTCATCCCTCCCTCTCAGTACCAATTAGGGTATTTGTTTTTCATCATTATTCATCAAAAGATACAAGATTCAGTTGGACAAAAGACTATCAAGAGTCTTTTGAAGCCATTAAACAAGCCTTGATAATTTATCCTATTATAAATGTACCAATGTGGAAACAAGAATTTCATATTCATGTTTAGGTATCTAATCCAACAATTGAAAGTATCCTTGGTCCAAAGTATGAGTCTAGAGCAATGCATGAAATCTACTACATCAATAAGAATCTCAATCTAGCTAAAATGAACTACACCACAACTGAAAAATAATTATTTGCAATTGTTTATGCAATTAATAAATTTAGATATTACATTATTGGTTACAAATTTTGTGTCAATAGGGACCATGAAACTATCAAGTATCTAATGAACAAGGTTAAATAGGAGAATGTATTATTAAATGGTTACTAATACTTCAAGAATTTGAAATAGCCATTATTGATAAACTAGGAAAAGATAACGTCATAGATGATTTTGTATCAATAATTACTCTATAAGGTAAGTGTTATCATTTTATGACACCCTTGGTCCATCTGTAAGAACCGATCAGAGATCCTATCCATGGACCAGCAGTGCCCTTGTTGATCAAGGAGAAAGCAGAAGAATCATGAAGTGTTAGGTGTTTCCTTGTTTAGAGGAAGTTCCTCCCTTGGCCTTTTCTTCCTTTCTTTCTCTAGAACTCCAAAACCCAGAGGTTCCAAAGTTCCTTCTCTTTTCCTTCTCTTGTTTTTCTTCTCTAGAACTCCAAAACCCTGAGGTTCTGAAGTTCCCTATTCATTTTCTTCCCTTCCTTGGAACTTCGGAACCTCAAGGTTCTGAATTTCCTTTCTCTTCTTCTTCCATTCCTTGGAACTTCAAAATCCTGAGGTTCTGAGGTTCTGAAGTTCCTCTACTAACTCCTGCCTTTTCCTTGCCTCCTTCGAGGTTCCCTAAATTTCTAGAGACCCGAGGTTTCAAAGTTCCTTTCCCTTTCCTTCTCTGGAACTTCAAAACCTTGAGGGTTTGAAGTTCCCTCCTAGCCTTTCTTCCTTTCTTCCCTTCTTCCTTTGCTTCCCTTCTTCTTTCCCGGAACTCCAGAACCCCGAGGGTCCGAAGTTCCTTCCTTAGCCCATTTTTAAATTCCCTATAACTCTAGAACTCCAAGGTCTTGAAGTTCCCTGTTGCTCTCTTTTCTTCCCGAGGTTCTGAGGTTCTTTCCTTGTCTTCCCCACTTCGGTAACTAGAGTTTTTGAATTCCTTAGACTTCTTTCTGACTAGCAACACTTCCGGATGGTGTGACCAAAACTCAAACCTTTGAATGCTCTGATGACTTTTGAGACTTGTGCACCTCCTTTTGTGGAGCCACTAGTGCACATTTAATGTTTTTACCAGGATTTCCATCAAGAGAGGTACGAGGCCATGCTTGTTGTGGTAACTTATGTCATGTGTGCATACTCTAACTTTGGATGGTCGGTCAATCCACCTTTATTTGGGTTTCCTTTTCAGGGTATGGCTAGGTTGCTTGCATGTTCAGAATTCAAGTGCATGCACTTCCCTACATTTGAAGACTGACATACAAGGGTTATGATTACTCTTGGAACCATTTTCTATATAAGGTTGTTATGCTTCATTGTAAAGGGTTCTCTCCCTACTAGGTTGAGCTACTCTATACTCTCTCACTTCTCTTGTATTATTCTATATTTTGCAATTATAAGTTGGCCATTGGTCTTATAATTAATTGAAATCACCATTCTTGCCTTCTTTCAACTTATGTATGTTGTGTATGTTTCCTTACCTTCATCATAGGTGTATGTTTTATGGTCCTACTCTCATATATATTGTGTTAAATTTATTTATGAGTGTGACTTGTGAGAAACCTTCTCCCCTCTTAATATTCAATGAATTATAACCTCGATACATATATTGGGGTCACTCATACAACTAAAGTTTGTGCATCTCTTGGGTGTTTTATTTGATTCCTTGTGTCATTTCGGGTAGGGAGAGAAATAATCTCTTCTTGGTGCATCACCTCCTTCTATTTTAAACATTTCTCTCTTCCCTTTACCTTTGCAATTTGTTAGAATAGGCTTAGAAGTAAGTTTTGAAGTGTTGAGTTGGTTCAACACCTGCACTTGGATTAAGAAGGAAGATGGACTTCTCCGTAGATTCAACCCTATTGCACAAGGTCCCACACTTCGAGGTTGTTTCCATGTTTCACAAGGTTCCTGAGTTGATAGCTCAGCAAGGGTGCAAGCTTTTGTGATAATAGAAATGATGAACCAATCTAGGATACATTTCTAGATGAATATTTATTTTCCATTTCTATACAATCACCTTAGTTGATATTGTAAATAATTTGGTGATGGGGAAGTGTTGTTTAAAATGTGTCTTGACCATAATAGAAAGAGAATTGAGATATAAGTGAAAATTATATCACTAATATACAAGTACAATTTAGGATGTGATGAATATACAAATGCAAGTTGACCTAACTCCATCTATAATGTATTATATGATGTAATGTTCATGTGAATAGTCACAAATTGCCACTTTTACTTATATCTTCTTGTCTCAATGCTTTTTAACTCAAATTTTCAAGAGACTCAAGCCCATATCCTTGACCTATGCCTACTCTTTCCAACATGTTGGTTCCAATGTTAGGACCCAAGTAAAGTGATAAAGGAAAGGTCAAATCAATACGTAAAGAAAATGTCAAATCAATACTATCATTTGTGATGGTAAAATCCATTAATAAAAGATTATTTAAGATAAAAAAGAAAAAATAAGGGGTAAAAATAGAAATATTATACATATCTATCACACTTTTATAAAGACAAGACTCAATACAAATACAAACACCTAAAAGTGACATTTATTATTTGAATTTTAAAATGATGTAAACATATTTAAAATGTAGAACTATTAATGTAGTTTATAACATACATTTAAAATAGTTGGATTTATCAAGGTAGATGGGACATCACAAAAAAACACAATCATTTTTATCCTCATAGATTACTTGAAATCTAGTGCGTGAAAAAAAAAATAAAAAAATTTCAATGATATTTTTATTAATTTTTTAAAGTTAAACTTAATCAAAACGTTACAATTTTCATGAGATGTCAATTTTCATTTAAATTTTTTTATGATTTGAAAAATGTAAACTTGGAGTGGATTCTCTCCTCTAATACACTATGTTTTTCAAAAAATTAGATATATTTGATATATATTTCCTAGTAATTAAATAGAATATGTTGGCCTAATGTGAACACAACATGACCTCTTCATCTAATTAGAGGAAGAAAATTTGATGTACTTATTGTTTTTAACAAGGACACAAAAATAGAATTTTCTTATGATGAAAGGTGTTGAAAGAGATAGAGACACTATGATCGAATTCCCAAACAAAATGATTTATGATTTTACTCCAAAAAATAAGAACTGTGAATCTGATGTAAGAAATTCACAAACGATTTTTAATCAGAGAATTAAATATGATCTTCCTCATTGAAGTCAATATATTCTAAAGTTGAATCTGATTCCAAACATAGATTTTCCCCCACCAAAGTATGTCCAACATCAACATTTTCTAAGTCATGGACATCAATCGGAGATCCAATCTTACTGGGACTTTCAGTCATTGCACCATCTTCAAGCAAAATCTGTTCTCAACTTGAATCTAATTCAAAGCACAGTTTTTCCTCCAATGCAAGTATGGCATCAACATTTTCTAGTCCATCGACATAAATCGAAGATCCAATCTGAGTGGGACTTTCAGTCAATGCACCATCTTCTAGCAAAGTGTTGGCAGTATTATCTCTCATATATTCTATATCAACTTCACAACAGCTCCTGGGTTCTTGTAAATATCTAAATTGACCTTCAATTTGCTTGTTTTTTGCCTCTGCATTTGGTTGCCTTCGATTAGGAAAAGTAGTATTCAAACTACTTTTATGAATAGGCTCCTCGCTAATATTGTTCTGGGAAATATCATCATCTTCATATTCCTTGACGTAAATTTCACCTATGTATAATCCATCATCCAAGTTTGGACCCAAGTTCAACTCAGGTAGCCAATTACTTCTCTCTTGTCAAACGGGTGCAGAAGTGGAGTCAAAGCCATTTTCCTTTATAACTAAATTCACTTCTAGACAACTATAATTGTTTACATCATTCTTGTATGCTAAAGTTTCAATGTCTCCATTTTCACGTGTACCTGGTTACATATAACAAAAACAAGTTAATACCCATATTAAACAGAAAAAAAATATCGTACCATGTAAAATTGAGGAACAAAGGGCTTTTAGTTCAGGAGTAGAGTGCCCCATCATCCGGTCAGCCTTAAATCATACACATTAAGCAACATATTAAGTCTAGAGAATGTTAGTCAAGTTTGAGTTTTTAACACTTTTAAGTCTAGAAGTGTATTAAGCCTAGAAAATGTCAGTCAACTATCAATGTTTAACACTTCTAAACTTAAAAATGTAAGCTTAAAGTGTATGATTTAAGTCGTTGCCCAGCACCCTAACAAGCTAATGGGCAATGCTTAGATCTAATTTGATCCTACTGTTTCGCCACAAAATATGTAGTACCGATTGTAGATTGTTTAAAACTTTTGTACCCAATTTTATGGTGGGAAACTTTTGTATCCAATTTATCAGGAAGATGTAAACCTAAAATTATGGATTGCATAAGCTTGAAATCTTTCAACAGTAAAGCAAATGAGGAGCCAGAAAAGAATCATACCCATTACAGGTCGCTGGTCCAAATAGTAATTTTGTTGGTTCTTGGGCTTGAACTGTGCACCATTCTTCATTCTCTTGGTTGGGCAATCCTAGATTAAATGATCCAGCTTGCCATAACAATAACAAATTCTCTTTCGAATTCGGTAGCTCTGTCTATAATCATTCTGCGAAATCACCCCCTCTTTTCCTGATTTTTAAACAAAATGATTCGCAATTTCGCTCCACAAAATAAGAAGATAAACTTAGAGAATTGTGAACAAATATTTTGCTCTGATAATTTCTAAAATAAGGCTGTACCAGTCACGCCCACAAGGGTAATGGACGCATTTATAATTTTTTAAAATAAGGTTTTACTAATTATAGTCGTCACTGTAATGGATATATTAACCTCATTTTAAATTAATAAGAAATAGATACATATTAAAATCTTCTTAATAAGTAGCAATCACATATTTTTAACATATATTTTCATTGTTTGTGTGGTCAATTAATAGATGACTTTAATGCAACAAAGGTCCTAATAGAGAAGTTATATCTCTCATTCAAATATATATGTGCTTACAGGCATATGAACATGATTGAAACAAAGCCTTTAAATTAGGAAGATAATCAAAATCAATTACCAATAGGTTCATGTTATGTTTGCAATAGGGAGTGAAGGAGAGAGGGGGATGGATAAGGATGGATAGGAGAGATAGAGGGGGGAAGAGAGATAGGGGGGTTAATGAGATAGAAATAAGGGATGGAGGAAGAGAGGAGGCTAGAGATGAGATGGAGATAGAGATGGAGATGGAGATGGAGAAGGAGGGGGAGAGATAAGGAGAGGTGGGACAACTAGATAGATAGAGATGGAAGAGATAAATATAAATAGAGGGAGAGAGGGGGGGACGATGTGAGAGAGATTGAAAGATCAAGATAAAAATAGGAAGTGACAAAGAGAGAGGTAAAGAGATATAGTGGTAGAGAGAGATGGAGAGATACCAAAATAGAGATAGAGGGAGAGATGGAAGAAAAAATATAGAAAGATTAAGATAGAAAGGCAAAGAGATATAGGTGTTGATGTATAGGAATAAGGAGAGGGAGAGGGGAGGGGATATAGATGTAAAAGAGAGGAAGATATGTCTAGAGATAAAGGGTGAGAGAGGAAGATAGAGGCAGAGACGAAGATAAAGGGAGAGATTAACAAGGATAGAGAGAAGAAGGGGAGAGGAAGAGATATAGATAGAGGGTGATATAAAGAGATAAAGAGGGTTATGGAAAGAGATTGAGACATAGGGAGAGTGATAGAGAGATAGGGACATAGAGAAAGCCACAAATAGAGATGGAGAAATACAAAGAGAGATGAAGAAAAAGAGATATTTAGAGGTAGAAAAATAGAAATCCCAAAAGATAGAGGGGGAAAGAGAGACTAATAGTAAAAGTGAAATGTTTATGAGTCAATATTATGCATGCATGTCAACCAATGTAGTCATAAATGCCATAACCTATTCTAGATCTCTTGTTTTTGTACAAGAAAGGAGAAAGTAAGAAAAAGTTGTAGAGATTCACTATATATATGTCAAATGCATTTTCTTAAAAGTTTATAAGTAATTTTCAACAAATCCATTTCGTACAGTTTTTACAATCATAGCAAGCCATGAGATGAAGATAGAAACTAGGTTGTTATTTGCAATTTCTGAACTGTCTGATGATGTCAGACATCTTGCTATCCAAACATTTGTTTTTGATGATTCTTTTGTACATTCTCCTGAATTCCAAGCATGTATGATTCTTGACTATATACGAAAACAAATAAGAGAACGAGTGAAAAACATTAACCCAGAAATGCATCCACAGGTGTTTAAGGAACTACAAGAGGAAGTAGATAAAGGAAATGAAAGTGATGATCCCCGAAAAGGGAAGAAGATTATTTCTAACCTGCACAAAATGAAGGAGAGACTATACTTCCCTTAAATAGAGCCTTTCCAGACCCAATGGCCACGGGTGTTTATTGAAGAGTGAGGAAAATGGGGTATCCTCTACGTGCAATATGTCAATCTTCTCAATATATTACATGTTCTATTTTATTTTCTTTGTTTTCTAATATTTTAGTTGGAATGTTTCGTGTCATCAAGTTGTTTAGATGAAATCAGCGTCATCAGCCTTTGCATTTTTGTTTTCAAATTCCCTCTAGCACTGAGTAAATATTTGTGCTTTATGAGAAACGTAAAGATTCTTTTAGCATATATTTAGTTACAAAGGGAATCAAATAGAATTTTGCCAAGTGTGCCAATTGATCTGAAGCTTGTTGCTCCCTTGTATTATAAATGAGAAATCACCATCATTGGCAAAGTTCTAGAATAGACATTTGGATGGCAAAGTTTTGAAGCTTGTTGCTCCCTTGTATTATGTTTAGTTTGAATTGGGAGATGGTAAGATGTCCAATTGTGTCCATAAGAAGAGAGAGAGAGAGAGAGAGAGAGAGAGAGAGAGAGATGTAAGTATTTGATGGTAGAAACATTGATGGTGAATGAAAGAAAGCAATTCAAATGTGACAAGGTTCATGTTCAAATGAGAGGAGACAAATTGAAGATGATTCACACTCTATGTTCATTAAAAACAATTAATGTTATGCTTATTGACCAAAAATGTCAAAAAAAATAAATTTAAAAGTGTCAAGTATGTATTTTCCATCTTTATAATTACATAAGCTACTTCTAAATTATAAAGAAATTTATTTTAAAAAAATAAAAAAATTTCTTATATTAATTTTATAGATTCAACCAAATTTTATAAATAATAAGATCCCTATTCTTAAAAAGACCAAATACACTTTAGCACAATCTATTTATAAGAAAATAATGAGATTGCCTGTTATCATACACACTAATTAAAATCAACCCCTTCCATGTTGAGAATATCTTATAATTAATTGCAATATACAATATGCCAATTAGGCTCAACTACTTCGGTATTAATTACCATTTGGAAGCAAGAAGACAAATCTTTAGGTATCAGGTGCGGCCATTTCTAGAACTCATGCCTAATGGTCCACATACATGGGGGATAAAACAGTCACTTTTGATGGGGGCGTTTTTGAAATAATGAGATCATTTCTAGAACTCAATAACCTAGACTCCATTAACACGACAAATTCGCTTCACACCTCCTGCAAATCTTGTTGCTTTTGCAAGGTCTTTGAACTCCTCATCTATACGCTCTTTTCGAAAAGGGTTGAATGCCAAAATGCAAAGATCTACATGAAATGTTTGCTTAGCATAGGAAGAGGTCTCTGCAGCCATTGGCAAAATGGAATCCACTGCAAGAACTACGGCTAGTCTCTACCTTTAGTTGATCTAGGTTTTCCAACAATATTGCATAATCACAGACATAATTTCCAGTCTTCGATTGGATTTAATAGCAAATGGAGACAAATATAAGACTATATATTATAGGCCGATGAGGCCTAGTTGGCTAAAATGATCTTATCTTGCCTTAAGATTGACCACACATCCAATCATAGCAAGGACTTTAAAGATTGCTTTTAGGAATGAAAAAGACATCTAGAGTGCTTAAATCACATATTTCTGGCATCCAGTGAATTGAAGAAGTGTGGCTAGTCTCTGCCTTCAGCTGTTCTGGGTTTTCTAACAATATTGCATAATCACATATATAATTTCCAGGCTTCTATTTGATTCTGAGCTTTTCTTAAGTTTTGGGTTAAATTTCATAATCCATTATCAAGAAGCAGAAAGAAAAAGAATAAAAAATTGTCAGAAATCAAACTATAGACCATAAAATTTGATCTGAAACATTAAAAAATTACCATAATCAAATCTCAGATAATATAAAGAAAGCATGAACCAAAAACGTATGATTCATAGAAGATTTCCTGCAAAACGGCATCTGAAGAGAATTATAAAGCAGAATCACTGGGATAGCTAAGAATACTTTTTTCCACAAAAGAACAAGTTCAATAAACATAATAAAAATAAATAAATAGTTGGCAAAAATATTAATGAGCTATTTAAACAAGTAGATTGACTATCTAGGTAATGAAAATATGTCTCATACCTTCATAAAAATAGCCCGACCTTCATAAAAATAGCCCGACCAGATGGTATGCTATCGAACATATCTCCCCCAACATGTGTCACCCCTGAAACAAAAAAACCCATCACAAAAGGGCTTTTACTACATAAAAACATTCCAACCAAAATCCTAGCTTAAAAGATGTCATTTCTCTTTTCACTATTAATCTAAGCAATCATTAACTGCCTATAGGTGTCTCTAGATCTCTGGAAAGCATGGGTTTGGGGCCTGAATTCAGTAGTCAACTAATATTCCATTGGAGAACACTCACCTGGAAACTAAGGAGTAGCTGCCACAACATGAAGCTGATCAAAATTCACTCCCCTTATACAAGGTACTTGGAAACTATAAGATTGAGAGTAGACCCTACTCCACCTCCTACATCCACTAGCTCCTCCAAATCCTTAAAACCCTCATATGTCTCGAGAATCCTCCCCATCATAAGTATAGAGTGCTCAGCCATAGCCCTATTAAAAACCCTATTGAATCTCTGGTCTTTGGCAGGGTACTGAAATGCATTCACCCCATGTGCCCTGGTGAATGGTTGGCTCCCTTAAACAACAACATCCTTAAGATAATGTCAAGTGTCTATGAACACCTTGTCCTGGTTCATCAAGGTTAGTAGTGCCAAGGACAGACCATCCTTGTTTTGTACAAGGTATTGTAGAGAGGAATCAGACCACAAAGCCTCTCAGGATTTCTATTCTTGTGGTTACAGAATAGCTGAGGAGGGAATGACTTGCTAGAAATCTCACAATCTTATCCAGAGTAATTTTTGCATCTGGGTTTGTTTTTTCTTGGTTGATAAAAGGCAAATCCAAAATAATATATTGATTTTAAAGAGAATTTACATCTAGAAACCATAGATTTCTAAAATGGCCTAGTAGGGCCTAAACACTGTGAAAATAAAGCTTTGTCCATGAGTATGCACAGAAAGAAAAAACCACATCCAAAACCCTAAAATTCTCTAAACTCGAAGTGGGATTTGAGTGTTGATTACAATTCATTTGTCCTTTTCATAAAATATATTAAAGATTTTTCAAAATTTATGTCTAATGCTACGTTAAAGTTTCTTTGTAAGTTTAAAATTAACAGAGAAATAGAAAAGAGCCAACTATGTTCTCTCTAGTAGCCTCAAAAAAGAATAGACCAACTGAAAACCTATCTGTTTAATCCTTTCCTTGAGGCATGGGTGGAGGCATTGGGGCACGACCTCTTCCAAGACCTATTCATGGAGGATTACCCCTTCCTCGATCAAAAGCACAGCTGGTACCTTGGCCACCACCTTGCCCACTCTGCTCCACTTGGGGACCCTCTGCTTCTATTTTGGGAGGTACAACACCATTGAGTCTAGCATAGTCTAGGAATTCTTCTTACCTATCTGTGTCCTCGGGATTGTCCCCTAGAAACCTCCATTTTAGAAACCTGAGGGCCATGGTAGAAAAGGATATGTGATTTTGTAAGTCCTTTCCCATCAGGTCTAGCAGAAAAGGATAGAATTTAATCAGCTCTCCTGGGACATTGAAGAGGATTCTCTCACTCAGACATGGAGCGCCAGAATAATGTCACACTTTGTTTACAACTTCTTGCAATTCAAGAAAGATGTCACCTAAGAAGAGTCATCTGGTGAGGTTCCAGACTTCTTGTTTATTAGGCTTGAGGTCCATTAGGGAGGTGACAAACCGAGACAAAATGTTTGTATTGTATCAGGGGTATTCATCTCTTCTGATATGCCCACTACCAAGAATGAGCTTAACAGCCAGGATGATTGTTGGCTCAGGAACTAAGAGGGGCCTATTTAATCTTAGGTCTGTGATTTTTCTAAAAGAGACATGGAAGTTTAAGGTAGAGAGAGAGATGGGGGTATCTACTCCAAAGCATGAGATTGGTGTTGGGAAGACACTCATTATAAACCCGAATGACTCCTCCCTAGACATCTCTTAGAAACCTATAGTAGCTTTAGCTTCTGTAAAGATGGTTGCAGAGACAATCTGGTTGATAGTCTTGTGCAGGAACCCAAATAGAAGTTAATAAAGATTGTATTCAACTTGTATTTAGTGCAAAATGCCTTGCAATGAATTCGACTGCAAAGGTGGCAAGGGATATCTATCTAGCATCATGTCAAATATTGAGGCTAAAAAATTGAGCTCTTTTCAATGGATAGCACATGCCTCGTACTTGCAATGATGGTGGACAACAAGTTGTCTTTTTGGGATGAAAGTGGGAAAAATCAATTTTAGAAAGGCCAAAATAAGATGATGTCATAGTTGACGTGACAATTTCACTTTTGATAAGCTGGCAAAAAAGTTTGAATTTGAAAATATACCCATTTAGACCAAGCTGGCGGAAAAGTTTTGTTTGACGTATGAAAACAAGAATCCACTACTTAGCATGTTGATATACTCTTTGTATCTTTAACCATGATTAATGTTGTCCTTCTTCAACCAATGTAAAGAAAGGCCTTTTGCTCCAGTTTTTGAGAGAGAGTATGCCTCTGTGTTAGCCTCTCTGTAGACATGTTTAGCCTCATATTACTCTAATTTGATAAAAATCTTAGTTTGGGGTTCTTATTGATTTAATTGCATTGATTACCATCTCAGAGTCTCCCTCTACTATGACATTTCTTATCCCATGTTTGTGTCAATCAAGTTAGCCTAGGAGAAAAGCTTTATATTCTTCTATATTGTTACTATCCAGTTGTAGTGGCATGGCCATCTTTCCAATTACTATTCCTATATGATGTCTAACCACATATCTTGTACTTGAAGCACCTAGGTTTCCTTTGGAGTCTCCATCAAATTTTATCTTGAACCAACCCTGTTTAAGGGGATACCACATAGCATCCTTTCTTTCACTAGGTTTTCTCCCAAAGGAAGCAGGAACCTTGATCCCTCGCCAATTGTTTCTTATACTATCATCCAAAGTAGAATTTTTTTTGCTAGAATATATTGAGAAGGCTACTTTGTAATTTACTACCTCAACTATTGTTGTTTCAATTGAGGATAAAACTGATTCAAATCTTCTTGCGTTGTCATAAAAAATTCTTCGATTCCTTTCTTTCCAGATTTCCCAAACAAGGCAAGAAGGAGAGATTTCCAAAATCTGACTTAAAGTGCTTTCCTTAGAAGGAAATGGCCACAATTGAAAAAGAGTGACTATATCATTAGGGAGGATTGTTATACACCCAAGTTTTTTAGAAAACCATCACCAACATTTTAAGGCAAATGGGCAGTTCAAAAGGAGATTGTCTATTATTTCTACTTGAGGTTTGCACAAAATGCATCTTGAGGGCCCTTCATAGCTAATTTTAGTGAATCTTTCTATTGTGAGAATCCTCTTTTTGAAATCCAACCATGCAAAGATTCCTGCTTTTGGGATAATCTTGCTGCTCCAAAATAGTTTTAGTGGAATATCTTGTTCCTCTTGATTCCCAAAATTTGCTAGAACCCTGTAGCCATCTTGAGCATTATATTATCCTATTTTAGAACAAGCCCATATAAGAGAACATTTCCCTCTTCTTGGATTAATATTTCTTTCTCTGATGAGGGCTGATAGCTGGTTGATTTCAATAGTAGAAATACGCAATCCCTCCAATTGCTTCTAGCTCCATCCTTGTAATCTAGTAGCCCTATCCAAAACCAAATAATCACTAACTCAAGATCCCCAATGTTGTTCAAGCCAATGCTTAACTGTTGGAATATTGAGAGATCTTTCAATGCTTGAATATTCTCCCCACAAGTCTTCCCAGAAAAGGCTAGAGGATCCATTGTGGATATCCCAAGACAAAGAGTTTGCAATTAAATTTTTGCATGTAACAATGAAAGTCCAAGTTGTAGATCCCTTTGGACGAGAATTAGATCTTAGAATATTTTGAGGATCCCCATCTATAAGGTATTTTGTTTCCATTATCCTTACCCATATTGCTTTAGGGTCTTCAATGAACTTCCAAACTAGTTTAGCTCCCAAAGATTTGTTTTGCAAATGAATATTTTTTATTCCTAGACCCCTAATGGACTTGTGTTTGATGATTTTATCCCATGCAATTAGAGAAATTTAATGTTCTTATTTAGTGTTTTACCAGAAGAAGTTTCTCATATTTTCAATGATGAATGAATTTGCACCAATAGTGAGGGATAAAAAGGATAAAAGGTAGATGGGTAGAGAAGAAATAACTATTTGAAGCATTACCAGCCTACCAACCCATGAGAGCCATTTCCGTTTCCAGGAGTTAATATTCTGATTCAACTTTCACTTCAGAGGATCCTAAAGTTTTGAGTTCCTCGATCCTTTGTCAATTGGGATGACCAAGTGAATACAGAGAAGAATGCCCATTTTAAAGTTCTAAATTGTTTGGATCTTAACCTCTAAGGGGGAAAGGGTGGAGAAGAAATTTTATTTTTATTTTTCTTTGTTGATAATTTGGCTTGAGGCCTTCCCAAAGGATTCTAGGAGAATTTTCAGTTGAATTGCTTCTTTGATCTTTGCTACACTCAGCAAGAGGTTATCATTCCAAAATTTTGATGCCAGTGAATGAAACATATGACGAGGATGTTGTATGTCCTATGCAATTCTCTCATTAGACAGGTGTCAAAATTTTGACATCCACCCAAGAATCATCCTATGAGGATGATGTAGGCCCGATGAAATTCTCTTACCGAATAGCGGTCGTGGCCACCGTCAGAAGAGTCTCGAGTATCCTCAAAATTCTGACATCTACCCAGGAAATTGTTAGAGTAAAGTAATTAATTAACTTTAATCTCCTCTTAAGATTTCACTTTATGCACATATTAGTCAATTAATAATTAATATTTAATTATTAAATGCACACACCTTAGGGTTAGGTTTTCCTTTCGTTGTTGATCTCCTTTATAAGGATTGATCTCTTGTATTTTTCATAATTCTTGATTCATTTTTTCTCTGATAATAAATCTTTTCACTTTGTCAGAGCCAAAACCCTTGTATTCGTTCTCTCTCTTTCTCTGTGACAGGTTTCTTACATGCAAGTTTCTTTGGGTTCTGTGGGTTTGTATTTCTCAAATCCTACATGGTATCAGAGCCATATCTGCTCTAGCTTGTTTAGACTTTTGAAAGATTTTGAGATCTAGGTTTTGGTTGCATCAAATCTGTGTTTGTCTTCTATTTTTTTATTTTGGAATAGGGGGGTACTTTTTTTTGGTACACTTTGAGCCAAAAAAAACCTCACCGTTGAGCTCGCAGCGCCCAAAAACCCCTATTTTCATATAAAATTCATCCGATTCAGACACAGTAGCTTCAGAAGGCAAAAAAAATTTTGCCCCAAGGCCGTACGGCCCCAGGGCATGCAGCACGAGGTGGAAAATTAAAAAAATAGAAAAAATTAAAAAAAAAACAATGCATTTTTTAAAATAATGCACGCAGCCATTCCCATGCTGCACCGTCAGTGTGCAGCCCGGTAGCCACCGCCATGCCGCCCAATGAAGCCTGCCGCCCGCGTGCCACCCGCCATCCGCCAGAACTAGCAGTGCCACCCCTGCGTTGCCACCATGCCATCGGCCCTTGTGCTAGCTCCTGGTCACCCAACGAACTAGGGTCCCATTTTTTTTAAGCCCCTGAGGGCTAGAAGGGCCATTTGGATTTTTCAGAGCTGTTTTACAAAATTGGGCATAAATCGGGCGTCTGATCTCCGTTTTTTGAAAATGAATAGGCGTTGGAAAGCTGATTCCGAGCCCGTTATCATGGTGTAGGAATTTTTTCATATTTTTCTATTTTGGTTTCATTTTTTTGCAGTCAACATCCGATGAGCCTTTTTGCATGGAGACCTACATGAGGAGATCTATATGGAGCAACCTCAAGGTTTTGTGCAGGACACTTCTTTGGTTTGCAGACTTCGACATTCATTGTATGGTCTCAAACAAGCCCCTTGGGCTTGGTATGAGAAGATGGACTCTTTCTTGCTTTCCTCTCACTTGATACACTGTCATTCCGATCACACAGTGTATATTCAGCGTCAGGAGGGTGATCTTTTGATTCTTGTGCTATATGTAGATGATCTCATCATTACAGATAGCTCATCCTCCATGATTCAGAGTGTTCAGAGAGCTTTGATGGAGCAGTTTGAGATGACAAATCTTAGTCTCTTGCACTTCTTTCTGGGTCTACAGGTTATTCAGTCTTCGGATGAGATTTCCATATTTCACGAGAAGTATGCTCTTGCTATGCTTCAGCGATTTGGCATGCTTGATTGCAAGTCTACCCCCACTCCATTTCAGTCAGGTGTTGTTTTGTCTTCCACTTACTCTACTCCTTTAGTAGAACCCACTTTATACAGGCAGTTGGTTGGCAGTTTGTTGTACCTGACACATTCTAGTCCTGATCTTTCCTTTACGGTTGGCCTTGTCTCTTGGTTCTCCCATGATCCTCATGAGAGCCATTGGCAAGCGACCAAACGTATTTTGAGGTACATTCGGGGCACCACTCATTATGGCATTCACTACACTTCAGGATCCCCTCACATCATTGGCTTCACTGACTCCGATTGGGCTGGTGATGTCAATGATCAGAAGTCTACTTCTGGCTTCATTTTTTGCCTTCATTCTGGTCCTCTCACATGGTCTTGCAAGAAGCAATCTACTATTGCATTATCATCTACAGAGGCTGAGTACCATGCAGCGGTGTTAGCCAGTCAGGAGGTTTTATGGCTTCGGTAGTTGATGACAGAGTTTGGGTTTCCTCCAGATTGTTCCACTATTCTTTGGTGTGACAATCAGAGTGCCATTCACATTTCTCGCAACCCAGTGGAGCATCAGTGGACAAAGCACATTGAAATCCACATGCACTTCATCAGGCAGTTGATTCAGGATGGTTCTCTCATCTTGGAGTACATTCCTACAGAGGAGTAGGTTGCAGACATCTTCACTAAACCTTTGGCATCTCCGCGCTATCTTTAGTTGCGCTCCATGCTTGGGGTGAAGGAAGTTGTCCTTGGGGGGTCTCAGTGAGGCCTTCCTTCCTTCATGTTTTCTTTTTTAGCATGTTTCTTTATCTCTTTTTGGAGAGGAGTTTTTTCCCACTGAGTTTTCTCCTTTACTCCGCTTTATAGAGATCTTCTTGTATTCAGGTACTTGATCAGGCCTTGTTGCCAGGACCCTCTTTTGCATTGTAGTTCCTTTGCTTTCTTCTGCATTGTTGTAGTTGCATTGTAGCTCATCTTAAGGGGGGGTGTTAGAGTAAAGTAATTAATTAACTTTACTCTCCTCTTAAGATTTCACTTTATGCACATATTAGTCATTTAATAATTAATATTTAATTATTAAATGCACACACCTTAGGGTTAGGTTTTCCTTTTGGTGTTGATCTCCTTTATAAGGATTGATCTCTTGTATTTTTCATAATTCTTGATTCATTTTTTCTTTGATAATAAATCTTTTCACTTTGTCAGAGCCAAAACCCTTGTATTCGTTCTCTCTCTTTCTCTGTGATAGGTTTCTTGCATGCAGGTTTCTTTGGGTTCTGTGGATTTATATTTCTCAAATCCTATAGAAATATTTGACGAGCATGTTGTATGCCTGATGGAATTCTCTCAACCAATGAGCGGTCATGGCTACCGTTAGAAGATTCTCGGGTGTCCTCAAGATTCTGACATCCAACAAGGAAACATTTGACGATGATGTTGTATGTCCGACAACATTCAATTGCCAAATGAGTGGTCATGGCTGCCCTCAGAAGACTCCTCGGTGTCATTAGAATTATGATGCCAGTGAATGAAACATTTAGTGAGGATGTTGTATGTCCTATGGTATTCTTTCATGGGATACATGTAAGAATTCTGACATCCACCTAGGAAATAACTGACGAGGATGTTGTATGCTCGACAGAACTCTCACATCGAATGAGCTATCATAACCACCATCGGAAGAGTCCTGGGTACCTTTATAAGTTTGATGCCAATCAACGAAATATTTGAAGAGGATGTTGTATTTCGTATGCATTCTCATTGGATGGGTATCCGAATTCTGACGTCCACCTTGGAAACATCCAATGAGGATGTTGTATGACCGACAACATTCTCTCACCGGATGAGCAGTCATGGCCACCATCAGAATAGTCTTGGGTGCCCTCAGAATTTCGATGCTAGTCAATGAAGCAACCGATGAGGATGTTGTATAACCTATGGCATTCTCAGCATTATCTTTTGTGGATGGTTGGTAAATGTTCTATGGTTTATATTTGTAGTTAACTATTATATCTATTGTTCCATTATTCAGTTTATATATTCTAGTAATAAGGTTTTAATGCTTAAAGCTCTATAATATGTTGACAACTGATTCACCCCCCTCTAAGTTTTCCTCCGGTTATCTGAGTTGTCTAACAACAACATCATGCTAAATGTGCTCTAAAGTTTTTGTGGAACTTTTTTTAGAGTGGACATGGAAAAGGAGAGCATGATGGAGAAGGAGCTTATGTGAAGCATGTACTTGGCCAATATAAACTTAGAGGTAACAGCATATGAAATTCAAGTGAGATAGTAGAATGGTGCAAAAATCATTTTGTTGCACATGACACAACATACCAAAAATGCTATTTTTGCGAAATTAAAGATATTGATCGATCATAATTGCCAAACAATTAATGGCATTAGAAGTTTGACTCAAGTGATGACTACATGACATAGCAAACCTCTTGTGATTTAGGTTAGATAAAAATCATTTTTTTGTGTTGATGGCATTGAAAACAATGCAAATATTTAACAATGTCAAAACATTGGAGATGGATTTGTTTTAGAATGGAAGATGAAACAATTGGTCACAGTGCCTCATTTTGAAGATAGTGACATTTTAGATATTCATGATCCTATATATTCAGCGGATTATGAACTTGTTTTCGATTTAGTTGTGTCAGGTACACTTGCATTTTATTTAAATATACTTACACTTTTTCATGTACTTTGTTTAAATTTTAATTCAATATGAATTCGTTTTACATTCTACCATACACTTTATAATTTAATTGTTTGTATTTTGTTGTGTATAGGTGATATTTTTGTTGTTCTTGTAGATCCTAACAATGTAGAAGGTGTTGACCATTACCTACTATGATTCACAAAACCAAAATATAAATTGTCAGAATTAGTGGAAGATGTTGATTGGGAACAATATCTCATTGGATCTGTCATTGTTGAAGGTACTTATTATCAACAAATGAAGATAGATAATAACAGTGTTACATTCATTGAATACATTCCCAGCCAAATTTTTTTGCATTATAGTCATTTAGTTATAGCAACAAGATTACATTTTGAAACTTTACAAAAAAGATTTTGTGTCCCACAAAAGTGGATGTTGCCTATCGAAGATCATGAAAGGATATTAGAGATAGTAAAAGATAGAGAGGGTCCAAATTTTATGTACCATGAGCTCACTTAATTTATTAGAACAAGTGAACTCATGTATTTTTTTTACCATGAGACATGTCTGTCTATGGATATATATGTATACATACATGTATATATATGCATATATATGTATGTACTATTTTTTTGGATTGTCATACATATGTATGCATGTACATTTGAGCTCTTTTTTGGATCACTATACATATGTACAGACATGTACATGAGTTATTTTTTGCAACATATATACACATTTACATTTAAGTTTATTTATTGCAACTCCTTTGAAATCAAAACTTACACAATTTGAGTTCATTTGTTGCATGCTATCTTATATTGATTTGAATCACTTAGTTGAGTTGAATTAATTTGATTAAATAATCTGATTTAATTTAATTAAATCATTGGATGTATTTGAATCACTTAATTAAATTGATATAATTAATTAATTGGATTGATTTGAATAACTTAATTAATTGATTCATTTGTTGGATTGGTTAATTACTTGGATTGATCAACTCATCGCATTAATTCATTGGACTGATTCATTTATTTGAATTAGTTTGATTAATTTATTGAATTGGTTTGAATTGATTTGATTAATTGATTTGAATTTAATTTGATTAATTCATTGAATTTAATTTGATTAATTCATTGAATTGATTTCGACTAGTTTTACTAATTCATTGAATTGGTTTGAATTGATTTGATTAATTCATTGAATTCAATTGATTTGATTAATTCATTGAATTCATTTGATTACATGATTTAAATTAATTTTTTTTATATTTCATAAAAGGAGTAAATTGATACAAAAAAATTGTCTTTACAAGTACTTAACTGATTACAGCTGTGTGTACATATGGATCGCTGATCCAAAAACTATTAGTGCATATTTATAAATCTATAAAGAAAACACTAGTCTGTAATATGAATTAGCCAGATCACATGGGTATCCTAATACTATGGAGTATCCAGATCACATCTACTCATGGGCCTGAAAGCCCTCCATCCAAGTCGTCCACCCCAAAGGGCCTTCCATCCATACTGCTTGCTCTCCCTCAAGTAATTGGCTAAGCATCTGAATGTGATCCATCACTAGGTCTCTAGTTTTACCAATCTCAATCCCAAGACTCTCCAATGCTAAATCAACGGATTGGTGTTCCCCTGCGGCTTGCCTCCACACTAATACATTTAGCCTAAAATTCTGACGGAGGTTTCCGATGAAGAAGGTATATTGTGATCAAAATTGATTTTTTTTTGAAAAAATGCCTGATTTCATCAGAATTCTGACGATAATTCAACATTTGGTTTTGATGTAGAAGGAATTGGCAATGACATTAGGGTTTTTTTAGAAAAAGTGCCCGCATTCATCAAAATTCTGACGACCGTGTGCATTACGTAAAAAAAAAAGAAAAGACCAAGTCATTTCATAAATCCCGCCTCTTTACAAAATCTCACCTCTCATTCGTCCCGCCTCTATAGCAAACCTGTGGGTTTAATCGTGGCAAGGAATATCATCAGTCACTTCCCAAGGAACTGCCCAAAGTAGAGCTGGAACTAAGATTGTTGGAAGCTCTAGAGATTTACCATCCTGTCAAATTACAAGGTTTCCCTCATTTCAATCCCTTCCATTATTTTATTCACACAAATCATATTGTTCCCTTTTTTTGAGTTTTGTATGAAAATAGTGATCATAAACTGAAAAATATTGGCATGGCATGGATGGTGTGTCATTGTGATGCACAGTTTATCTGATAATTTTGTATGCACTTATTTGGTTTTGCTTGGTGAGGCCAACTTTAATACAGTAAAAACAATGCTTTGATCACATTCTTGAATATTTATAAATCGAGTCACACTTGAATGTCGCCTATAATTGTTATGCTACAGCTTAATCATATGTCTAGTGGAGTAATAGATGACCTTATTTTGCTGGACGGATTTGGCAATTGGGTCATAATGTCGTGAGTGTCTCCCATTACCATTCCACTGTAACCTTTTATACCACAACTATGGGATGCATATGGGACAACTCACTGCTTCCAAGTACAACAAGAGCTTAAAATGACTAATGCCAAGAAGACAAAGCACCACTCTCTTTGGATGGAAACAAGAGATAACTATTAAATGTGAGGTGCTATTGATATGCAGAAAAACATCATAGATGAGTTGTGCCATACTATTAAGGAATTGAATCACAAAAATGAGGTATTACTGAGATTCTCTTGTCGAACTTGGGGTAGATCATCAAAAGTTTGTAGAGAACTTCAAGTCTTAGTTAGCAAAGTTCAAATTTGGAAAGTATAAAGTTAGTAGCAAATATATAAATGCAAATGATCATAGATGAGTTGTGTCATACTATTAGCATTGAGGAACCGAATTATAAAATGAGGCATTACCAAGATTCTCCAGTTGAACTTTGTTTAGGTCGTCAAAAGCTTGTAGACAACTTCAAATCTTAGCAAAATTCAATTTTCAAAAGTATAAAGTTCGTAGCAAAGCTACACATGCAATTAGCTACAATAAGGCACCTAGAGTTGGAATTGAGATGTATTCCTTAATATTGCTTTGGAAGTAGCAAAAGGAGATCATATTGTTAGGCAAGATTATTAAGAGGAGAAAAAATTGGGTGCTGAACTTTGGCTAGTGAAATTAAACTTAGAAGCTAGAATATATGTTATGAAGTTGAGAGGCAAATTGGAGTCATGGCTAGAAGGATTGCAATATACTTAATAAAGGGAGACTCACATCTACCAGGAGGAATATTGATGTTTGCAAAATGAATTTAAATCTTGCATGAATTGAAGTACAAATATTCTACAAAAGGCAACTAAGGAAGTCCATTTTCACATAAATAGAGGGAAATTCTAGCACATTCAGGCTTGGATCTCTTTGCCATCTTCTTGTATGTGATTTCTTTGTTGTTGTCAATTCCTAAAGCAATGTGAGCTACCAATTTGCATCATGTATATTACAAAGTAGTTTGTGATGAGAAGGGACTACATTTTTGGTGGTAAAATGAAGTTTTGAATGGATTATCAAGTCCTTTGTAAATTCATTTCTTCTCTTTTCTTCCCTTGAATGTTTTATTACTGAAACCATATCAAACTTAGTGGCAGGTGATTTAAGTCTGACAGGGCTAGGTTTGAGTATAGTTTTATTTTATAAATATGAATTAAAAATTTAAAGGCAAGATTGAAAGCTAGTTTGTTTTGTATAAGATTTGTACTATATCATAAAGATGAGGAATTCAGAGCAAATATTGCAATTCTCTTTGATATCCATTTTCCAATGATATTTTGAAATACTTTGATTAGTATTACAAAATAGAAAGTCTACCCATCAAGACAAAAGCAATTTTAAAATCAGAATACTTCTACGGCCAAGGGTTTAAACTTTAAACCTGTACATATACTATTGCTATCCATAACTGAGAAATAACTACGAAAACCTAGATGAGCTATTGTTTCTCAATTTATATGGATATATATGTGTTGGTGTTTCCTACTGGTTCTTAGATGTTCTCTAAAGAATAGTCATATCTTCATTAGTTTACTAATTTGAAAGAAATTAGGAAAGGTCTAGTACCTTGTAGAGTCACTATAAAAGTTTTAAAGAAGATTGTGATTTACCTTCCTCTAAATGTGTTACTCGTATAGGGAGATCCTCTCTCCTCTACTTCCTTGATCTTCTTGAGACCTATTCATTCTTATAGTATGTAGTTCAGTTAATTCATATATCATACTAAAAACCCCATCTTCATTATTTTCATCATTGATCTTTGAGAATAGATTCAAAAATGTCATATTGTTTATAGAGATATATGTCTTCTTCTACTACACCCCTGCATGATATTGCATTAGTCATGTAGACTAATTTAACAATTGTGTTCTTACAAGAGCAATTTGAAGTGATGTGGCAAAGCTTGTTGCAAATATAGTAGATTATAGTTTTGGATCGAGGCTTGAGATACTTGCACTTGCAAAGGTAAGTGTGTTCGGAGCATGAAAATGGTGATGATTAAAGGATCACTTACAAAAAAATGAGTTTGTATTTTTTGTGAGAGTAATGCTTGTAAATAAAGGGCTAGCAACCAAAGGGGCTAGTTTAAGGAAATTAAGGATCACAAGACTTGTTTTATTGCTTAGTAAAATTTTGAATATATTTGTTCTGATTGATGAAATGAATTATTTCAATTTGAGCCATATCAATGAGATGAATAAAAGAACAAGTAGCAATAATTGTTGGTGTAATAGGGATATTACCTAGCTACTTCCACTATTAGGTCATTTTTATGCCTTATCATTTAAGTTTAATTAAGGTATACATAGGATACTTATCACTTTATGTCTCATATCATAAGATTAAGATACTTTCATAATCTTATGATATCCTACATGTCTCATCTTGACCTATATAATCAAGGGGTTCTATTTATAATCTCATTCATTCATATTGTAAACTTGCATTCATTGATAGGAATATAGTTTATTCATGTCATATTGATCTTCTCATTTTGTTGTGCTTTCCATTAGACCTCTAGATCTTGGGTGGCTATCTCCATAGTCAAATCTTAAAATATTTACCTTTCTAGATTCTATAAAAGAAATGGTTTTATCAAGAATATCATATGGAATAGCTTCTAAATATTTGCATTCGATAACAATATTGTTAGAGCATTTTGCTTTATAGGAAAATAATCTAAACTAGACTTTTTTTTTCAAGCTAAGACAAAACAAAGTAAGGTAGTACAATAATCACTTTCTCTAAATTGAGAAATTTTGGCAAAATTTTCCAAAAAAATCTCTAAATTGAGAAATTTTGGCAAAATTTTCCAAAAAAATCTCTAAATTAGTCACATAAACATACTTTCTCACTATCTTGTCCTCCATATAACCCCTTGGATCAAATAAGGGTATAATTTTGAATGCTCTCAAGTTATACATAGTAATATCTTTGTCACATTGTTTTAAGTTTAATATCTCATGGCAGTGGTTACTCTTGTTATATGATTGCTATTGTGTAGATGGGTCCTTGAGCCCCGATTTAATCCCATTTTTTTAATCTATATCAAAGATATTCTTGGCATCCTCACTCAATGGTGATCAAGCTCTCCCTACCCAAATTAACCTATCTCTAAATTTGGAAAATGGGTGTAGAAGTTTGAGTATGAGTACTCTTCGGTTATTTGTCATGCTTGTAAGGAGAAAAATAAGGATGAAACTTTCCCTATCTCCCAGGAGATTCAAAATATTGATTCTAATCAAAGGAGTTCCCCTTTGGATTGTTCAAGGATATATAATGCTTTGGGTTCTAATGATGCTTTGGGTTCTAATGATGGATGTGCCAATGATATTATGTCCCTTCATTGTCTCCAGAAAATAGGATTTGGAGAGAAAGGTCCTTCCTTTGTGCTCAATCAAAGAGCTTTGGATCAATTTTTTAAACCACCCTAATTTTAGGATGGTTCATTTTTGCTTTAGTTATTCCGCCTCTTGTTGTTTTGTTGTTTTGGAGCTGTTTTGTTTTGTTGTTTTGTTGGGATTAATGCTTCATCTTTCTCTTTGCACAAGGGATCAGGGCCTTTTCAAAATCCCTTCTTATCTAATTAAAAACACTAATGATGATGGATCATTACAGTCCCCCCTCTATGCTTGGATTTAAAAATAGAATGAACTCTAACTACTTGTTTAATTCTAATAGAATATGACATTAGGGTACCTAGGTAGCATAAGAGGTTGTTCACTAAATTCTTCCACCTTAATGATAGTTAATGTTAAGGATTGAATGAAACAAACTCTTGTTTGTGGATCACCTTCTTAGCCTCCTATGGAAGTCATTCTTTGTGTGGTCTACCATGACCATAATCAAGGTCTTAATAAGTGTATTAGATACTCTCTATTATCAATAAGAGAGTTTTCATAATATAGTTGTGGCAAGTGGTTACAAATAAGATTAGTGGGTCCATACTTCCCACTTGGTTTGTACTTAGAAACATTATCATTTCTTAGTTGTATGGAAACTAAAAATTCATGCATCTAGGCAACAATACACACTAGCTATTATATGATTCCACTAATGAGAAAAGCCTAGTCAATCTTATAGTTTGTGGAATTAGTCATGTCCCTCATATAGAGTATCTATATATGGAGTATTCTTGCCTATAGATTACCTATTATTTTGCTTAATAATGTGATTATTTCACATACATCATAAAAGTTCCCTTCTAATATGTTTGTGCATCAATCTTGAAACCATATTTTTATTAACCAACCAATGATAAGAATTATCTTAAACACGCCTCTATATTTGAATCCCACTAGCTTTGATAATCAACCATAATAACCTTAACAATGCATTGATGGCAACAATGCCTAATAAATCATCAATTATCTTAGGTGAATCTAGCCAAAGCCAACCCATCAAATCCACTAATCTCCCTTGCATCCCAATCATAAAATTTTATGGTTGTTGAAACAAGCTTGGGAGATTGAAGAGATATAAGGAACATTTCAACTTCCAAAATACCGAAGGAACAAAAATAATTAGCTAACACATCTTCTTTTGGGAATTTTTGTATTTAGTTCTTCCTTTGCAAATCAACATACCCTATTTTGGTTTCCCAAATATTTACTAAATAACCTTGAAGATAAATTGGGAAGAAAATCCATCATATAGATATTACTTTTCAATAGCCTTAGAAGACATTGTTTTGTCTATCATTTATTATAATAGCTAATACCCAATTTTTTTACGAGATAACAAGCAAAACCTCCTCTTCACAAACTATGTTTTCCTTAATAATCCAAGAAAGAAAAAAGGAACCCACATAAAAATTACTTACTCCCTACCATGAAGGCAAAAGAACATCCAATTTAAAGATAGATGTACCAAAAGGAAAGAAATATCACCTCAAAATCTATCTTGAACTTATACATTGAATCTATACACACGAGAATCCCCTTAATAACTCTTTCACAACTTTCAATGCTAGAAGAATGAGTGTTTTCACAAGACTTTCATACTATGATATTTATATCAAGATTCACTTGCATAGTTTTAGAGTCAAGCTGACCCATTCTCATGAGTAGTTTACATGAATCCCTCATAAGAATGGATCACTTAGTACTCATTTCATCAAAGTGATGCTCATAGCGGTGAAGCATTAGGGATTCCTAGGAGGTCACCCATACTAATACTACTCTAAATCAAGCACGTTTAACCATGTAGATTGTCCCAAGATCAAACCCATTCAACTTGCCACCCCATTTGCAAAACCCTCATCAAGTGGTGTGCCTTATAAACCATTCATTATAGAGCAACTTTAGCTTATCCATTGACAAGTGGGAGGTGTTGATGTGTTTTTTATGCACATGCGAACATAGAATAAAATACCCAAAAGTAACTTATCCTCTCTTGAACAAAGTTACTCAAATGCTGGAGATTTGCTTAAGGATCACTTGAGACAACTCCAAGGTTCTAGTATGTCAGGTCACAACGTGTGGATAAACATAGTTGGTTGATGTGATTGCTAGTATCACAAGGGGACTTACGTTGAATTGTCAAATGCTTGAATAGCTAGAACTTGATCATCTGATATTTCAATCTCACGATGCTTTTTGTCCTAAACTAACTTGAATTGAAAAAAGGGCAAAAGGTGAAGTGTTAATAAAATCTATTCTAAGGCCTAGACTATAAGAAGATGGATGAATGATTAGATGGAATCCTACTGAGTGAGGTCTCAACATAGGGTTATATGAGACAGGGGTAAGTTCGATAGTGATTTCTCCTCTACAACCTTTGCCAGTCTCTATGGAAATGAGAGCTTGACAACAATCTTTCTCTTTTAGCTAGCTAAATTTTTCAAGAATTTTTTCTCTAGATTTAATATTTCTTTTCTTGCATGAATCTATTAATTTTGAGATAATAGATCTTGCTTTCATGAATTGATCCTAGTTTATCCCTTTAACCCTGATTAATTTATTTAGAGTGTTTAGTTCCATTTTAATCCTTTCTTTTACAAATAAATATTATTAAAAAATTGTATTATTGTTCCAAATTTTGTGGATATTTAGGAGACACAAATAAAATATAAATGTAATCATTCCATATTTTTGTAGGAGATATTGGAATGAGACTAATAGGAAGAGTAGTAAACATGAGTCACAATGAACACTTTATAATAAATCTAAACATTATAAGGAAGAGTAGCTTGGAAAAATAGAAGTGTAATTTATTTTCCAATATGCAAGATTATTACTTGGGAAAGAATCTTGAAAGAGGATTGAAAAGATTCCTTGAGCTAATAGTGTCTCACTTATCCAAAATTATGAGGAAGAATTCATTAATGAAATGGTCATTAACAAGATGGAGAGAATAATAATTAGGAAGAGATAGATTTCACATGCTACTAGGTGACTAGATTGGAGAGAAACTAGAGGCAAATCATTTAGCTTGGCCATGACACAAAGTCTTAGAATACATGCCAACCTTGGTGAATGGAATGAAAATCCCAAACAATTAATGAGTGGTGAGACAAGTAGAGACATCTATAAATTTTTTTTTAAATAAAATAAAGAAAAAATGGGACTAAAACCAAGGGAAATGCACATGGAAAGGATATGATGAAAATCAAAATAAATAGTTTGAAGATAATATTAGTTACCTAAAGGATATTCCACTTGATTATTTGGTATATTATAACTATTTTGAAAATTTTTGAAACCATTAGAGGTACCTTTTTCTTCTGTAGATGAGGCATTCATTCATGTTGAAGTTGTGATAGCTTATTTGACTCTCTATAGACAACAAATTATCCATACGAATTATCATATATACTTGTAACCTCCATCTGAAACCACCTATTTCACTCTTATTCCTTTGTGTACCTCTTTTATTCTTCCATTACCTCTTCACTTACCTAAATTCAATCCAAAACATAGTGTATATAGCATCAAAAAAATTCCATATTTGATTAATATTATCCACAACATATCAAAAAGACAAATACCACACTTACTGTGTCATCAACAAAAAATAATTTACTTACATATTCAAAGAGTTCAATAATGGAGAAACATCCATGCGGTGCTCTACACATGTCCTTGAAGGTTCAAGAAATACTTATCCTCTATTGGTCCAAACTTTAAATCACTTTCCTTGCATGAAAATAATTGCAACCATACACAATTTCCCACCCAATAGATTCTCTCAAACTAGTTTACTATCTTAACATAGGGTCAAGGAAAAGCGGGCCAAAATAGGAATCCAAGTGTCTTAAAAGCCTTCAAGACCATAGTGGTGAGGATTGACTTTCTTTATTTAGTGGTGTCTTTTTGTAGATTAATTAGTTGGGGATTCTATTAGGACCTTTTCCTAATTAAAAAAAATATATAAAGACTACATCCCTAAATATTGTATTTGATGAGCTTAAAATATGCTCATAATTTGGATGTTATGATAAACTTTTAAATGCCTTTACTTTTGTTATTTCATGGATGTTCAGACTTTGTGAAACCTTTTTGGGATATCCTGTAGCAAGATACTTTTATATTCCTGCAGCTCTTTGTGTTGACTTGATTGCATTTATTGCCCCGTTGACCCCCCTAAAATGATTGGTATATCGTATACAGTTTTTGAATGATGAAGTAAATCTAAAATGTGTGATTAATGAATAGATATCATGTATGTGCCATACGCCTTTTCTATTGCTTGTTACCTTTTGTTTTTCAGGTTGTTGAAGAATGATCGAGTCAAGCGCAGCCAATCTCGGCCTTGCAGTAAAGTCCATTTCCTGCACGACTTCGAGGAAGCTCCGGTGAAGACTCTTTGACCGAAATCATGCGAAAGAATTTTAATGACAAAGAGTGGAGCACTAGATTCTCTCTGGATTGGGTTGAATGCATAAATTCATTTATGAAGTTTGTTCCTTGATTCGAGAATATGTTTTACTTCCACGTCTTTCTTTGATGGGGTTAGTTAGTTGCTCTCCTATTTTTAAATAAAGCTTCTCCTCCTGCACGAGAAAAGAGTAAGAGAAGGATAGAATAAGAATAGTAGATGTCATGTAAGAATCAATATGATAATGAAAGACAGAATCTGTTTAACTAGAAGCAGGGTTTGTTGTTAGTCTCCATAACAACAAAACAATGTATATCATTATGTTTTTATGAATAAAGTTCAATGAAGTTCTAAGTTTAGCATCTGCGTAATCAGGAGATGCTTGCTAAGGGGGCCCACTTAGTAGCTATCTGTAGCTAGTTAGTTAGTTGTTCTTTCCTTTTAAGTTTCAGTTTGCTTTCATCTTTAAAGTTTTTATACAAACTCAGCTTTACATTGCTCCTGCAGCACAAGGAATCCATCACTGTGTCTGTTCCTATAGCATAAGGCCAGTTCATAGTTTGTGTTTTAGTTGTAGTTATTATGGTTTCTGTCATAATAAAATCATAGTTGAGTTAAAGAGCTTTGCATTACCTTCCTGTAGCATAGGTAGGATTTCTTTTTAGTATGCATTTCCACTAAGATTTGACCAAAATAAGTTCCTAGTGCATATATTTTGCTGCGCCATTTAAAATATACCTACCCTGGTTTGACAAGTAAATGAACGTCTACAGAGAGAGATATTGGTCACCTATTGGAATGCCCAATTCTGAGGAAAGGTTTTACTGTGATTTTCATATCCTTTTGTGGGTGCGACCATCATTTTTGGCGCCATTGCCGAGGATGGCATCTAGCTAGGAGTTTATGAAAAGTCATTTTTGGCATTAGTTTAGCTTGTTAGTAAAATTTTCTAGATTATTCAAGCCACTATTCATTATATTGCATGGATAGAAGAAGAAGAGATGCCCTGGGAAGGTTCCTCCCTGAAAATCTATTTATTGAACTACCATTTGACCTAGCTGACAATGAACCTGAGAAAAATCCATTCACTCTGTTATTTCAGCAACCAAACATGGCAAATAATTCACCTAATAATCCACCTCTTGCATTTGAGTTTCCTATTGTTCCCCAGGGAGATACTGACAATCTTAAAAAAATTCCCTCTTCTTTGCTTCCAAAGTTTTATGGCTCACAAAAGACCCAGAAACCTTCATGTTTGAATTTGATGTCCTCTATCGCAGTTATGACCACAACACAGACGCTCATAAATTGAAGTTATTCCATTTCACCTTGAAGGAAGGAGCTCTCAGATGGTTCATGAGTCTGGGAAGAGGTGTAGTTGATAGTTGGGAGGTCATGCAGACAAAATTCCTTGAAAAATATAAGGAATATTGTAAGAGCGCCAGCAAGGGTGATGATATATTCCAAATTCAGCAGAAGGATGATGAAAGTCTGGAAGATTACATTTTCAGATTCTTGTTTGCACTACAGAGGAACTCAAACCATACTCTCAACAAGGACTCTCAGAAATTGCTGTTTCTAAAGGGAATTAGTGATGCTTGTATAGATGCCTTGGGCCTGATAGGAGGAGGTGATATAACCCAGGTGCCTTGGGATGATATAAAGAAAATATGTCTTAACTACTCTCGAGCAATAGTTAAGAAAGGTAGAGGTCATCATGCTACAATAGGGAAGTCTTCTTCTGGTAGAGTTTCCCGAATAGAGATAACAAATTTGCTATCTAACTTCATGCAGGACATCATTAATAATATGGCTACGCAACTGGACACTATGCAAGCTCAAAAGAAACATGAGGAGGCTGACGTAGTTTTGGCCGAGTTTTGTCCATACTGCAGACAAAAGAAGCGTGACTGTAGATGCAAGATGGTGGCTAATTTGGAAGCTAAACAACTACCTACTGACTTTAAGCTAGTAGAAGGAGATGATGATCATGTGTTCTTTGTTGCACAAAGGAGACCATGGGCCCAAAGATAAGGTATGCCTCAAGACCCTTTAACTTTTGGTAATTCTTATTCTGGATATAATAACCAATGGAAACATGCATTTGGACCACCACCATCCTAGAATCCACCTCAACCAAATTGGTCTAATTATCAGAACCAGCAATGGCAATCCCCTCAAGGAGGATGGCAGCAGCCACAGGGGCAATGGACCCCACCTTCAGGAAATTGGCAGCAAAATTTTCAATGGCGAGGCCCTCAGTAATGGCAAAACCAGTCTTCTGGATTCCTGTAGCTTCCACAACTGCAACCACAAGCCCTTATGTTGCCTCCTGCAGTAACTGCCACAAATCCTGGACCTCCAAAACAAATGCCTATGCCTGCCCAGCCAATGCCCAATCCCAATAATAAGCCTCAGCAGCCTGCATATCTTGCCGAAGCCAACCAATATCAAGCTTATGCCTTAAACATTAATGACATCCATTTGAGGTCTGGAACTACTTTACCTGCTCCAAAACCGCCTCGGATTACTGAAATATCAGATCCTCCCCATGAAGAATCTACTACACTTGTTGTTCCTACTGAGCACATGCCCATAACAGATACCGTTCCTAAAGAGCCTATTCTGCAAAATCAAGATAACCCACCTCTTCTTCAGAAGTTGCAAAGTACTGCATATAAACCCATGGAACAACCCACTTTTGACATTATGGATCAGCTCAAAAATGTGCATATTCAAATTCCTTTATTTCAGGCTATTAAAGATATTCCTATTTTTGGAAAAGCTATTAAAGAAGCCTGTTTAAAGAAGCCTGGACGAAAGAAAAAGGACCCTCAAATAATTCATGTCTTAGGGAAATTGGCTGATATAATGTTTGGAAATGTAGTTATTCCAAAGTATATTGACCCTGGAAGTCCTGTAGTGCAGATAAATGTAAATGGCTAAGTTGTAAAAAATGTTTTGATTGATTTAGGTGCTGCCATTAATGTCATGACAAAGCATACTATGGACTCCCTGAACATTTCAAACATTAGGTCTACACCCACAGTCCTGCAGCTTACAGATAGCTCTACAGTTAAACCTGATGGGATAGTAGAAGATGTAATTGTCATTCTTGAATCTTGGGAGTATCTTACTGATTTCACAATATTATTAGTTAAGGCAACTTTAGGAGGGTATCTAGTTATTCTTGGTAGACCATGGTTAGCAACTGTTGATGCTTTTATAGGATGTCGTTCTGGAGATATGACCATTTCTGATGGGCAGTCCACAAAGAAATTGGCTCTGTATCCTCCTGCTAGACCTCAGCCAAATTTGTCCCAACTTGTTTGGCCAGATGTGGGGGATGAAATTGAAGAAGCCAATTCTTTGGCTCAATTAATGATGATTCAAAATGACCCATTCTTACAACTTCAAATTGAAGATGCCTTACTGTTTCAAATTCTACAAAACAACTCTAATAAAGGTGGTTCATCTGGTCCAAATGATACTCATTTACAATGTTTCTTGCAGCAACCAGATTCTGAAAGTTCACTGCCTAAACTTCCAGTGATTTTTCATAATTTGCTTCCACAAGAGATACAAACATTACCTATAGACTCTATGAGTAATCTCACAGAGCGAATAGAATTGTCTCAAGATCATTGTTTGAATATCAATAACAAGCTGTCACAGTCTCAACAGGCTAATCTATTAAAAATACTACAAAAATAGCATAAAGCTTTTGCATGGGAATATGGGGACATGCAAGGAATAGATCCTCGAGTTTGTACTCATAGGATATATATCAAAGAAGATTGTTCACCAATTAGACAACCTCAAAAAAGAGTAAATCCAGCACTTAGGGAAATAGTTAAAAGTGAGCTTCAAAAATTGCTTGATGTTAATTTTATTTATCCAATCTCTGACAGTCAATGGGTTTCTCCCTTAGTCATTGTTCCCAAGAAAGGTAGAAAATGGAGAGTATGTATAGATTACAGAGAATTGAACAGTGCCACTAGAAAAGATCACTTTCCACTACCTTTTGTAGATCAAGTACTAGACTCACTGTCTGGCAAAAGATATTTTTTCTTTTTGGATGGTTACAGTGGGTACAATCAGATAAAAATAGCCCCTGAAGATCAAGATAAGACCACTTTTACCTGTCCATGGGGAACATTTGCTTATTCGGTCTTTCCTTTTGGCCTATGCAATGTGCCAGAAACATTTCAAAGAGCAGTAATTAGTATCTTTGCTGATATATCTCATGAATGTATGGAGATTTACATGGATGATTTCACTGCCTATGGAGTCACATTTGAAGAAGCACTGGTAAATTTAGAAAAAGTATTGAAAAGATGTAGAGAGCAAAATTTATCTCTAAACAGTGAGAAGTGTTTTCTAATGATCGAAGAAGGTATTGTTCTAGGTCATCATATTTCAAAAAATGGAATTCAGTTTGACCCTGCTAAAATTGAAGTAATTCAGAATTTACAAACTCCTGCAAAATAGAAAGATGTCACAAGTTTTCTTGGTCATGCACGGTATTATAGAAGGTTTATAAAAGACTTCAGTAAAATTGTCAGTCCACTTTATGCTTTGTTAACAAAGGATTCCCAATTTGAGTGGACAGAGGCCTGTGAAAAATCCTTCCTACAATTAAAGGACTTGCTTACTAAAGCCCCTGTTCTCCAAGGTCCAAAATGGAATTTGCCTTTTCACATACATGCTGATGCTTCTGACTTTGGCATAGGAGTAGTTCTGAATCAAAAAGAAAATTCAGTTGAACATGCTATTTACTTTATCAGCAAGAACCTTCAAGGTCCTGAGCTCAACTATACTATCACAGAAAAGGAGTTGCTTGCAGTAGTATATGCTTTGAATAAATTTAGACATTATGTCACAGGTTATCAGATATTCATCCATACTGACCATGCAACAATCAAATATCTGATGAACAAACCTGCCATTTCTGGTAGGTTGGCACGTTGGCTCCTGTTGTTACAAGAATTTGACATTTCCATAATTGACAAACCAGGGAGAGCTAATGTTGTAGCTGACTTTTTATCAAGACTCCAATCAGCTGCACCTGTTGAACATGAGATCATTGATGATAGGTTCCCAGATGAACACTTGTTTTCCATCGCTGCACATATACCCTGGTATGTAGACATTGCCAATTATCTAGCAGCAAACAGAATACCGGATTACTTTTCTCCAAAAGAAAAGAAATTGTTAATAGAGAAAAGTTTTAACTTTTCCTGGATTGCAAATAGTTTGTTTTATACTGGACTTGATCAGGTAATGTGAAGATGTGTAAGAGAAGACAAAACTTATGACATATTGCATGCTTGCCATGATGAACCATGTGGAGGAGATTTTACAGCAAAAAGAACATCAATGAAAGTTCTTACAACAGGGTACTACTGGCCAATATTACATAAGGATGTTGTGGCCTATACAAGAAAATGTGACAAATGCCAGCGTATGGGAAGACCAACTAAGTTCGATGAAATGCCACTATATCCATAGATAATAGTCACCCCTTTTGATAAATGGGGGATGGATTTTGTAGGGCCAATTGATCCACCATCAAATGGAAAGTCATACATTCTAGTTTGCACGGACTATGTAACAAAATGGGTCGAGGTAACAGCTATGACTCATGCTCGAGATAACAAAGTTGCTGAGTTTCTGTATGAACAAATTTTCATAAGATTTGGGGTTCCCAGAGAGCTTGTAACCGATCAAGGAGCTCAGTTTACATCTAATATGATCACTGCACTAATGAATGACTATAAAATCAAACATAGGAAGTCCAGCCCTTATCACCCTCAAGCCAATGGTCAGGCAGAGGTAATAAATAGAGAAATTGAGGTGATCCTTACAAAGACAGTACAGATACATAGAAAATATTGGAGCAATAGACTTTCTGAAGTAGTTTGGGCTACAGAACTACATGGAAAACAACAACTGGGTTTACACCTTTTGAGCTACTTTATGGGAAAACAACCATGTTACCCATAGAATTTGAGCACAAAACTTTGAGGATAGCTCTTGAACTCAATATAGACATATCTGAAGCACAGAAGGACCATCTCCTGCAGCTAAATGCTTCGGATGAAATGAGAAAAGTCGCCCTGTAGCATACAGAAGCAATCCAATAGCAAAAGAAGAAATGGCATGATCAGCACATCAAAACCAGGAAATTTTCTACTGGAGATTGGGCTTTGTTATATGATTCTAGATAACAAGAAAACCAAGGTAAGCTCACAACACGCTGGCTTGCCCCTATGAAGTTGAAAATGTGTTCGACAATGGAGCTATACAGCTGGTAACAATAGACCTAGTCTGCTTCAAATTGCTAGTGAATGGCCACCGACTCCATTTATACCAGAAACCAGTCTCCAAGGAAGAATTCATGCAGCAGTTCATTCAGGTTCCTCCCGCTACTCTTCCTACATCCGAAGGCTTTTGCCTTTCTCCTGCAGCGTTACCGTAATTTTCAAAAAGCATGCCCATAATAAAGGTTTTTTTTTTACAAAAGGAAACCCTTTTTCTCCATTTTCATTTATCGCCACCATTTCACTTCTTTAACTTCCGTCCATTCATTCCATCTGTTCATTTCATCCACCTATTTCACCCATCCACGTCATCCATCTGCATCAGACTTAATTAAGATATCTTTCCCACTTGTCAATCCATGCAGATGCCATCATATTTCTTCACACGTACGTGCAATTATCAAAGGTACGCCATATCTTTTCTTATCACATATTTGACTTATTTCATTCTATTCATTTACTGCTATGCATGTACTGGTCATTATTACCTGAACTTCTACCTATTTTTTACGACATGTGAGGACACATGTCATACTTTAAGTAGGGGGCGGGGTAATCCATCTTTTAAAACCTATCTTTTCGCCGCTGCCATAACTGCAAAATAATCTATCTTTAATACTTTTCTAGTACTTTCCAACTATGATCACATGCCTTTCTTTATTGCATAATCACGATTAAGACTGCTTGTTCAAAAAAGTTCATTTTTGGAAAAGAAAGAAAGAAATGTGACGGCACGAAAGAGGAAAAAAAAACCAGAATAGAAAGGGAACCAGAGAATTTGAATCTTCAGCAAGGAATCGAGTTTAGCTAAAGGAAAAATACAAACATGGGTGGTCAGTTGGTGTGACATGAGCCTATAGCTCATGAAACATTATTGCAAAATCCGCAAACAGTCCACGCATTCAGCCTCTGTGGATGGTTAAATTATTTCTTGAGCTTAAATGATTTTGATGAGGAGGCTACTGCAGAATTTCTGAGAACCCTTTCTGAAGGGGAAGCCACCGTATGGGGTCTAACAGTTGTTGCAAGCAAAAATAGAATTGCAGAAGTAACTGGGCTTCCAGCCATTAGAGAAAACTTTTCTTCAGACGCTGCAGCTACAAGGGTTGAGTTTTCAATGCCTACTGATGGACCTCTAGAAGTCTCCAAGCATGGATGCAAGCGCGTATCATTTCCTCCTCCTTATTCAGAGTATGCTACTTACATTATCAGGTATTTGACCTGTGAAGGCCATTTTTCCTATCTGCATTCTCATCATTTTAAATTATTGAGCCATATGAGGCATGGGTTAGTTATAAATGTTCCGAATTTCTTGTTAAAATTTTTAGAACACAATGCCCACGGAACTCAACAGGGGAAAGATAATTCTGTCACTCATCATGGCCTTATTAAATTACTGATTGAGCACTCTTTAAGGGATGTCTCATCTCTCTCCTAGCAACAATTTGTTGCCCAAAAGAGTTTGCAAATTCCACAACCCCCTAGGGTACTTACCCCACGACCTCAGAAAAAGAAGAAAGAAAGTGCATCTACCAGTAAAACAGGGCAAGGGTCATCTACTCCTGTAGCACCTGGTCCTACAGCTTTCACACCTAAATCCTTTGCTAGGGTACAAAATAGGTCTGGCACTAGGAGTGAGAAGGGAAAAACAAAGGCAGAAGGGTCCCCAGAATCTGACCCTCATTCTCGGAAAAGGCAATGCCCTTCTCCTACATCACCTTCCCCTATAGAAGTTTCTCCTACAGCAACGCCTATTGCTATTTCTAGTTCACCATCATCCTCTGGTAGGGCAAAGCCCTCTAAATAAATAAGGAAGAGGAAAGCTACCAGAACACCTCCTGCAGTCGCATTAGTGCCAAGAAGGGTTTCCGCAAGGAAACAATCTAAGACCTTCCCTGCTTCACCACAACCAGAGGTGATTGTAATTTCAGAAAAGTCTGTTGAGTCCGAATTTAATGTTTCTCAGAATGTGTCTGAAAATGCTACCCAGAGTTCGTTCGTTCCTGAAGAGGAACAAGTTGAGACAAAAGAAACAAGGCATAATGAGCAAGGGTTACCAAATCTTGATGATTTGGCTACTGCTACTATGCAATTTTCAGAGGAAGCACAGACTTCTCCACCACAAGAACAAGAAGAATTTATCTTGCAGCAAGAGAAAGAACAGACTGAACAATTGAATGTGCCTAGTAAAATTATATCTCATCCTGTAGTTTGTAAAGCCATTGTTGTGCATAAGAGAATGTTTTTAATGGAGTTTCAGGAATATGTTAAAGCTAATTGGGAAACAGTTACATTGCAAACCCTAACTTTCTGATACATAGCCCAGACTGTCATGTAGCAAAGTCTATGGGAAATAGAAAAGAAGAAATTGAAAATTGAAAATTGTTGAGTTGAAAGCAAAAATGGATGAAATGTTGAAAGTAACTGGTCAGATTATGGAATGTAGACCTCCACCCAGAGTTTATGCTCTATGCCTTAAAGAACAGTTTTTATGGTTCCAATTGATGAAAATTTCTAGAAACCAAGATCCTATAATTCATACTGCCAAAGAATTCTATGAAGCATACCAGGCAGCCCCTAACTAGTTAAGGAATTCTCTATGTGAATTCTATTTGCATGGCTTTTTAATACCATTTGAAATAGAATGGAATCCTCTTCTATATATTGGTGATATTCATTTGAGAGTATTTATGTCATGGGTAGCAAATGAGGTGAATTATGGTAGGCAGTGGGAAACATATGAGGAAGTTGAGAAAACAGAGCCTGTTCCATTATGATCTCACAGTTCAAACCCTTATGCAATGTTGAAAGATTGGTTTACTCTGACATATGGCATTAATAATGTTTCAGCAAGAGAGAAAATATTTGATATCAGAAAACAAGTATATGATGAATTCCAGGCACAACAATATTCATTTTGGAAATTAGCATTCACCAGAAGTGAGAAAAGATGGGAGAGGTTAACTGTTGGGTTAAGAAAGTCAGAACCACATGGTCCCTTAAATTTCACAGCAGCTCTCAAATGAACCAGCAGATATATTCAATTGGGACTTCAAACAAGATTTGAACTGTGGTTGCCACTGACATTCAGACCCCCTGTGGTAATGTGGCCACTTTATCCTCACCAGGCTACAAATCTTAACAATGAATTAGAAGACCAAAGGTATGAAAAATGTCGGGATTTCAAAGGATTTTATTACAAGTTTAAAAATTCGTTTCAGAGTCATGTAGCAACCACTGACTTCAGAGAAACCACCAGGAAAGTTAATGCTGGAGGACCAACATTGGGCTAAGTAGGGGGCAGTGATGAGCTTAAAATATGCTCATAATTTGGATGTTATGATAAACTTTTAAATGCCTTTACTTTTGTTATTTCATGGATGTTCAGACTTTGTGAAACCTTTTTAGGATATCCTGTAGCAAGATACTTTTATATTCCTGCAGCTCTTTGTGCTGACTTGATTGCATTTATTTCCCCGTTGACCGCCCTAAAATGACTGGTATATCATATACAGTTTTTGAATGATGAAGTAAATCTAAAATGTGTGATTAATGAATAGATATCGTGTATGTGCCATATGCCTTTTCTGTTGCCTATTACCTTTTGTTTCATAGGTTGTTGAAGAACGATCGAGTCAAGCGCAGCCAATCTTGACCTTGCAATAAAGTCCATTTCCTGCACGACTTCGAGGAAGCTTCGGTGAAGACTCTTTGACCAAAAACGTGGGAAAGAATTTTAATGACAAAGAGTGGAGCGCTAGATTCTCTCTGGATCGAGTTGAACGCATCAATTCATTTATGAAGTTTGTTCCTTGATTCAAGGATATGTTTTACTTCCACATCTTTCTTTGATGGGGTTAGTTAGTTAGTTGCTCTCCTATTTTTAAATAAATCTTCTCCTCCTGCGCGAGAAAAGAGTAAGAGAAGGATAGAATAAGAATAGTAGATGTCATGTAAGAATCAATATGATAATGAAAGATAGAATCTGTTTAACCAGAAGCAAGGTTTGTTGTTAGTTTCCATATCAACAAAACAATGTATATCATTATGTTTTTATGAATAAAGTTCAATGAAGTTCTGAGTTTAACATCTGCGTAATCAGGAGATGCTTGCTAAGGGGGCCCACTTAGTAGGTATCTGTAGCTAGTTAGTTAGTTGTTCTTTCCTATTAAGCTTCAGTTTGCTTTCATCTTTAAAGTTTTTATACAAACTCAGCTTTACATCGCTCCTGCAGGACAAGGAATCCATCACTGTGTCTGTTCCTGCAGCATAAGGCCAGTTCATAGTTTGTGTTTCAGTTGTAGTTATTATGGTTTCTATCGTAATCAAATTATAGTTGAGTTAAAGAGCTTTGCATTACCTTCCTGTAGCGTAGGTAGGATTTCTTTTCAGTATGTATTTTCGCTAAGATTTGACCAAAATAAGTTCCTAGTGCATATATTTTGCTGCGCCATTTAAAGTATACGTCCACTAGTTTGACAAGTAAATGAACGTCTACAGAGAGAGATATTGGTCACCTGTTGGAATGCCCAATTCCCAGGAAAGGTTTTACTATGATTTTCATATCCTTTTGTTGGCGCGACCATCAGTATTCATAATAGAATAAATTTCTGCAATATTGAGACTATATTCATAATAGATTTATAGTGATGAATAAAGAAATATTTAAGATTATCAAAAAATTGATGTTTATTTTCTCCCAACCATCATTGGATATTGGGTGATCTTTGACGCATTATGTCAAATAGTTCATGTTCCTTGTCTAAGCTTACATATTTTGCATGCATGTGTACGTAGGTAGTTGCACTACAACATCTATACTCACTAATCACATTTGGTTGGAAGTTTCCAAATCCATTTCAAACACATCTTTTGCATATCCTGCAATCATAGCATTCCATTAGATTGTGTTTCTTTGATGCATCTCACTAAAAAGTTCATGCGCTTTCATGTCTATACTTCCACCTTTTCCAAACATGTCAAATAGAGCATTTCCAGTCCTAAGCATCTGATATTAATTGCCCTTACCTTCTTTTTTGATGGAAGCCCATACTCTATTCCAAAGCTCCCATTTTGGCACAGGTAGAGAGTACGTTGGCAAATAAAACTGATCAAAATGGAAATCTATTTGTTGCATTGACTGCATTGTGAGCACACTTATGTATTTAATCGATAGCATAAAGTAGGAAAGGACATGAGAATATCTCCTCGCGGAGGTATTCTATGATAGTTGCGAGGTAGATGAGAGTTTCTTATGCCATTTTCTTTGTTCTATGTAGTCAAACGCGAGAACACTATTTGAATTCAAATGCTAACGGTGATTGTCTTTTTAATGGAAACAGATGAGAAGGGACATCAAAGGAAGGAATGGGCCCACAACACACCTAAGCAATCAAAGTTTAGTGAGTGTTGTTTAAGGCTGCCCCCTTAAGACATTATAATTGATTGGCTCTTCACTCCTAAGACCTTCAAAAGTCTTTAATGGCTTCATTGAGTCCTTTTGTCTTCCAAATTCACTTGTACCAACTTGAATTCTCCTTCAATGCTTGATTGCCTATTCACTTGGAATTGAATTGATTTTATAACTAAGAGACCATTTCAATTGTAGGTAGACCCCTTCAAATGACAGGGTAGGCTTCCTTTTATACCTTATATATGTCTTGAAAGCATTTTATGCTGAAGGCTTTAAATTAAAGTACTTTCTCTTCTATCTGGTATTGGTGGAGCAGATCCTTTTATGATATGTAAGTTGAGAATATTTTATAAAAGGTCCCTAAATGAATACACTTTAAACTAATTTTAATATACCTTGAAGTGTGTAATATGGAAGGTTTGTATTCTTAATATCCTGCCCATTTCTTAATTTAAAAGATGATACCTTTATTAAATATCTTTATTAACTTGATTTCTCCTTCAATTCTTGATGAATGCTTGATTGTATGTTCACTTGGAATTGAATTGATTTTATAATTAAGAGATCACTTGAATTGTAGGTAAACCCCTTCAAATGACAAGGTAGGCTTCCTTTTATACCTAATATATGTCTTGAAAGCATTTTATCATGATGGCTTTAAATTAAAATACTTTCTCTTCTATCTGGTATTGGTGGAGTAGAGGTTGCATTGCATCATCCTAGGATACATATTTCTGCAGATACAACACAAGTTAAATGTATCCCAAGTCAATGCAAAGCAACCTCTACTCAAGAGATCACTAAAAAATATAGAAAGAACTTTAATTTAATGCCATCATGATAAAAGTCTTTAATCAAGATAGATAAAATTTGAGTTTTATTGTCATCATTTACTTTGCCAAATTCTTCACACGTAACTCCTGAATCAATTTCCTACTCACAAGAATTTTATTATGTCTCAAATATAGGGAAATAGAAGGCTTCAAATAGAAAAATTGAACATGTAACTAAATCTGTTGACTAACATGAATTACAAAATTAAGAAATGGTTTGATCATCTGAGAGATGTTGTAGACATGTAACTCACCAGCTAAGTTTTTGCAGGTAAGAATTTTTTTTGTTTTGGTTATGGTTGTGGTGTTTATAGGGAGACATTTACAAATTTATATCTATTTTCACTATTTAATGGTTTATGGGTTTGTAATGGTAATTTAATGTTCTTTCATATTTTTGTATATATTCTTTATAATAGCCTATTATATTGATTTGTTCTCTTATGCATTATGGTGTGGGTCAGACGACTTTGTCCTCGGTGCATGAAAGCATTGAAAGAGTTCTACTTTTGAAAATTACATGAAACATTTTTAATTTATTTGATTCAGTGTTATTTGCAAAAAATGATTATCAATGATGTTTCCTTTCTCCAAGAATTATCTAGGATCTTTCCATCAGATAATATGTAACATTGAATGACTAAATTTTTTCATTACAAATGCTTATTTTATTTAATTATTATCTAAGCATGAATTAAAATTTATATCTGTATGGAAGCAGAACATACAAGTTGAAGAGTCATGTGCAAGCAAATTTCCTAAAAGAAGGCAAGCAGACATTATCTTGAATGACATGGAAACAATCTCATCAGCTGCTTAGAAGAGAGCAATTGGAGAATGGCAAAGGAAAGTGTTTAAGGGTGATAAATAGATAGATAGTATGCAATACAAACAAAAAATGTCTGAAGTGTCTAATATGACGTCTCTAATTTATGTCCGAAGGGACTAATTGGTTTTGGAGTTCCTACGAAACCTATTGGGCCACGCTTGGAGGAAATCAATGTGTTCATGCAAGGAGTACCCTTTTCCTATTATGAGAATGATACTTTTGCACCGAGGGATATTTGGAAGTCAATATCCAAAAATTTCTATAGTGTGGAACAAGAGTTGGTGGACTCGAAGTATAATTGTCAGCTTTCAGAAGACCAAGAGGTTATGTACACAATCTCCCAATAGAAGAGTGATTTCAAGAATTACCTCTCCCCCCCATGACTATTCAGGAAGTACTTCCTCAAACAAAGGACTATTGGCCTCCATGGGATTAAAGAAAAAAATTAAAGCATAGACTCTCGACGATGTGGTGGTGTCCTTCGTGAAGAACTGTACACTATAATTGAAAATTCATGAGGGAAACTGCAAGATAGTGAAGAGAAATACAATCTTGAAAAGTGGGAAGAATGGATCTTGGTTTGGGTGGGGCCAAGCTAGGTGGCTCCTCTAGAGGTTGATGAGATAGAAATCATATTAGGATTTGAAAAAGATCACACTCGTGGAACTTCGTGTGCAAGTGATCGATTGTGGTGTTTGGGTAATGCATTCCAAATGGGTAATGTCTTGATTAAAGACTTTTTTCCTCATGGCATGCAATTGTATCTATTTGGAATGCATTACCCAAACACCACAATCAATCACTCGCACATGAAGTTCCATGAGTGTGATCTTTTTCAAATCCTAATATGATTTCTATCTCCTCAACCTCTAGAGGAGCCACCTAACTTGGCCCCACCCAAACCAAGATCAATTCTTCCCACTTTTCAAGATTGTATTTCTCTTCACTATCTTCCAGTTTCCCTCTTGAATTTTCAATTATAATGTACAGTTCTTCACGAAGGACACCACCACATCATCTAGAGTCTATGCTTTAATTTTTTTCTTTGATCCCATGGAGGCCAATAGTCCTCTGTTTGAGGAAGTGCTTCCTAAATAGTCATGGGGGGCAGAGGTAATTCTTGAAATCGCTCTTCTATTAGGAGATTGTGTACATAACCTCTTGGTCTTCTGAAAGCTGACAATTATACTTCGAGTCCGCCAACTCTTGTTCCACACCATAGAAATTTTTGGATATTGACTTCCAAATATCCCTCGGTGCAAAAGTATCATTCTCATAATATAAAAAAGGTGCTCCTTGCATGAACACATTGATTTCCTCCAAGCGTGGCCCAATAGGTTTTGCAGGAACTCCAAAACCAGTTAGTCCCTCCGGACATAAATTAGAGACGTTGCATTAGACACTCCAAATATTGTTTGTTTGCATTGCATACTATCTATCTATTTATCACCCTTAAACACTTTCCTCTGCCATTCTCCAATTTCTCTCTTCTAAGAAGCTGATGAGCTTGTTTCCATGTCATTCAAGATAATGCCTGCTTTCTTTCTTTTAGGAAATTTTCTTGCACATGACTCTTCAACTTGTATGTTCTGCTTCCGTACAGATATAAATTTTAATTCACACTCAGATAATAATTAAATTAAATAAGCATTTGTAAAGAAAAAATTTAGTCATTAGATGTTACATATTATCTAATGGAAAGATCCTAGACAATTCTTGGAGAAAGGAAACATCATTGATAATCAGTTTTTGCAAATAACACTGAATCAAATAAATTAAATTGTTTAATGCAATTTTTAAAAATAGAACTCATTCAATTCTTTCATTCACCGATGACAAAGTCGTTTGACCCACATCATCTCTCACCATCAGAATTCTGATGACAACTAATGAAATACTCGACAAGGATGTTGTGCATCTGATGACACTCCTCTGTCCGAATTTTATCCTTTGGAGTCAGAATTCTGATGATAGCTCGAGATCGTGATGGTATTCTTTCAAGGTATGAGCATCCATGGTGGCCATCGGAAAGGTTAGAGGTGATGTTGGAATTGTGATGACAACAAGGATAGTCGGAACTTCCGACACAAAGTTTTCGATGAATTTTTTTGTCGGTAGTGTGACGAAATTTGGTCAGAATTCTAACTATTTGCCATCGAAATCTTCACCCGAATGTACTATTGCTATTTATACCCATTCTTTATCTAGTGTATGAACATCTTGGCTTGTCCGTCTTTAAGGAATCTAAGGAATATTTTCTTATCTATCTTCATTGTAACATATACCTTCAAAAAGATGCAATGGAGAATGAGTCCATGAAATGACTCAGTAAGGGCCCTAGATTTACCTTGCAACTTATCTTCATTTCTAATTTTTTAGATATGTCATAAAATTTCAATAGATAGAATATGCCAAAATAGGTTAGTACTCTTTCTCAAGCACTTAATGTACCTAGTGAGAACATCTAAAATAAGAATCTGATTAGGAATAGAAATACCAGACAACAACCAAATTTCTCTAGCAATATTACTCTCAAAGAAAATGTGCCTAACAGACCCAGACAATCTACACACATTGCAGATATCACTATTAATATGATCTTTTCTAAAGGGAAGCCTGCTAATAATCATCAGCCATTTAAAACATGTTTTCTTAGGTGTAGTAGGGCTGCTCCAGAGTCATCTAAATATCTTCTGTCACTGTTTTATAGAGAAGTCTGCATACCACAAAGTGTTAGCATACTTTATAATAGATTCATCATATGAGAGGGTATTATAGACATTAATAGATTTGATATTGGAAACATAAATAGTATTATTTCACATAAGATCATTACACCTTTCATTATTTATCTTATGGCATTTAGGAAATTGCAGAACTGCACATGCATGCTTCACCATATTGTAGGTTCTTTTTTGGGAAATTTGCAGATCATATCTAACTCTAAGGCTATCCCAGTTAATAAGCCTATCATTCTTAATAATGTCTTTAAAGAAGTGAATGCCTTTAATGGCCTAGGTTTTAGTAGAGCACCCTTGAGTAAGCGCGAGAGGTTTAGAAGAGTGGAAAACGTTCCACTAGATAGACCTATCCCCATGAATGTGGTCATTGTTGCTAGATTCCAAACTGGTGTAACCATTCTAGAGGTTCCTCTCTCCACCCAAGCTGGGTAGATTTAGCATGAGAGATTTTTTCCCTTGAAATCTCACCTAAGAACTTTCTTTTGCACTCTAAGGCTTCCATTTTTTGCTTGGTTAGTTCAACAAAAAGTGCAGTTTCATCAACAAATTGAGTATGAATCAGTTCAAACCCATTAGGAAGCATAACACCTCCTATTTTAGGGGATATGGTGTAGTCTCTTAATATATAGTATAGGGAATCAGAAGAAATAATGAATAGCACAGGGGCAAGAGGGCATCCCTATCTAATAGAACTACCGAGTTTAATTACCTGAGTGAGAGAGTCATAAATCTGCACCTGTACTGACACATCTTTAAGGAGAATCTTCACAAATTTACAATATTCCACTTGAAATATAAAGGCTTCTAGCATCATCAAAATAAATTCCCATTTGACCCTATCATAGGCCTTCTCAAAATCTAAAAGAAACATGACCACATTCTGCTCGGAAACATTTGCCCAGTCTATTGCCTCCCAACTAGTAATTATATTCTTTAGGATGAATCTTCTTTTAATGAACCCTATTTGTGTGGGACATATGAATTTTGGTAGCACATTCTCAAGCCTAAGAGCAAGAACTTTGGCTAGAATTTTATAAGAGACATTGAGGCGAGTAATGGGTGTTCAATTTTTTATGAGTGACTTGTCCCCTTCTTTGGGTAATAGCTTAATAGTCCCTTTATTGATAAATTCTCCTAGGGAACCATTTTCATAGGCCTCAGTATATATCTCATTAAATTAATTTGATTAATTCATTGAATTGAATTGATTTTATTTGATTAATTGATTTGAATTAATTTGATTAATTCGGTGAATTCATTTCATTAATTGATTTGAATTAATTTGATTAATTTGTTGAATTTAATTGATTTGATTTGATTAGTTGATTTGAATAGCTTTTTTATTTGAATTGATTTCATTAATTTAATAATTAAATCAACAATCCAACAAACTAAATCAAATCAACAATTAACAGTTCAACTAACTAATTAATTTAATAATTGATTGGTTTTAATTGGTTTGATTAATTGTTTTGAATTCATTTGATTAATTTAGTGAATTCATTTGACTAATTGATTTGAATTAATTTAATTAATTCATTGAATTGAATTCATTTGATTTGATTAATTGATTTGAATCACGTTTTTATTTCAATTGATTTGCATTAATTTGATTAATTCATTGACTTGAATTGATTTGATTAACTGATTTGAATCAGGTTTTGATATAAATTGATTTGATTAATTTAATAAATAAATCAACAATTCAACTAACTAAATTAAATCAACAATTAATAATTCAACAAGCTGAATATCAAGATTTATCAGGTAAAATAACATGATCAATTCTACTTGAAGTAATTATAAAAATATAACATAGACACATAGACACATGTAATAAACAAAAAAGTAATCTCATCAAAAAATGTGTGTCTGATATGTACAAGTGTTAGATACATAAACAAACATCTACAAGTGTCTAATATGTATATAATCTCATCAAACAAGTATCAGATACATATATGTAAAAAAAAAGTACATGTATTGTACATATAATCTCATGAAACAATGATAATATATAAACTAAGTTAGTCGACCCTCCACTGATCCATGTCTTGAATGTTGTCCTTGCAAAAGAAAGTACATGCAAGAACACATATATATAATAACATGCAAATATTATCTAACTATAAGTATGCAAATTTTACTTCAACATAAGTACATGTAAATTTTACCTAGTTTGATCCATCATCTGCACCACCAGAGTGTGCATGGGCCATAAGTATCCGAGATGAAGAACTCAAACGTGGTCTAGGAACCTAGATCATGTATAATTCAAAATTAAAATTGCGTTGACTAATAATTTTGAAATTGAAATCCTCTATTTAAAATCAATTAAATAATATGACCTTACAGAAAAAAAAAACAATGTGTATGTGTAGGAGTAGAAGGAGGTTGCAAATCTACTAATGTCTCCAATGTAATAAGACGCTATATATAATTCAAAATTTGAGTTGTTTTAATTATTTTCAAATTGAAACCCACTATTTAAAATTAAATAAATAATATGACCTTATAGAAAAACAATGTGTACCTCACAAGACTCAAAGGCTCTCCCAATCTTGCTGACCTCGAATGAATGGAAGGACATGTGGTCAATGTCTATATACAATGATGTATCCTCTAAAATTTCAATAAGCAGACTGGTATAGTAATCATGAGATCGAGCAAGAGCTATAAAACTAATAAGTGGTAGTAGTGAAGGTTGTAGTGGCTCAAGGGTCCAATTTCCTTGTGTAGGCAAAGGAGGAGGTGTGGGATCAACTGATGTATGTGGTGGAGGGTTTCTAGGATACACCATAATTCCCTCATCTCTCCCAATATCATCATGAGATTCTCTACCACCATGGCTGCTAGATCCACTTCTGTGTACATGTTGTCTCACCCGTGTTGGTACATCCTTGAGTGGGATCTCAAGAATAAAAGAAAGAAGTGTATATGAATCCAATAAATCACTAAACAACAATGCACTCATCTACTGCAAACGATCAACCTCTATCTACAGTGCAATGTCAAGTAGAGATGGTATATCTACATGAGCGTAAGGACCAGCAACACTACTAGATGTCGCATCTATAGCTTGCGGAATGGTACCCTACGATCACAAGAAATATCTCCCAACATGATCAGATGTCATCTAGTCAACCTGAGTGGTAATCTATGCAATGCTAGAGTAGATAGGTCACCTAGCATTATCAGTTGTTGCATATGATTCCTGTGATAACTCCAAACATTTTGGTAGCACCAAAAGGTTTGGACCAACTAATACACGTTTAGTAATTAGCATGGGTACATCAAGTCATCTAAATTTATCATTGAGCCTCCCTCTCCCCTATTAAGAATGTAGCCTCATTCGAATTAAAGCAAGCAACATATAGTGACTATTTTAGACTAAGCATCGTTAAACCCAAGCACTGTTAAGTATTTTAATACATAACTAAAATGGTTACTCTTGCAATATGAAGAGTCATGTTCATGTAGGGTCATGACTCTATGTGGCATAAGACATGCAGAAGTCATGCCTCTATGTGGACATGACTTTTCAAATCCATACATATACCCAACTTCAATGCTTGCTAGTGATTGATATCAATTATAGTGGAAATCTCATGATCAAGTAAGTAGTCGATAATATCAAAGCTTAACTGACAGAATTTATTCATATCAGAAATATCATCAAATTTTTGTTCTTCTATATATAGTTTGTAGACTATTGTTTCTCTATCTCTGATCTAGATTCCTTAACATGGTATGAGAGCCAAGTTGGTAGAGAAATAAATAATAGATAGTGACACTTTTAAATTAAAATTTAGACTCGCATTCAGAATCAAAGAAGGAACAAACAATCATGTTGAAGAATGTTAGAGTGGAGGATAAACTCAAAGGCGTATCCAACTTTATCAGAATAATAACAATTCTTCAAGAACTCGATCTAGATACATACATAGAAGAAGATACAAAGATGCTTTAAGATGAGCCAGAGAAAACAACTTGGAAAAGATAGAACAACAAGGCTAAGAAAATAATAATTGATGGTGTTAAAGATCACATTCTTCCAACCATATCAAAAGTAAATACATCTTATGATATGTTCAAGACCATTACAATTTCATTTGAAATAAAAAATGCAAGCAGATTGCTCACCTTAAAACAACAATTAATGCATATCTACATGAACAAAGGAGAAACAATCACATCCTATTTCATGAGGATTTTAGAGTTGAAAGATCAATTTTCAAACACTGGGAATAATGTAGATGATATGGAGCCATCTCTAATAGCACTTAAGGGATTGCCTTCCAGTTGGGAATCCTTTATTCAAGGAATTATTGCTCAACCAACACTACCAAAATTTGATCAACTTAAGAATGATTGCACTCAAGAAGAATCTTGACTAATTACAAGAGGGATGGGTCTAAACAAAGAAGGAGAAATTCAAGCCCTAAATGCTAACTCAAGCAATAAAGGGAAGAAAAGGAACATCAAACTGAAGAGAGGAAATAATCACAAATGTAGGGACTTCTCCAAGATTCAATGCTACAGGTGTGATAAATTTTGACACACTCATAGGTTCTACCCATAAAGAAAGAAAGCTCAAGAAACAATAGATGAAGTCAAGGAAGTAGAGAATCATCTATTCTTCTTAGCCTTATCAAGCGAATTAAACTCAAACAAACATATGTGGATAATCGATAGTGGAGTGTCACGACACATAACCGTAGTTAGAGATCAGTTTGAAACCTTTTAAGGGTACTCAACTGAAGAAGTTACAATAGGAGATATTTCTACCTATTCAGTGAAAGGAATTGGGACCTGCTCAATTCAATTAAGAATAGGAGTTACATTACAATTGGAAGATGTTCATTTTGTACCAGGTATCAAAAGGAATTTGGTCTCTATATTAGGACTAGTTGATCAAGGATATCATGTCACCTTCGAGGAAGATAAATTTCTACTCTGGCCTAAAAATTCTAACATAAAGATTGCTATTCCTATAGGATCTAGAGATGGTAGTTTATACAAACTATGTAATACTCAAAAGAAAATGCTAAATCATGAAGTATCTAATTCTAATGAAATTTAGCATAGAATATTAGGACACTTTGATTTAGTGCCCTACCTTCCATAGGAAAGATCACCATGGGATTACCTAATCAAAAATCTGATCATGTTGGAACTTGTAAAGGATGTGCTCTAGTGAAGAACTCAAAGGGTTCTTTTCCATCAAGTGAACACAAATCAAAAGTTGTACTAGAACTTGTCCACACTGATTTGTGTGGTCCAATGTCATTACCATCACTAGGGGCATTTATGTATTACGTGATATTTGTTGATGACTACTCTAGGAAAACTTGGATCTATTTCATAAAACTCAAAGAATCAAATGAAGTGTTATTAAAATTCAAAGAATTTAAAGCCCTAGTAGAAAATCAAACTGGGAAGAAAATCAAAACTCGAAGATTAGAGATAATGGGGGTGAATATATCACTGAAATTTTTAAAGAATTCTACATTTTTATTGGGATTAAGAGGGAGTGTACAATACCTTATAATCCTCAATAGAATGGAGTTCCCGAAAGGAAAAACATAACCATCATCGAAGCCGCTAAAGCCATGATGCATGATTAAAATCTACATATCTCATTTTGAGCTAAAGCATCAAACACAACTATGTACATTCAAAATAGATGCCCTCATTCAATTGTTGAGAATATAACACCTGAAGAAGCCTTTACAAGGAATAAACTAGATTTAAGCCATCTAAGAATCTTTGGTTGCCACATGTATATTCACCTTCCTAAAGAAAAGGAGAACCAAAATAGAACCCTCTGGAAGAAAGGTATATTTGCTGGCTATAGTGAAACCACTAAAGGATACATAGTCTATATTCTAGGACGAAGATCTACTGAAATTAGTAGAGATATAAAATTTAAAGAAGATGTTGTTTATAAACTCTCTCTAAGTGCAGAAGATGATCAAACCACATAATTAGATGAAAATATTCCAATTGAGAATCAAAGGGAGAATAACATAGAAGATCATGAACCTGAATCATCTATTTTTGAGAATGCTGAAAATCCTAACAACAAGAAAAGACTACTATGGGCAAGAAAGATGATTGAGGAAAATAATTTGGAACTTGATGAAATCTTCAAAGATAATAAGAAAACAAGAGGTTAGTAATGTTGGCATATGTGGAGAGTTTGATGACATGATGGGATTGTATGTTGTCATTGACGTTAATATGCTGAAGTATGAACTGGTATATTGAAGTAAGAAAACTAGCAAGTGAACTAGTATGATGATATGAACCGGTATATGCAAAAAGTGAACCATTATGTTGGAGTGTGAACCAGTATATGGAAAGTTTGTATCGGGGTTTCATTTGATATGACTATTGGTTGGTAGTCTTAGCTTCAGGGTTTCCGGTTGATGCATTCCAAGTCTGTGTGATTCGACCGATGATATCATGTGGTGAGTTAGCATTAAAATGAAGATTAGATCGCATTACCATGTCAGCCTTGTGCATGTGAAGGATCTCCTTGAGGATCTTGCATGAAGAAAATTGATTCTATCTACCTCAGGAATATGGAAAATCTTAGTAAACCGTGGAGAGCACGTGATGGGTTATCAGATTCCAAAAGCGGTGAAGAAGGGACGATGGAGAACGTCTTGAGATTTGTTCAAGATTGTTTTATCCTATGTAATGTGTTTAATTGGCCAGGATTGGACCGGGTGTATTGTTAACCTAGATGCTTAGGGTTTTAGGTTTTGGCCATTGACCTAATTATTGTCTATAAGGTCGATGATGATTTTCATTTCAAGTTGAAGGAAAATGAATGTATGTGAGGTGATTCTTTCCAAACCAAAGGAGTAAGCAGAGATTTGCAAAGTGTGATTGCAGATGTAAAGAAATTGAAGCGGATCTGCCTTAACATTAAGTGTTGTTATCATACCAGTGTATTACTTGTTGATTTCTAACCATTTCAGCAGATGGAAAATCCCTTTACCGAGTAGCTTTAACAGGATTTTTATAAATCCTTTAATAGGGTGACTTAAAATCATTGAGTTCTTCAAATCCTTTTACAAGGTAACCCTTAATAGGGTTTTAACCTCTAACCGGGTATTTAGCCATCCCTTAACCGGGTGATCCCTAGCAGGATCGGTTCCTAGCAGAACCAGTTATAAAGTCTTTAACCGAACTAGGCTCCTAATAGAGCGAACTTTAGAAGAGTTTAAGAACAACTTGTGGGTATTCATCACCACCATGGTTTTTTCGAGTTGAGTTGCCACATGAAAAAATAGTCTGTTATGTGTGATTCTTTTTCATGTGATGTTTTAGTGTGTTCTGTTAAGCGGTAATGCAAGCTGATCCAATGGTCATTGTATTTTTGATGTATTACTTTCTTAAGCATATGGGTAAAGTTGAGATGAGATATTAGGTTTTGAGAAGATCTATATGTTACCGGTTTATGTCTTTTACAGTCATACTATGTTTTACTAGTAGTGCCTTGATTTAGATTGGTGATATTGTTTACCAGTTAGTGCAGTCTTTGTAGTTTAAGTTGTTTAAGAAGTTTTTGTCTATACTGATACAGCCCCTCCCCTCTCAGTATCTGTTGGGTATTTACTGTTCATCATTATTCATCAATTGGTATCAGAGCATCCTCCAGGTCCTCTATGTTTTAAGCTTAACTGCTTGAGGAAAAGATCCTATTCTAATGATGAAGAGGGAAGGTCCTAAGGTCAACAAAGATAACTTTAAGATATGGAAGGACAAAATGAAGATCTACATTAAAATCATCGGTGCTCAATACTAGAACTATGTTGAGAATACTTATGTTGTCCCTACCGGTACCCTCACTGATGATCAAAGAAGAGAAATTCAGGAGAATGGGAAAGTCATGGAAGCTCTTATCAACAGTCTATCTGATATTGAGTTTATAGATGTTCAAGACAAAGACAATCCTAAAGATGTATGGGATACCCTAGAGACTATCTTTTGTGGTGATGAGCATGTGAAGCAAGATAAGAAAGAGAGCCTTAGGGGAAAATTTGAAGATATGCAGATGGTTGAAGGAGAGACCATTCAACAATATGGGATAAGAATCAAAACTGTTGTAGGAGACATCAAGAGTACATTAGGAAAAAAAGATGATCCCACCATTGTTAGCAAATTTTTAAGATCCTTATTACCGATTTATGCAATAAGGGTTGCCGCTATTCAGGAGTTGATATTTATTGACAAGACAAAGGTATCCCTTGACTCTATCATTGCTAAGTTGACTGCATATGAGCTAAACAATTATGATGGAAGTGTTCAGAAGACTGAATTAGTCTTTAGAGCATCTACTGCACTATCTAGAAAGGGAAAAGAGGTTGGTACTAGCTGTGAACCCAGACAAAGCAGGGATATGGATGATGAGGAAATCCTGATGGAGTTTGAAGCTCTTCTTGCCAAGAGACTTCCTAAGGGAACTGGAAAATATAGAGATAATCTCCCTTTGAAATGTTTTTCTTGCAATAGGATAGGACACATTGTTCTTAACTATGCCAATAGTGATAATAAGGACAAACCGTAGAAGTTTAAAAAGTTCAAAGGAGAAAATAGGAGAAATTGTCTTGTTGCAGTCAATGAAGGTGTCACTGATGATGAATTAGGAGATGAAGAAAGAAAAGACATAGTATTGGTAGCTACTAAGGAATCAAACAAGAAGGCTATTGTCTCCTGCTTTGATAATTCTAATGAGTGGATTGTTGATAGTGGATGTTCTCACCACATGACTTGTGACCAGAGGATGTTTCTATCTTTGGAAGAGTATGATGGAGGTGTAGTCTGATTTGGTAATGATGCACCATGTATGGTAAAAGGGAAAGGGTCAATCTCTCTGAATGGAAAAATTAGTGCTGATAATGTGTATTGGCTAGAAGGTCTCAGGCATAACCTTTTGAGTGTTGCCCAGCTGAAAGATAAAGGACTCACTCTAGAATTCAAAGATGGAGTGTGAAAAACAAAAGAAACGAGTGTTGAACTGATGGCCACCGATATGCAGACCAAAGGTAACTTATTTCAATTAAATACAAATATCAGTCAATGTCTAATGGCTAAGTTTCATGATAGTTGAATATGGCATAAGAGACTTTGCCATGTAAATTTTGATAATATTGTGAAGGATAGTAAGATCAAGTCAGTTATAGGATTGCCTGTGTTGAACAAACAAGAGAATCCTTTGTGTAGAGAATGTCAACTGGGGAAAATGTCTTCCTCAACCTTTAAAGTTAAATATTTCATAGCAGATAATTTACTTGATCTTGTGCACACTAATTTATGTGGTCCTATAAAAACTAGGACTGTTCAAGGAGATACGTACTTTATGATTCTTATTGATGATTTCTCAAGAATGATGTGCATCACATTCTTGAAAGACAAGTCTGAAGCTTTTGGAAAGTTTAAAGCCTTTACAGCACTAGTTGAAAAGGAAAGTGGTAAGAGGATTAAATGCCTTAGAACCAACCAAGGAGCTGAGTTCACTTCTGGTGAATTCAATAAGTAGTGTGAAGAGAATGACATCAAGAGGCAACTATCTATCCCTCAGACTCCACAATAGAATGGCCTAGCAGAAAGGAACAACTAGTCTATCATTGAAGCTACCAGAATGATGCTGATTCAAGGGAAGGTTGCTCACACTTTTTGGAGAGAAGCAGTGAGCACTGCAGTCTACACTATGAATTGGGTACTCATCAAGAAAGGTAAGGATAAAACTCTTTATGAGTATTGGACCGGTAAGACTCCAGTAGTAAGCTACTTTAGAGTGTTTGGTAGCAAGTGTTATATCAAGAGAAGTGAATACCAGAGCAAGTTTGATGCAAAATGTGATGAGGGAATATTCCTAGGGTATTCCACTAAGAGAAATGCTCTCAAGTGTTTTAACATTAGGAATTAGAGAATTGTTGAAAGTATCAATGTTAGAGTTGATGAAACCTTTGAGAAACCTGAGGAAACCAACAGCGAGTGAATGGTAGATGAACTAGATGTAGCCTTCTAGGAACCAGTTGTAAAACAACCAAGTACAAGTAATAGTGCTCCTACACAAGTAGATGCTGATGAAGATTAGGATGAAGAGGAAAAGCAAGAGGAATCAGTTAAGATCATTCCTAGGTATGTAAAGTTGCATCATGATCCAAAGCAGATCATAGGGGATAAGGATGTGGGAATACTTACAAGAAGAAAGGTCAAAGAGAATTCTTGCATGATTTCTGAATTTGAGCCTAAACATTTAAAGAGGCACACAAAGATGAAGACTGGATTAAAGCTATGGAAGAGGAACTTGATTAGATAGAGAAGAATGGTACATGGTCTTTGGTACCTAGACCTGAGCACAAAAATGTTATTGGCACCAAATGGGTTTTAGAAACAAGCTAAATGAAGATGGCATAGTTGTAAGAAAGAAAGATTGGTATGTAAGGGATATGCTCAAGAAGAAGGAGAAGACTATGGAGAAACCTTTTCTCCAGTAGCTAGATTGGAAGGATTTCAAATTCTACTTGCATATGCAACCTTCAAGGGATCCAAAGTGTATCAGATGGATGTGAAATCTACATTCCTGAATGAAATACTTGAAAAGGAAGTGTATATAGAGCAACCAGATGGGTTTTCCCTATCAGAAGACAATGATATGGTGTGTAGCCTATATAAAGCCTTGTATGGATTGAAGCAAACACCTAGAGAATGGTATGAACATTTACACTCCCATCTTGTGAAGATTGGATTTGAAAGAATAAGTGAAGATAGCAATATCTATCTGAAGATAGAAGGAGATCAAATTCTGATCTGTGAAGTGTTTGTTGATGACATAATTTTTGGTGGAGATGACAAGATGAGCCATGCATTTGTAGATGAAATGAAGAAGGAAATCGAGAAGTCACTAATCATAGAGATTAAGTTCTTCATTGGACTACAGATTCAACAAATGAAAGATAGTATCTTTATCACCTAGTCCATGTATGTCAAAGAGGTGTTGAATACCTTTGACATGGAAGACAACAAACCGGTTGGTACATCGATGATGACCGGTTGTAAATTGTCAAAAGAAGATGACTCAGTGTTGGTAAATGAGAAGGAATACTTGTCAATGATTGGTAAGTTGCACTATGTAGTACACAATAGATCAAACATTTCACATGTAGTGGGCATTGTTGCACGTTGCCAGAAAAGTCTAAGAGAATCCCACTTGGTAGTAGTCAAGAGGATTCTTAGATATCTAAAGGGAACTATAGATTATAGATTGTGGTAACTATACAATAATGATTTCAATCTCAAAGTGTTTACTAATGTTGTATCTCTCAGTCCACAATAGAAGCAAAATATGTAGTAGTATTTATGAACTGCACTTAGACATTTTGGATGAAGCATGTATTAAGTGGTTTCAAAGTCCCTATATCTGAGTCGGTGAGTATATTTTGTGATAATACAAGTGCAATTAATATTTCCAAGAATCTGGTATTGTATTCTAGAACCAAGCACTTTGAGCTCAAGTATCATTTCTTGAGGGAGAAATTTCAGAACAAAGGGGTTGTATTGGATTATGTTTCCAGTAAAGAGCAGTTAGCAAATGTATTCACCAAGCCTCTATCAAAAGATACATTTACCTATTTAAGAGGTGAATTAGGGGTTCTACCCCTTCAAGAGGTGAACTAAAGGTATGTGCTCCACATCAGTCAGGTATTGCATTGTCAAATCTTTTGTAGGATTGATGTGTTGAAGGATGCTACTCCTTAGGGGGAGCAACATAGTAGATCATGGATGTTTCTATCTCCACTTTGGCATTGTTGTCAAAGGGGGAGAAGATGTAAAGAAGAGAAGATATATGTAGTATTGAAGACATATAATATGGAAGAAGATGTAGAGATATCTTTATGTATTGCCATCAATGCCAAAGGGGGATATTGTTGGCATATGTGTAGAGTTTCATGACATGATGGGATTGTATGTTGTCATTGATGTCAATATGTTAAAGTATGAATGGATGTATTGAAGTAAGAAAATTGGCAAGTGAACCGATATGATGGTATGAATGGGTATATGCAAAAAGTGAACTGGTATGTTGGAGTGTGAACTGGTATATGAAAAGTTTGTATCAGGGTTTCATTTGATATGACTACCAGTTGGTAGTCTCAGCTTCAGGGTTTCCAGTTGATGCATTCCAAGTTTGTGTGATTCGATCGATGACATCCTGTGATGAGATAGCATTGAAATCAAGATTATATTGTGTTACCACATCAGCCTTGTGCGAGTGAAGGATCTCCTTGAGGATCTTGCATGAAGAAGATTGATTCTATGTACCTTGGGAATGTGCAAAATCTTATTAAATGGTGGAGAGCACATGATGGGTTATCAGCTTCTAGAAGCAGTGAAGAACGAATGATGGAGAATATCTTGAGATTTATTTAAGATTGTTTTACGCTATGTAATGTGTTTAAATAGCTAGGATTGGACTAACTGTATTGTTAACCTAGATGCTTAGGGTTTTAGGTTTTGGCCATTGACCTAATTTTTCTCTATAAGGGTGATGATTATTTTCATTTGAAGTTGTTGGCAAATGAATGTATGTGAGGTGATTCTTTCTAGACCAAAGGAGTAAGCTGAGATTTGCATAGTGCAATTGCAGATGTAAAGAAACTGAAGCAGATCTACCTTGGCATTAGGTGTTGTTATCACATTAGTGTATTTCTTGTTGATTTCTAACCATTTCAGTAGATGGAAAATCCGTTTACCGGATAGCTTTAAGAGGCTTTTTCTAAATCCTTCAATAGGGTGACTCAAAATCACCGAGTTCTTCAAATCCTCTTACAAGGTAACCTTTAAAAGGGTTTTAACCTCTAACTGGGTATTTAGCCATCCCTTAACCTAGTGATCCCTAGCAGGATCGGTTCCTAGCAGAACCAGTTGTAAAGTGTTTAACCAGACTAGGCTCCTAACAAAGCAAACTTTAGAAGAATTCAAGAACAATTTGTGCGTATTCATCCCCACTGTGGTTTTTCCCAGTTGGGTTTCCACATGAAAAAATAGTGTGTTATGTGTGATGCTTTTTCATGTGATGTTTTAGTGTTTTCTATTAAGCAGTAATGCAAGATGATCTAATGGTCATTGTATTTCTAATGTATTACATGCTTAAGCATATGGGTGAAGTTGAGATGAGATATTAGGTTTTGAGAAGATCTAGATGTTTTTGGTTTATGTCTTTTACAGTCATACTGTGTTTTACCGGTAGTGCCTTGATTTAGATTGGTGATATTGTTTACCAGATAGTGCAGCCTTTGCAGTTTAAGTTGTTTAAGAAGTTTTTTTCTATACTGATTCACCTCCCCTCCCTCTCAGTATCTATTGGGTATTTACTGTTCATCATTATTCATCAAATCATGCTATGTTGCACTCATGATTGAGCTTACAAAATCTGAATAATCAAATGTTGAAGAGGCTTTAACATGTCAAGCTTAGAAAGATGTAATAATTGAGGAATACTAGTCTGTCTTAAAAAATGATGTCTAGGACATTGTATCTAGACCAAAAGGCAAATCGGTTGTCTCTTCAAAGTGGTTATTCAAAATCAAATATGCACCAGAGGGTAGTATTGAAAAACACAAAACCAAATTCATTGCCAGGTGGTTTTCTCAAAAGGTTGGAATTGACTACGAAGAGACATTTTCTCCAGTTGCTTGATATACTTCTATAAGAACCATTATTGCCATTGCAGCGTCTAAAGGGTGGAAGGTACATCAAATGGACATAAAAATCACATTTTTGAATGGTGTTATTGAGGAAGAAGTATATATAGAACAACCTATAGGCATTTTTACACATGATAGAAATATCTATGTGTGCAGACTACAAAAATCCCACTATGGCCTTAAGCAAGCTCCCAGGGCATGGAATGAAAGGATAGATAGTTATCTCTGCAAGCTAGGATATTCCAAAAATGAAGCAGATTCTAACATATACCTCAAAATATTGAATGGTGACATGTTAAGACTTGTTCTCTATGTTGATGACTTGTTGATAACAAGAGAAGATCATCTCATTGCAAAATGCAAACAAGATCTTGTGGCTGAATTCGCCTTGATATTTGTTATGCTACTAATGTGTTAAGTCAATTCATGTGTGAACCCAAGAAGATTCACCTAATGGTTGCTAAGCATATCTTGAGATACTTGTGTGGTACTATTGAACTTGGCCTGAAGTATAAAAATATTGAGATACAACTCTGAGGGTACTTTGATTCTGACTGGTCACGCAGTTCTATTGATCGTAAAAGTACAATGGGGTGTTGTTTTAGTCTTGGATCAGCTGTGATATCCTGGTTTAGCAAAAAATAGCCAGTAGTTGCTCAGAGTTCCACTGAAGATGAATATATGTTTGCCTCCATAGGAGCTTGTGAAGCAGTGTGGTTAGAGAAATTGCTATTTGGACTATTTGGGAAGCCCTTAAACCCCATAATCAAAGCTGCATCAAAATTTTTGTAAATCTAGTTTTTCATAATCGATCCAAGCATATAGAAATCCCTTACCTTTACATAAGAGATATGGTAGAAAGAGATGTTATCAAATTGACCTACATCAGCACTGAAGAGCAAAGTGCCAACCTATTCACCAAACCTCTTGCAAAGTTGAAAGTGGAGTACTTTAGAGGTAAACTTTGTATAAATAAATTATAATTGAAATTGAGTCGTAATCATATGTAATTTGATATATTCATGACTATTTTGTATGCAAGATTGCATGTATGTGTTATGTCATGAAAGGTGAAGATCTTCCATGAGATGTATGTGTTAGATCACTATTGTAAGGTGATGACCTCCACAATATCCTGATTTGTTATCAAGATTGATTACATTAAGTTGCTATCATAGAATGTGCCATAAATCTTGATACTAAATTTGTTATGTTGAGTTATTGATTTGTTGTCATTAAGTGTTGTTCTGAAATGTGTCAGAAATTATGATAAAAATCATATCATGATTGACTACAATAATTTGTTGTCCTTGAATGTGCCAGGTATCTTGATACTAAAATTATTGCATTTGTGATAATGATAATTTTATAGTTGTCACTAGGATCAAGGATGTTATCTGATAAGACTTCATGTAGTTGTTGTCCCAAAATGTTGGATATCAGATAATTCATATCTCTCTATGATATGAAAATTTTCACTAGTAAACATTACTGATTAAATGTGTGTGTGTGTGTTGTTCCTTAAACTTAATTCAATCCTCTTTTACTAAGAGGGAGTGTTAAGAATGTAGCCTCATTTAGAATACAGAAAATAATATATAGTGACTGTCAAAGTCTAAGCATCGTTAAACTCGAGCACAATTAAGTGTTTTAATGCATAACTAAAATGGCCACTCTTGCAATACGAAGAGTCATGTTCATGTAGGGTCATGACTCTATGTGGAATAAGCCACATAGAAGTCATGCCTCTACATGGACATGACTTTTCACATCCATACATATACCCAACTTCAATGCTTGCTAGTGATCGGTATCAATTAAATTGGAAATCTCGTGATCCAGTAAGCAGTCGATAATATCAAATATTAACTGACAAATTTATTCATATTAGAAATCTCATCAAAATTATGTTCTTCTATATATAATTTTCAGACTATTGTTTCTCTATCTCTGATCTAGATTCCTTAACATCCGCTACCCAAAATTCACTAGTATAGATGTAAAATCAATGTCTAAGCCCATAAAAATCTCTACAAATAATTCTTTGCAAAAAGAAAGTAGAAACTAATCCTTTTGTGGCCACATATGATGACTTGCCAACCATCTAGGATATATGAATGGTGCCACAACTGGATCGGTGCATCGGATAACTAACTATCCTCTAATCTTACATTATCTCGGACTTTGATGATGGGGAAGCATAGTATGGACCTGTTTAGAAGATACATCCCTACTCATGACTTCTCATTTCACCGTAAGGATTATATGTCTAAATAGTGTCAATCATATGTAGCAACTCATCCCTAATAATCTTTTCCATTTCCTTATTACATCGGGTTGTCAAAAAATCTAATTTGGATGCAAGATGGTCTAGTGCATGCTATAGGGCCTAAGTGGTTTCAGAAAAAAGTCGAACCTTGACATCACTATCACTAGAAGGCATTCGACCAGACTATCTCGATGTCTGGTTAGTGCCCTCACGATGAACTCTAACATCTAATGTCGGATCGGCCATGTGGAAAATATATGTATGTACATAATTATAGAAGCAAAGAATTTTAAAAATAATTATTCAAAACTATTTTAAACAATTCAAACTAATTTTGAAAACTAATTCAAACATATTTCAAAATGATATACAGTTGTAATTTAAAGTACAATTCGAAGTAATTGAAACATTTGATACAAATTACTTTAAAGAAATATTTAAATTAAATACATGTGTACATACACATGTACACATATACAAATTACTTTAAAGAAACATTAAAATAAAATACATGTACATGAAACGCATACACATATACATACACATACACACATACTATACCTACATACATACATACACACATGCACACATAAATACACGTGTATACATATACATGTACACACATACATACACCCACATACACACATACACATACATGCATGCATGTATGCATACATACACATACATACATACGTGCACATACACATGCATAAACGGATATGTGCACACATACATACATGCATACATGTATGGGTGTATGTATGTTTGTACATATGTGTTTATGTGTGTGTACATATGCATGTATGTTTGGATGTGTATATATACACATGCATGCATGTGTATGTGTATGTGTGTATGTGTGTATGTGGGTGTATGTGGGTGTATGTGTGTGTGTGTATGTATGTATGTATGTATGTGTAAATGTATATGTATGTGTGTTTATGTGTGCATGTGTGTATGTATGTATGTAAGTGTATGTATTTATGTATGTATGTGTATGTACATGCATGTGTGTGCACATATGTGTATTAATGTATGTATGTCTTTATATATACATATCAATGTATGTATTTATGTATATAACATGTATGTATGTATGTATGTGTGTATGTATGTTTATGTGTGTGTGTGTGTATGTATGTGTGTGTAAGTGTATGTATGTGTCTGTGTATACACACATAAACACAAATACATACATAAACACATACATAAATGCATACATACATACACATACACATGCATGCATACATACATACACACACATACACACATATACATACATACATACATATATACGTACGTACATACATACATAGAAACATACCCGCATATATCCATGCACACACATGTACATCTATGTATGAATGTGTATGTGTGTATATGTGTATGTGTATTTGTCTATATGTGCACCTGAGTCTTTGTGTGGGTGTGGGTGTAAGTGTATGTGTCTATGTCTTTGTATGAGTACGAGGATTTATATTTTATGTGTAGTGTATTAATTATAATTTTTTATGGTTTATATGTAAGGGTAATGAGAAAATGATTTTTTTTTTTTTATTAAATAGGTATATGTGCATATTTTTTTAATAATTTCATAGTGTCGGTTTCCACATTTTGCTAGGTTTAATTTCTTTTTAACATTTTTCTAATGTTTTCCTTCTAAATTTAAAAAAAAAAAAACTATTCAATAAAAAAAATTATAGAAATAAATATATTATTTTTTTAAATGACAAATACAAAACCAAAAAAAAATGAACCTTCTTGGAAAAATGGGGGCTGGAAATAAGCTCCTTGTGAGTTCGGCCAAACTCCCAAAGCTCCTTAGGGTGCAAATGGGGGTCGGTGGGGAAAATCTCAGTTTATATAACCGATAGCCTAGTTAGATTCTTGGCACCATTTCAATGCCACACAAGCGCCACGTGGCCTAGGTGTAGTCTGGTCGGACTGAGTTCAGTCCGACTACCCATAGTTGGCTTAACGTGTGACACAGGTTCATGCATTTACCCCTACTCTTCGGACTCTATAATGCACATGCTACTTGTCAACAAGCTATCCTGGGCATTTTTCTAGACTTGACAGCATGAGTGAAAGTGTACATAGATGATTTCACTATCTATGGGAAAGATTATGAAGAGGCATTGAGTTGTCTAAACAAAATATTGAAGATATGTAAAGACCATAAATTATCCTTAAATCATGAAAATATTTTATTAATGATGATGGAGGGCATCGTCTTGGGTAATCATATTTTTGAAGGAGTCACAATAGACTCTATAAAGGTAGAAGTTATTCAATGAATCCAAATATCCTAGAATCAAACAAATATAGGGAGTTTTTGGGGCCATGCAGGTTATTATAGGAGGTTTATTTAGAGAAAGACAAAAAATTCAGTTGGACAAAAGAGTATCAAGAGTCTTTCAAAGCCATTAAACAAGCCTTGACAATTTCTCTTGTTATAAATGTATCAATGTGGCAAGAACAATTTCATATTCACATTGATGCATCCAATCCAACAATTGAAATTATTCTCGGTCAAAAGGACGAGTCCATGAAATGTACTACATCAATAAGAATCTCAATCCACCTAAAAGGAACTACACAATAATTGAAAAATAATTATTGGCAATTATTTTATGCAATTAATAAATTTAGACATTACATTATATTGTTTACAAAAAATTTGTCAATATGGACCATGCAACTATCAGGTATCGAATGAACAAGGTTGTAATAGGAGAAAGTATTATTAAATAGTTACTAATACTTCAAGAATTTGGCACAACCATTGTTGATAAACTAGGAAAAGATAATGTCATAGCCAATTTTCTATTAAGAATGATTATATAACGTAATGATGAACCAATCAAGGATACATTTCTAGATGAGAATTTGTATCTCATTTTTATCCAATCACCTTGGTTGATATTATAAATTATTTGGTGATGGGGAAGTGTCCTTCTCAATTTAGCTCAAAACAAAAAAAAAGAAACTAATTTGTAAGAGTTGTAGGTTTAAATGGATTAATGGCATGTTGTTTAAAATGTGTCTTGTTCATATTAGAAAGAACATTGAGATATAAATGAAAATTATATCACTAATATACATACACAATTTAGGATATGATGAATATACAATACTACAAGTTGACCTAACTTCATCTATAATGTATTATATGATGTAATACTCATGTGAATATTCACAAATTATGAATTTTACTTATATCTTCTTGTCTCAATTCATTTTAAATCAGATTTTCAAGAGACTCAAGCCCATATCCTTGACCTATACCTATTGTTTCCAGAATTTTGGTTCCAATGTCAAGACTTTAGTAAATTGATAAAGGAAAGGTCAGATCAATACATAAAGGAAATGTCAAATCAATACTATCATTTGTGAATGTAAAATATATTAATAAAATATTATTTAAGACATGGAAAACAAATAATAGGTAGAAGTAGAAATACTACACATATGTATCATGCTTTTATAAAGAAAACAATCAATACACATACAAATTTTAAAATTCAAACACCTAAATGTGAAATTTATTAATTAAATTTTAAAATTATGTAAATGCATTTAAATTGTAGTTTATAAAATACATTTAAAAATAGTTGGATTTATTATTTTTAACTAAAATTTTAGGAAACAATGAGGTGGATGGGACATCACCAAAAAAAAAAAATCATTTTTCTCCTCATAGATTACTTGAAATCTAGTGCATTAAAAATAAATTAAAAAATTCAATGACCTTTTTAATAATTTTTAAAGTTAAACTTAATCAAAATGTTAAAATTTTCATGAGATATCAATTTTCAATTAAATATTTTATGACTTAAAAAATGTAAGCTAGGAGAGGATTCTCTCCTCTAATACACTCTATATTTTTCAAAAAATCTAGACATATTTGATATATATTTACTAATAATTAAATGGAATATGTTGGCCGAACGTGAACACAACGTGACTTCTTCATCTAATTATAGGAGGAAAATTTTATGTACTTATTGCTTTTCGTAAGGACACAAAAGAATGAGTTTCTTATGATGAAACGTGTGAAAAGAGATAGAAAAACTTTGATTGACTATGAATCTAATGTAAGAAATTTACAAACAATTTTCATTCAGAGAATTAAATATGATCTTCCTCATTGAAGTCAATATGGTGCCAAGTTGAATCTGATTCCAAACATGGATTTTTTGCCCACCAAAATATGTCCAACATCAACATTTTCTAACTCACGGACATTAATTGGAGATCCAATCTTAGTGGGACTTTCAATCATTGCACCATCTTCAACTAAAATATTTTCCCAACTTGAATCTAATTCAAAGCATGGATTTTCCTCCAATGCAAACATGACATCAACATTTTCTAATCTTCTAGCAAAGTGTTGGTAGTATAATCTGATTCACAATAGCTCCCAGGTTCTTGTAAATCTCTAAATTGACCTTCAATTTGTATGGTTTTTTCCTCTGCATTTGGTTGCCCTAGATTATGAGAAGTAGTATTCAAACTAATTTTATGAATAGGCTCCTCACTAATATTGGTTTGGGAAATAACATCGTCTTCGTATTTGTTGATGTAAATTTCACCTATGTATAATCCATCATCCAAGTTACTACACAAGTTCAACTCAAGTAGCCAATTACTTCTCTCTTGTAAAACAGGTGCAAAAGTGGACTCAAAACCATTTTCATTTATAACTAAATTTGCTTCTAGACAACTACAATTGTTTACATCATTCCTATATGCTAAAGTTTCAATGTCTCCATTTTCATGTGTACCTGGTTACATATAACAAAACCAGTTAATATAAATATTAAACAAAACACTTGACAGAGGCGATAAATAATGTATTGTACCATGTCAATTTAAGGAACGAGAGCTTTTAGTTCAGGGTAGAGCACCCCAACATCTTGTTAGTCTTAAACCATACACACTAAGCAACATACGAAATCTAGAGAATGTTAGTCAAGTTTGAGTGTTTCACACTTTTAAGTATAGAAATGTATTAAACCTAAAAAATGTTAGTCAACTCGCAATGTTTAACACTCTTAAGCCTAAAAGTGCAAGTTTCATAAGTATGATTTAAATCATTACCCAACACCCTAAGAAGCTAATGGATAATGCTTAGATCTAATTTGATCCTACTGTTTGGCCACAAAATATGTTGTACCGATTGTAGATTGTTTAATATTTTTGTACCCAATTTTATGGTGGGAAACTTTTGTATCCAATTTATCAGGAAGATGCAAACCTAACATTATGGATCCAAATAGTAATTTTGTTGGTTCTGGGGCTGGAACTGCGCACCATTCCTCATTCTCTTGGTTGGACAATCCCAACTTGACTGGATTTTTAAACAAAATGATTCCCAATTTCGCTCCACAAAATAAGAAGATAAACTTAGAGAATTGTGAACAAATATTTTGCTCCAAGCTCGGCTATTTATTTGATAATTTATAAAATAAGGCTGCAGCAGTCACACCCACAAGGGTAATGGACGAATAGATTGCATCTATAAGCTAAAACACACTTTTCAATTTATAATTTTTTAAAATAAGGTTTTACTAATTATAGTGGCCACTGTAATGGATATATTAAGCTCATTTTATATTAATCAGATATAGATACATATTAAAATCTTGTTAATAAGTAGCAATCACATTTTAGTGTGCAATGTCGAAGAGGTGTGGAAAGTCAATTAGAAAGAAAGTATATTTTTTTCATATATTTTCATAATCCATGTGGTCAAATAATAGATTACTTTATGCAACAAAGGTCTGAATAGAGAAGTTAAATCTCCCATTCAACTATGCATATGCTTACAAGGATATGAACATGATTGAAATAAAGCATTTAAATTAGGAAGATAATCAAGATCAATTACCAATAGGATCATGTTATGTTTGCAATAGGGAGTGAAGGAGAGAGAGGAATGGATAAGGATGGAAAGGAGAGATAGAGGGGGGAAGAGAGAGATGGGGTTAAGGAGATAGAAATAAGGGATGAAGGTAGAGAGGAAGCTAGAGATAAGATGGAGATTGAGGTGGAAAAGGATATAGCTAAGTAGAGAAGGAGGGGAGAGATAAGGAGAGGTGGGACAACTAGATACATAGAGATGGAAGAGATAAATATAAATAGAGGGAGAGAGGGGGGTACGATGTAAGAGAGATAAAAAGATCAAGATAGAGATAGGAAATGGCATAGAGAGAGGTAAAGAGATATAGTGGTAGAGAGAGATGGATAGATGCCAAGATAGAGATAGAGTGAGAGATGGAAGAAAAAATATAGAAAGATTAAGATAGAAATGCATAGAGATATAGGTGTAGAGATGTACGAATAAGGAAAGGAGTGGGGGATATAGATGTAAAAGGGAGGGAGATATGTCTAGAGATAAAGGGTAAGAAAGGAAGATAGAGGCAAAGGTTTAGATAAAGGGAGAGATTAACAAGGTCAGAGAGCAGAGGGGGAGAGGAAGAGATATAGATAGAGGGTGATATAAAGAGATAAAGAGGAATATGGAAAGAGACTGAGAGATAGGGAGAGTGATAGAGAGATATGAAGATAGAGAAAGCCACAAATAGAGATGGAGAAAGACAAAGAAAGAAACAAAGAAAAGAATATATAGAAAGAAAGATAAGTATTTAAGGATTTACAAGATGAATTAGATAAGGAAATAAAAGAGATGATCACTGAAAAGGGAAGAAGATTATTGTAAAAATAAGGAGTCTAAATCCTTCCTAGATGGGATATTAGCTCAGCCATAGGTTTTGACAACTTAAGGAGAAATTAGAACATGAATGTTAAATTGAGTGTTGGAGCTACAGATGAGATCTACACTGGATCAAGATTTCACCCTAATAATAAGTCTTTGTATACTTGGGCCTTATATCCACCATGTAAGAGGTCTCTCAATATTGAGGATCCAAGTCAAATATATGGATATCTTGTTCATAGATTAGAATACATTAACATTGTTGAGGTTGCAAACCTTACACTTAATGGAACAAAATTTACGAAGGCTCATATTGAAAAACTGGTGAAAGAAAACACATGGTATAAGAAAGAAAATGAGTAGTTGAGAGAAGAAAATGTGAAGTTTGGAGATAGATTGCCATCTTATTCAGGGACTGCTCTGTTGCCAATAACTGATGCACTAGATCATGAGAAAAGACTAATCAAGGTTACTTCAAAGAGGTCTTATTGGAATTTAGAAGTAATAAAGTTGGAGAAAAGAAAGGAATGGATAGTTCAATAGTGGAAGGCTTTAAAAGCCAATGTTGTCATAGAGTTAATGAATGACATATTTGAAAAACTATTGCTACATGTTGACAGATTTTGGACTATATTTGTTGGAACATACAAGGCCATTAAAGAGCATGAAAGGTTACAAGGAAGGTTAGAATAAAAAGGAGAGGAAGTCACATAAGACCCTATTCAGGAGAAGTCAAAATATGTAGCAAAACAAGTTGATAAATGGATAAAAGTACATAGAAAGTTTAATAAGAAGTTTCAATAATAGAATAAAATAGATATGATTAAATGAAATACACTCATTTCCCCTCATTCCTTAAGGATACTGATAGTAGTTTGAAAATTCTAGAAGAGTGGAAAATGGAGATTATCTAGATGTTACCACAGGCCACAAGTATTGTCCTTATTAATGTCAATTTGTTGAGAATACAAGTGTTAAATTGAATAAAATGATTTCACTAGAATTTGGAATGAAGCATTTTAATGACCTCAATGGTGTATATGCTAACCAAAAGTATATTGATCATTTGTCACAACTGAATTTATTTCTAACCCTCACAAAATGAAGGAGAGAGTAGTTAGAGACTATACTCCACTTAAATAGAGCCTTACCAAACCCAATGGCGATGGGTATTTATTGAAGAATGAGGAAAATGGGGTATCCTCTACGTGCATTCAATATATGTCAATCTTGTCAATATATCATGTGTTATGTTTTAGTTTATTTGTTTTCTAATATTTTAGTTGGAATGTTCCATGTCATCAAGTTGGTTAGATGAAATCAGCATCTTTAGGCTTTACAGTTTTGTATTCAAATTCCCTCTACCACTGAGTAAATATTTGTGCTTTATGAGAAATGTAAAGATAGAATCAAATAAAATTTTGCCCAGTGTGCCAATTGATCTTAAGCTTGTTGTTCCCTTGTATTATAAATGAGAAATCAAGATCATTGGCAAAGGTTCTAGAATATACATTTGGATGGGTAGCTTGTATGTAGTCAAGCTTGTTTCTCCTTTGTATTAAAATTGAGAAATCGAGATGATTGGAAAATGTTCTAGAATAGAAATTTGGATGGGTAGCTTGTATGTAGTCTAATTTTGTTTTAGTAATGGAATGCAATTTGCAAAAAAAAATTACATCTATGATATTGTATCAATCATTTTGAAAAATTAATGAGAAGATGCTTTAGGATTATCTCTAACCTGTGTCATCTTATTCACATGAACTAGTACATTAAGGATGTATTGGTTTGTCTTTGTTCTCTTTGTGTGAATGTGTAATGTATTTCATAAGTTTGTTTCAAGAAGAGAATTCATCTGTAAGGACATTCTAGTGAATATAAGTATATGTGTTGTGATCATTGAGTAGAATTATGGGTGCATATCTAATTAACATTTGTATAATGCATAAGTGTTAGGATTAGATGGTTGGATTTAAATCACTTCTGGAAATAAAATATATATGCTATTTTACTCCATGGCCTTAGGAATCAAGCACCAATCTATCTTCGTTCCAAATTTGTTTTAAACATCTCAACTATGAAGATCTCTTTTAAATTTATTTTGTAGGATTAGCTTTAGTTTATGTTTTATTCCCAATTCTTAAGTTGATGATGATAAACCAAGAATGTAGCCACATTCTACGATAATTAATCATTTCCTTGGTATACTTTCATTGGAATATATCTGCTATATATGCAATATTTTCAAATTATCTGTATGGAAACTTTGAATATTGCAAGGTATAGTCCCTTAGGTTTAGTAGAGCCTAATGATTAGGAGATTACTCAATCCTCTAATTGAAATCTCATTCATTGGCCCCCAAGGGTTTGAAGATTGAAATTGACTATTTCATAGGAAATCCTCAGGCAATCAGATGAAGTAACCAACGAGTAGTTTAGGGTTAGGACTTTCTAAGAATTTGTAACCTAGTGATATATAGATACCAAAACCATCTTTAGTAAGCCTTGAATGAATTCATTTTATGTGGGTAACATCTGCATAGTCCTATGATTTATATAGGGGTTATTGAGGTACCAAACAATTTTTTGTTCAATGACATTCTTCGGGGCTAAGTCAACAAGTTGGGTTTGATTTTTGTTATAGTGTAATGGTCCATTTTGTTAAAATTTAATATCTGATATGGTATTACTCTTGGAATACCCTTATGAATCTAAGTTGAATTCAAAATGTAGGAGATATAACCCACTCTCATAGAGTTGGCCTTTGTAGGATTTTGCCAAGATCAAGGGCACAATGAAAAGCATAAAAGAGACAATAGAATGACAAGAAAAAACTATATCCTCATCAATATGCAAATGATCAACTTGATTAACCAATACAATGAATAGAGGCCTACTTATATAGGCAAGGCCATATGGATGTATGAGCACACAAATATGACATGTGGCTCAATGAGAAACAAGGGTAGGTAAGAAATACTAAGGGTAGGTAGGAGAAATAATATAATATTCCACAAGAGGTGGATGACCCACTGAATGTGGAGTGTAACAGCAAAATAAGACCACAAAAGGTGGAATTTCTCCTACAAGCTCTATCCCTAAGTGCACACTTCCCTAAGTGTCTCAAATCCAAACTACGAAGAGATGCATTATCCTAAGTTAACTTAAGTAAGTGTAAATAATATCCAAAATGAATATTTATTTACACCAACACCCCCCCTTAAGTGCAACTTAGGGGGATGAAGACTCAAGTCAACAATGCAAGATGGGTCCCGGCTACGAGGCCATGATAGGTACCCATGTACAATATGCAAATGCAAGCAAAACTATGCAATGCAATCTCTCACAAACGGAGAAAGGGAGAAAACCCAGTGGGAAAAAACTCCCCCCCCAAAAGAGAGATGAATGTACAAAAGACTCTCAAAGAAGAAGGACAAAACCTCAAAGAGGAAAAAGTCCCCCCATAAGAGAGGAAGGAGAAGTCAGCTGACCTCCCCTAATGACACATTCTGCACCCCCAAGAGAGCTCACTACTGCTGGAACTTACTCTTGGTGAAAGGTTTGGTGAATATGTCAGTAACCTGCTCTGCTGTAGGACAATACTACAAATCAATGACCTACTCTTGGATGAGCTCTCGGATATAGTGCATATGAATCTCGATGTGTTTGGTCCGCTGGTGCTAGACTGGGTTCTTCGAGATTGCAATAGCACTCTGATTGTCGCAATGTAGAACTGTCAGCCATGGAGTGGTGAATCCAAACTCTGTGAGAATCTACTAGAGCCAAATGGTCTTAGTTGCTGCATTAATAGTGCCTTGATACTCAGCCTCAGTCAAAGAGAGAGCAATAGCATGTTGCTTCTTGCTTTGCCAACAAATGGGGCCCGAACCAAGTCAAAAAATGTAACCAGAAGTAGACTTACGATCACCAAGATGGCCAGCCCAATCAGAGTCTGTGTAACCAAACAAGCGAAGTCCTATGCCTGCTGCATAGTGAATCCCATAGTGATGTGTACCCTAGATGTAATGAAGGATGCGTTTGGTGGCTTTCCAATGAAGCTCATGTGGGTCCTGCATGAAGCAGGAAACCATGCCAACTGGAAATGAAATATCTGGGCATGTATGAGTCAAGTAGATGAGACTACCCACAAGATGATGATACAAAGTGGCATCAACTAGTGGAGAAGAACACTGAGCCTCAAGCTTGACTTCTTAAAGAAAGGGAGTTGGGGCAGGCTTACAATCAGCCATATGAAAGCGTGCAAGTAGATCAAGAGCATACTTGGGCTGCAATAGAGTAATCCCAAAAGGTGACTATGAAATCTCTATCCTGAGAAAGTAGTGCAAAAGACCCAAGTCAATCATAGCAAATCTGTCATGCAAAGCAGATTTGACCCTGCTAATGATGGATGATGTACTCCTTGTAATAATCAAGTCATCAACATAGAGCATAAATATCAAGTGAGAGTCCTCCTATCACAAAATGTAGACATTCGGATCAGAATGACACCTGGTGAAACCTGCGGAGAGAAGAAAGGAATCCATCTTTGCATACCAAGCCCTGGGGGCCTGCTTAAGGCCATAGAGATATTTCCTTAGTCTACAAACCAAGGAAGTATCCTAGATGAAACCCTATGGCTACTCCATATAAATCTCCTCATCAAGATCACCATGAAGAAAAGCACTCTTCACATCCATCTGATGTATAGCCCAGCCATGAGCTGCAATAATAGCAAGTGTCAAACAAATGGAGTTCATCTTGGCTACAAGTGCAAAAGTCTCAATATAGTCAACACCTGCAACCTGTGAGAAATCTTTCACAACAAGCCAAGCCTTATACTTATCCACACTACCATCTGCTGCAAACTTGGTCTGATAGATCCACTTACATCGAACCATCTTTCTCCCCTTAGGGAGATGGACTAGATCCCATGTATTGTTCCTCATCAAGGAATTATACTCTTCCTCCATAGCTTGGTCCCACTCAGGAACCCCTGATGCTTCCCTAAATGTCTGTGGATCGGAAGCGGTAGCAATGAATGCATGTGGAAGATCCTGATGTTATGATCGAGTTCTCTGTGTATTTGAAGGATCCCCAACAAGAGAACCCATCGACTCAAGTGTTTGTCAAGCCCAACGAGGTCTAGGTGGAGGTGGAGAACGAGGCTCCTCAGCTACAAGTGGACCATGCGGAGGTGTAACCCTATGAGTCATAGTTGAGGGAGTCTCATCATCTGAATCACTAACATCACTATCCACAATGGAGGAAGGTGGAGGAGGTAGAGAGGCTAAGATAGGAGAGCTTTCCTCAAATTGAACACTCCTCTCAATGAATACCTCATGTGTCTCTAGATCCATCAATCTGTATGCCTTAACACCCTTAGGATATCCAACAAATATGCAAGGTTGACTCTGAGGTTCCAATGCCTTGCATTTCTGCGGAGATATGCGAGCCCATGCTAGACACCCAATGACTCTGAAATGTCTCACAATCGGTTTCCTACTAGCCCAAGCCTCAAAAGGAGTAATACCTTGCAAAGCTTTATGAGGAACCCGATTCTAGATGTGTGTAGCACAACTGATAGCCTCTGCCCAAAAGGTGGGATCAAGAGAACGTACATGTATCATACAGCTAGCCATTTCTTTGAGAGTTCTATTCTTGCATTCTGCAACCCCGTTCTACTGTGGAGTGTATGTGATAGAATGCTGAAGATCAATCCCCTCAAATGTACAAAAATTCTCAAGCCTTTTGTTCACATATTCCCTTCCATTATCTGTGCAAAGAATCTTGACCACTTTCTCTGATTGCTTCTCCACACGAGTCTTGAAGTCCTAAAATCTATCAAATACTTCACTCTTATGAATGAGAAAGTAGACCCAAGTGAAGCGGGAGTAGTCATCAATGAAGGTGAGAACATAGTGGGCCTTAGCAAATGAAGGTGTCAGAAATGGACCTGCTACATCACTGTGAACAAGTTGAAGAACTTCCAAAGCTCTCCAAGCTTTCCCTATATCAAACTTCTCTTCGGGATGCTTTTTCATGGAACAACCTGAACATACACCCTCAGAAAAAATGATTTGAGGTAGACCTATGACCATGTCTTTAGTGCTGAGCTGCTAAAGATAGCGGTAGTTGAGGTGACCAAACCACTCATGCCATAGCTTACTTTCTAAATTTGAATGAGTAAGCAAGGCCCTAGAAGGTGAAATTGGCACAAAGTGGGAGAATGAATAAAGCCTTGAGTTGTCATTGACTTGTCCCACTACTACCAAGGTATCATCATCAAGTTCCTTTACCACAACTGAATCTGGTGTAAACTCAACTTTTTTCCCATTCCCATAGTGAGTGATTTGGTAGATGGAGAGAAGGTTGGTAGACAAGTTAGGAACATAGAGAACATTCTCAAATGTTCCATCATCCATGGCAATTGAACCTTTCCCTTCAACCTCTACTTGTGTGTCATCACCTATGTAAATGTGAGGTACCTTAGATGGCTCCAAGAAAGAAAACTGCTTCTTTGTAGAACCTATGTGATATGAGTCACCTGAGTCAAGTATCCATTGCTGTGAAGAACCTGTTTTAGCCACAAATGCCTACCCTTTTCCCTTAGACTGTGAGGAAGAGGAAGGAGAGGAATCCTTCTTTATGTAGGCGGATGGCAAGTTGATGTTGTTTTTCTTAAGAAGATTGGTTAACTCATCAACTTGTTTTGCATGGCATCAATGCTCATCATGACCATACTTTTTGCAATATGCACAAGTTGGTTTATCCTTCTTAGGTGGTGTCCCCTTCTTGGAAGAGGATGAAAAATCACCTTGTGATGGAGAGGATGATTGTCCTTTTTCCTGGTGTGGCTTAGACTTGGATTTCTTCTTCTTCTTCTTGGAATCTTTGCCTTGACTTCCTTGATTTCCTTGATTTGCTACCAAAGCCTTGGACTTTGAAGACTTAAGAAACCCCATGTTCAACAACTTAGTTTGTTCCAATATCAACATTTCTGTGAAAGCATCAAATGAAGGCATAACATAGGAACTCCCCACTGTCAAACAATGAGTTTGGAAGTTAGATACAAATGCTGCATGTTCTGGTGCAAGCTTGTCCAACAAGTTGAATATTAATTGAGCATCCTTTTTGTCAATTCCACAATCCTTAAGCTTTCCTCTTAGCTCATTTGCTTTGGTGACATAATCTTGGATTGTATCAAAACTCTTGGGATCCAAGTTGTTGAGATCATTGTCAATCTGATAGCCTCTAATTTCATCAATTTGTCCATACAATTTTTGAAACATATCCCAAGCCTCTTTGATTGTTTTACACTTCTCAATATGAAAACTGAGGTCATCTGATACATACTTGCGTAAGGTTCCAAGAGCCATGCAATTCTTTGTGAGCCATTCTAATTGAGCATTTGGATCAGCCTTAGGATCCGGTGGTGCTGTTATTGTTCCATCTATGTAGTGTGTGAGACCCTTTTCCATTAATTTACTCCATACTTTAATTTTCCATGATGCATAATTATGTGGAGTTAGAGGTGGAAATTTATTAGGACTCATTGCAACAAGAATGGAAAAAGCACAAAGAGAGGCACAATCACACAAGACACCCCCCAAAATTCACTCAATCAAAGAACCCCCCCCAATATGATGATTTTGGCACTTTATAAGTAGTGCGTATACAATGGGCCACTTGCAAAAAATGGCAAAGTGGACTTCTAATTTACAATTTTACAACTGCCTCAATAAGGCCAAAAGAGTCTCAAACTAATAATGCAAGAGATCTAACTAAGATCCAAGTAATTTACAAGTGCCTAATAGGCCAAATAAGACTAATATCTGGAAGTACAATTTTCACTCAAAATCTCTAAAATCTGATCATAGATTATGAAAGTAGATGAAAAAATAAGCACTTTCAAAAAAAACGGCACCTAAAAAGGAGGTCGTATGAGCTCAAACGAGGCCTTTGAAGTTGTAGAATTGAGGATCACGAAAATAACCACACCACTGTGAAGATCACGAAATTTTAGCCCATTTCAAAAAAAGTTGCACCGAAAAAGGAGCAAAAATGAGCAAGATATGGCCTTTCAAAGTTGGACTGCAAAACTGAAAAGCCCAATGGAGAGGGGTCAAAATTTTTTCAAAAAGTGCTGATGTGGTGCTGATGTTAGCAAGTCACTATGTTAAATTTGATGGCCATATGACCATCACAAAAAATTTGCCTCCCTACTGACTAGGCATCCTTACTGTACGGACAGGTTGATGTGGCAAATGGTTGTGCAGGTCATATGGATGACGTGTCGCGGTGACTATGTGTACAGAGGTCGACCGCGGGCCAGTGGCCGCCTACCACATGGCGGGTGCGGGTCCATCAATTTTGAAGACTGTCGAAAGTAGAGGGGTCTAGCTATCCAATGTCCGACAGCTATAGAAGGTGCTAGCAAAAGGAGATGCCGGTGGGAGCTTTGCAGGTGGCGGGGTCGGGCCGGCCGATGGTTTAGTGGCGATGAGACCGGAGACTGCCGGAAGCCAGGATGGTCACTGTGGAAATCGTTGTCAGGGAGTTCACCACCGAGGAGGTACAGGAGATGGACGGCAAGAGCATGGAACCGGCGTGGAGGAGGGTACAGGGCATCGGGTGCCTTGACTGTAGGGTACAATGCACAAACCTGCAAACCCTGCAAGTCTTCGGAGATCACGGAGGGGGGTCTGCGGACCCCCCACAACAATATATATTTTTTGTTTTTAAAAAAAAATTTTTTTTGATCCCCTCCTATTATTTTTGAAAAAAAAAAAATTTCAAAAAAATAAATTTTTTGAAAAAAATTTCGAAATCCATACGATAATAGCCAAAATGGGGAAAAAAAAATTCTCACCAAAATAGGTTGACTTTATAATTGAAATTTATGGAAACGGCCTCCTGGATTCAACGGTGATGTCCAAATCACTATATGAAGCCCCCAAAAAATGAAGATCCCCAAATCCGAAAACAGAAGCCTTCCACGATGTCTCCAAAAACCGATCAATGAAGCCCCAATAGCTCTGATACCATGTAGGATTTTGCCAAGATCAAGGGCACAATGAAAAGCATAAAGAGATAATAGAATGACAAGAACAAACTGTATTCTCATCAATATGCAAATGATCAACTGGATTAACCAATACAATGAATAGAGGCCTGCTTATATAGGCAAGGCCATATGGATGTATGAGCACACAAATATGACATGTGGCTTAATGAGAAACAAGTGTAGGTAAGAAATACTAAGGGTAGGTAGGATAAATAATATAATAGTCCACAAGAGGTGGATGACCCACCGAATGTGGAGTGTAATACCAAAATAAGACCACAAAAGGTGGAATTTCTCCTGCAAGCTCTATCCCCAAGTGCACACTTCCCTAAGTGTCTCAAATCCAAACTATGAAGAGATGCATTATCCTAAGTTAACTTAAGTAAGTGTAATAATATCCAAAATGAATATTTATTTACACCAATAGCCTCTAACCCTCCATGATCTATTGATGAGATGATTTCACTTGCATGAATACAACCCTAGCATTACGAGCTGATTTTAGTTCTAAAAAGTGGAGCAACAATTTTGGGATCCAATAGGATGGACAAAGGTATTAATATTGGGGTCACATTTAAATTTTTACATTGTAATATTTTTTTGTCAAGGATGTTAGTAAGAGCAACTATGTTGTAGATTTTCCATAGTCCTATCTATATGGGTAGGGTCATGTCTATTCAAGGGTACTAGAACCCTCATTGTACATTGGAGTCTTGTACAATACAAATAATATCTCTACAAGTTTTTTGGTATCTTTTATAAGTGCACCAACATCCTATATAAGTCTACCATCATCATTTATGTTGTCTCAAAAAACTAAACAATTTTTTTTTATTTACTCCTATACAACCATGTTTAAAAAGGATGAATTTGGTGCCTAAGGAACGTTTGGGGGATATATAATAATCCATTCCTTGGGTTGATTCAACAATAATATATGGCAATATGTTGTAAGTGTATAAAAATACCTATAGGTGCAGGTGTAGGTTGTTTCAAACCAATGGTGAATTGTGATGTATTTTCTTGGAGAATATATCATATGCTCACATGTGGTCTTAGATTCATGTGTGTGTGTGTGTGCACGAGAGAGAGAGAGAGAGAGAGAGAGAGAGAGAGAGAGAGAGAGAGAGAGAGAGAGATATCAATTTATTTTAAGCTTCTTAGATCATTGGAGGTGAATTAAGGTTTTGGGGTAGAAATGGGAAAGTGTTGTGGTGAGAAAGGAAAAGTTTGGATTGGGAGATGGTAAGATCTGTTATTATGTCTATAAGAAAAGAGAGAGAGAGAGAGAGAGAGAGAGAGAGAGAGAGAGAGAGAGAGAGAGAGAGAGAGAGATGTCTTTTAAGCTTCTTAGATCAGTAGAGGTGAATTACGGTTTTGGGGTAGAAAGGGGAAAGTGTTGTGGTGAGAAAGGAAAAGTTTGAATTGGGATATGGTAAGATGGCCAATTGTGTCCATAAGAAGAGAGAGAGAGAGAGAGAGAGAGAGAGAGAGAGAGAGAGAGAGAGAGAGAGAGAGAGAGATGTAAGTATTTGATGGTAGAAACATTGATGATGAATGTAAGAAAGCAATTCAAATGTGACAAGCTTCATGTTCAAATTGGAGGAGACAAATTGGAGATGATTCACACTCTATGTTCATTAAAAACAATTAAAGTTATGCTTATTGAGAAAAAATGTCAAAAAAATAAAAAATAAAAGTGTTAAGTATGTATTTTCCATCTTTATAATTACATAAGCTAATTCTAAATTAAAAAGAAATTTCTACCAAAAAACATATTTTTTTTCTTATATAAATTTTTATAGATTCAACCAAATTATATAAATAATAAGATCCCTATTCTTAAAAATCTCAAATACAGTTTAGCACAATCTATTTATAACAAAATAATGATATTGCCTATTATCATACATACTAATTAAACTCATACAATATGCTAATTTGGCTGAACTACTTCTGTATTAATTACCATTTGGAAGCAAGAAGATAAATCTTTAGGTATCAGGTGGGGCCATTTCACCTAATACTATTAGAAAACAATGACACAACTTTGTAGCATCGAAAATTATATGCACTTGCTAAAGGGGTACAATTTCACACTCGGTTTAGCTCCCGCCTTGGCGCATCTTGCACTTTGCATCGCATTTTCTCTTTAGCACTTAATTAATTAAATTAATTAGGTCTAAGGTTCAATCTCATCATCTTCCACATCATAAAGTTGGGCCCTTTCATTAAAGTGTGCCCTTTTCATTTTATTTCTCCAACACATCATTTAATCAAAAACCCTAATTAGGTCCTATTTTGAACTTGGGGGCTTGATTTCGGGGGTCAAAACATCTCAAAATCACTTGTAACTTTGGGATTCTCTCTAAAATCATCATACCCGACGACCCTAAAAATTTGGTGAGAAGTTGCCTAGACCATGGCACCCAGAGTGCACACGGTCCCAGACATTTTTCTTGAAATTTTAGGAGCGTGATCCAATCATAAAATAAAGCTTAACCCCAAGAAATTGGTGGGAGATTCAATCTCTAGGTTGGTCAAAAGTTTAAATTAAGACCTAGGGTTTCATATATAAGAGCTCTCTTTCTTCATTTGAAAGGATCAAAATTTTGGTTTCAGGGACCTTCTATGCAGTGAAGAGAAGATCTTCGAAGACTTCAATAACATTCAACATCCATCCATCAAGTATTCATCAATTTCATTCATCCATTTAGGGCTTTGAAAGCATTGAAGAGCAATAAGGGATCACCGACTAAAGATTGGCTTGTACCCCTCCCTTGGGGTTGGGTATGATTTCATGTTGTTTTCATGTCTTTGCATAAGCCTCATTATATCATTTGTATTAATGCTTTAGATCACTTTTCATCTTGGTTTGGAGCATTTACAAGCAATTAGGGTTTACTTTCTAGGTTGCTCTAGTTTGCTTACTTGCATTTTAGGATCTTGCACACACACAAGGTCTGCACACACACTACTTTTACAATACAACTTGGCTACTCGTGGAGGTGGAAATCATCAAAGTAGGGGTTTGACTAAGGCAAAACCCTATATAGCTGCCCACCATACCTTTTCAGATATAAGTGCAGATTTCGGGATTTGGACGATGCCGCAAGTTGCAGATCCGGCAGAAGCAGACAGAAATTGAGCTACACACCAAATTTCAGGGCAAAAGACCAGGACAGGGGCGTGGGGCACCCTGGTCCTACCAAGATAGGGGCACTGGGTGCCTTGGTCCCTGGGATAGTGGCACTGGGCGCCCTGGTCCCTCAGTCAGACAACAAGTCTCAGCATTTTTCCGACAGCTTTTCAGGTTGCAAAACAGTAGTTTCAGGAGCAGTTTCAGGACAGTGGAACCTGTGCCCCCTTCCCGAACATTTTCAATCAGATTTTAACTCTGGGTACGCATCTGTATTCTTGTCTTGTCCTTGTGTTTACAGCTTTCCACTGTTTAATCTCAATTCTGCAATCTTGTTATTAGTTCATACTTGCACTTTGGTGTTAGGAATTGAACTTGCATCATTTTATCTTTCAATTACAACAAAGGAATAGAAACCCTAATAGGTAGCCCGTGGCTCTCTCTTCCACAAGAAGAAGTAGCCAAATGTGTGATACCTCTAGGCTCTTTCGTATTCCACAATGTGTGTCAAAAGGTAGGATTAGGGCATGTTAGCCTAGTCTTGCTTTTTTTCCCTACACATTTTGGTGAACCCGACGTGAAACTATTATTGTTGTCTCTTGCATTGCATTTGGTAGATCTAGATCTAGATTTAGTGTGTTTCATTTAAGTTTCATTTTTCATTAAAAGAAAAAAGAAAAAAAAAAAAAAAAGAGGGAAAAGAAAGAGTGTGTTTCTTTGTTTCTTTGCATTGTGTGTTTAAGTTTTATGCAATTTTTATTTCAAAATGTCACATTTTTATTTGCAAGATGTTCATATTTATGATGATGTATGCAATTATGTTGATTATGAGTATAGCCAAGATGAATTAGATGAATCTTTAGATGAGTTTTAGAACCCTAAAGATACCAAACCTTCATTTTACCAAAAACTCATAAACATTGTTACTATGCCATTTCGGTGTGACGAGAAAGATAAGTCAAATGATTCCTCTCAACGGTACATTCCTATCAACTCTTCCACTAAATCTAGTAACATGGTTGTTTTCAATGATCCCCTCTATGAAGAGATGTCTCCCTTTGAATCAAAAGATAAACCTTTTAATAGATATGATCATTCTTTTTTGGATGATGCTCTTGATGACTTTGTGGCTTTATCGAAATCTTTAAACAAGAACAAAACTTCTAAACTAGTTAACATGATAAACTAGAATGAGCATAATAAGCCTCTCTTTGAAGTCCAAGTTGCTTATCCTTCTCCCACCTTTCAAGTTCCTAAATCACCTCTCCTTACTGTCCAAGGGGGCTATGGTCATGATTCCTTTCTTACTCCAAATAAACCTATCATCACTATGCAAGGAAGAAAACCTATAAGTCCTTATAGTTATGCCAAGAAATTAACTAGAGAGAGTTATCATGTGGTTGCTTATACTTATAATACTAGAAATAATAGGTAGCCTAATCCTCCTCCTGTTACTCCAGTTTCTCTTCCTAATCCTCAACCAATTCTTCCGCAAGCTCCACATATTTCACAAGTTATTGTTAAGGAATATGATCTCATAGAACAACTTAAAGCTAGCCCTGCTAAGATATCCCTTTGGGATTTGATCCAAACGTCTTCCACTCATCATGGAATGTTACAAGATACCTTGAAAGATTTGAATGTTCCTCCACCTAATACATCTAGTTATATAGTGTCTTTGGTTAACTCTGTGATGAATCCTAAAGCTCAAATTGTGTTTACTCAAGATGAATTGCCTACTAGTGAAATTCAACATAAATATGATCCCTTGATGATTATGGTTATCATAAATGACACTGCTATAAGACGAACACTGGTAGATAATGGCTCTGGCCTTAATGTGTGTAGCATTAATCTATTGCATAAGATGAATGTGGATACATCCCTTATTGAGCCTGACTCTCATCCCATTAGAGGCTTTGATAATGTGGCTAAGTCTTCATTAGGTATTATCACCTTACCCATCACAGTGGGACCTGTTACTTTGCCTACTCCTATCCATGTTATGTCGGGAAATCTAACATACAACTTGTTATTAGGGAGACCTTGGATTCACAGTATGCAAGCTGTCCCCTCTACATTGCATAGACAAGTTAAATTTATTTATAAAAATAAGACATATACCTTGATAGGTGATACTAATTTTCAAGCTTGTTTGCAAACATCTACTTCCAAAGGGAGTTCTTCTAAACCTTCCTCTTCTAGTGATGACTCTTTAAACAAGATACCTATGGATGAATCATCACCCTCTAATAATCAAATTCTTTGGATGAGTCTGAAGTTCTTGAAGAAGATTCTTCTCAACTTGAATCTACACATGAAAAGGCTTTTGATCCTGAGAGGGTTCTCGCAGAAGATGATTGGGGATCTCTTGACTTTAATCCTACCTTTGTAGGTGAGTATAGGGTTCCTCCTAGAGAGCTTAAAGTTAAAAAGAAGGAAGAAACTAAAGATCAATCAACCTTACCTGAACCTATGAACAATAATTTTGTGGCTGCTTCTCAAACTTCTTCTCCTCACATCTCTAATTCTGAAGAATTTGATTCTTTGTCTTATGAAAAACCACTTTCTCTTTCTGAAATGGCTAATCGTTATGGTCATGGTTTTCATATTTTAGCTGAGTATGGGTATAATGGAAATGGTTGTGGCACTCATGAACAAGGGATAAAGGTTCCTCTAGGGAATAATCTTTATGATGAGACCTTTGGACTTGGTTATAATCCCTACAAGTGCACTAAAGCTTCTAAGAGACCATGTATTAGTCTTAATATTATTTCTACGTCTCTACCAATGAGACACCCTGAGTATATTGATGGGGATCCTTCGTGTGCCTATGCTTTGGATGTCTTTCCTACCGATGATGCTTTAGCTGAGTTCTTGGGAGCATATGACACTCTTCCTCGTTATCATCACAATAGGGGATTTCCTTATTGTTTGAACACTGAAGCTTATTTTGGAAGAGAGATTGATAATGATGAGATTATGGAAGAATTCCCTCAGTTAAAGGATATTCCTCAACAAAGTAATCTTCTCATAAGTGACACCATTGATGTTAAGATGGATCCTTGCAATGAAGAAAAAGTTATTAAAATTGGAAAGTGTTTGGATGAAGAAGAACAAAAACAATATGCAGATTTATTGCATGAATTCCCTGAGATGTTTTCTTGGACATACTTTGACATGCCTGGTATAGATCCTAAGATTGTTACTCATAATATTGTCTTAGTTCCCAATGCTAAGCCCGTGAAACAAAAGATTCAAAAAATGAATCCTAAGGTAGCTCTGCTTGTTAAGGTTGAGATTGAAAAATTATTGGAGGCTGGATTTATCCACCCTATTGATTATTCCCCATGGATTTCAAATATTGTCGCTGTGGCTAAATCAGATAATAAAATAAGAATGTGTATCGACTTTCGAGATTTAAATAAGGCTTCTTTAAAAGATGATTTCCCTCTCCCAAACACTGACATGATAGTTGATTCTACAGTAGGACATGCTTTGTTATCCTTCATGGATGGTTTTTCAGGATACAATCAAATTTTCATTAATCCTCAAGATCAATTCAAGACTGCTTTCACCACTCCTTGGGGTACGTTTTGTTGGGTGATGATGCCTTTTGGACTTAAAAATGCTGGCACAACTTATCAACAAGTGATGACCCTTATCTTTCATGATTATATGCATAAGATTTTAGAAGATTATGTTGATGATATTTTAGCCAAATCCATTCTTCATATAGATCATATTAAGATCCTTCATCAAATCTTTGAAAGAATTCGTAAATATCACATGCGCTTGAATCCCCGAAAATGTGTTTTTGGTGTGGATAGTGGAAAACTATTAGGATTCATAGTTTCACATCATGGGATTGAGGTGGACACTAAGAAAATAGATGCTATTGTCAACATGCCACCTCCTAGAAATGTGTCTCAACTCAAAAGCTTACAAGGAAAGATTCAAGCTATTCATAGGTTTGTATCTCAACTTGCGGATCATAATTTTCCTTTTACTCAACTTCTCAAAAAGAATATCACTTTTCAATGGAACGAAGATTGTCAGCAAGCATTTGAAGATTTAAAAGTATATTCGGCTAACCCTCCTATCCTTCAACCTGCCGAACCTTCTAAACCCTTTCTTCTTTATACAGCTGCTTCCTCTCATGCTCTCGTAGCATTATTGGCACAACATGATAAAGATGGTAAGGAATGTTCGGTTTATTATATAAGTCATACCTTACTCGATTATGAGACCTGATATTTTGCGATAGAAAGACAATGTTTGGCCTTGGTGTGTGCGACTCATAAATTGAGACATTATCTTTTAAATTCAGAAGTCCACATCATGGTAAAGTTTGATCCTTTGAAGCATCTTTTCTCTAAAACTGATTTATCAGGATGCCTAGCTAAGTGGGTTATGATGTTAATTGAATTTGACCTTAAATTTGTTTCACAAAGAGCAATTAAAGGGCAAGCATTGACCAATCACTTAGTTGAGGCCCCTTCACCTTTCTCCTTCCCTAACCCTGAGTCTTTTCCTGATGACTTCATTCTTTGTATAGAGAAAGATGAAACTTGGGAGTTATACTTTGATGGCTCTAAGTCCCGTACTGGATCGGGGGTAGGTGTTGTTCTAATTTCTCCTACAAATAAATCCATTTCTTTATCTTATCGTCTCAATTTCCTATGTACCAATAACATTGCTGAGTATGAGGCTCTTATAGTAGGAATAAAGGTAGCCTTGGCTTTGAATGTAAAGCACATACATATTTATGGAGATTCACAATTGATTATAAGACAAGTAATAGGACTATATCAAGCAAAACAAGACAAATTATCACAATATAAAGACCTTGCTATCTCTTTGTTACAAAAATTCAATTCTTATACCATGGAACCTGTTCCTCGAAAAGATAATCGACATGCGGATGCAATGGCATGTGTGGCTTCTCTTATATCTTTAGAGGACCTTGTGGTTGATCTTAAATTTGTTATTCACAACCTTATTTCTCCAGCTATTGTAGATGATTCTAGCTTGGTGACATGTTGTGACTTTATAGACTCAGATGAATGGTATTCGCATATCGTAAGATACTTGACCGATGGTACCTTTCCTGATTCTGCCAATAGGAACACTAGGGCTAGAATCCACAAGCTGTCTGCTAGATATATCATTCTTTCTAATGTTCTTTACCAAAGGGGTTATAACGGTCTTCTCCTTCGCTGTCTTAACAAATCAAAAATCACTATTGCTCTTGAAGAGGCACATTTAGGTGCCTATGGGGGGCATTTTGGAGGCAAATGCTTGGTTCAAAGATTGCTTCGTATGGGATACTATTGGCAAACTATGCAGAAGGATTCTTTTTCATTTGTTAAGAAATGTCATCAATGTCAACAACACAATAATCTGATTCATGCTCCTGCCCAAGAACTTCATTCTCATGTAGCTTCTTGGCCTTTCTCTGCATGGGGGTTGGATCTCATCGGTAAAATATCTCCTCCTTCATCTGAAGGACACAATTTCATTATAACCGCAACAGATTACTTTACAAAGTGGGTAGAAGCTGTTCCCCTTCGCTCTACTACTGCTGAAGTGATTTGTCAATTTCTTCTAAAAAACATTATTTCTCGATTCGGGATACCTTCCACTATAATCTCAGATAATGGGACAACATTTAAGAACAAGGACATGAAGAAATTCCTCAAGAAATATCATATCAAACATCAATTTTCTACACCATACTATCCTCAATCAAATGGTCAAGCCGAATCATCCAATAAGATAATTGAACAAATTCTTCGCAAAACTGTGAATAAGCATGGTAAGGATTGGAGTACTCAACTAATCTATGCTCTTTGGGCCTACCAAATGAGTGTATGAATTGCTATAGGAACTACCCCTTATAATCTTGTTTATGGTGCTGATGCTATTATGCCTTTAGAGTTAGAGATTCCATCACTTAGAGTTTCTCTCAAAGGTATAGTAGATGATGACTCTTATAGAGAACAAAGACTTCAACAGCTTGAGATGCTTGATGAATAGCATATAAATGCTCTTGAGCATATTCAAGCGTATCACAAAACTCTACAATGAAGCTATAATGATAAGGTTATCCAACATTCCTTCTTAGCAGGTGACTTAGTTCTCTATGAGAATCGGTGCAATGTGAATACCTTACCTGAAGAAAAGGGAAAATTTAGTCCTAATTGGCTTGGACCGTATATTGTTATTGAAGATTATGGATCAGTTGCTTACAAAATAGTGGATGTAGATGGTACGCCTCTTAAAGAACCTATAAATGCTATGCACTTGAGTAGATACTATGCTTAATTCCTCATTCCTTATCTTTCATTTCATCTATCTTCTTTTCAGTTCTTCAAAATTGGGTAATATGTTAGCATATCTTGGTTAGAGAAAATAGAATTAAATGATATTGTGTTTAATCTATATTGCTTTGTTCTTGACAAGCATATTTCTTTACTTTATAGTTTGTCTTGAATTCATTTATGTAAATTGCAAAAGATTTACATTTCCATTATGCTGGCATATTATACAATGTCTTTATGTGTTAAGTAGAATTGTATCATGTTTAAAATTAAATCACATTAATTATATGATTCTTAGGCTTAACACATATTTCTTCTCTATCATTAATGTAGTACTTGATTAAATATTTTATTTTAATTAAGTCAGACACATATCAATTTAATCAAGGAGCTTTGAGAAATCAATCACATGGAAATTAAATTCAGCACATACATGTACATCTACCAAATGTATTAACTTTAATCAAAATATACATTGTTTTAGGCATTAAAGATAACACGTTTGAGACAAAGAGAAGCATGTATATATAGATATATATGTGGATCATGTTTTCATACATCCAAAATGTGACCTATCCTACATGATGAGATCATCTCCCATCACTAGGGCTAGTGGCTGGAGAGTGACGACTAGATGCTCCCTCCTGATCCGGCAGTGAAGGTGGACCCATAGGTGTATAGCATGATAGATCATGAATGACTCTGAGAGGAACTCCTACGATCCCTATCCATAAGGATCGCGTGATACGAGGTAGCCTCGGCCTGAGCTGCTACTAGGTCACGCTGTGCCCACTGAAGGTTCTCTGATAGAACTCTCTCTCTCTCCCTCCATATTTCCACTTGTACTCGAAATGGGGAAAACAAGTCCTCATGCTGACCCGCATTCCCCTGAGGCCTATAAGAAACCTCTAAGGAACTAGAGATCTGTGCCATCATGGAAATATCCATCACTGCTTGCTGGATCAAGGAATGCCACTCCTGCACATTAGCTGTAGCAGTAGAATAGATTTTGTATTAGTACCATTCTATATCATCAAAACATTAATCAATCAATATAAACCTACTATACCTAGATCTCCCTCGCGCCAGTAGGGATCGTGATATGGTAGCATCTATGAATGGGAACTACTAGGCTCCCCACACTCAAATGATCTATGCACGATGGGTACAGGTCTCTGTATCGCCTCGTGTTCCCCCTTTTGGGGAATAAGAGGAGGATCCAAGGCTATGGTATCATCTCTTGAATGGTGGGGAGCTACATCTGACTCCTCCTCATCATCTCTATCATCCTCATCCTCATCTGCATCCTCACCGCATCCTTGTTCTCCTCATCATCATCTCTATCTGTGTCATCCTCCTCTCCTTCCTCCTCCTCCTCGACACTAGGCTAATCTCCTATGGGTGGATCAGTATCTCCTGCCTCCTCTGATCTAGATCCCTGATCCTCATCTCGGTCTCCATGTCTCCATGGACCTGGATGGCCCGTCGGGTAATCTGGTGGAAATATAGGCCCTAGGTATGTCTTCACAAACCATGAGAGATACCTGCGCTGTGCTCTGGGATCCATGGAGTAATCAGTGACCGCATCCTGATCAGACCCCTCTATATCTGTAATCTCGATATCATCTGTCTTAGGTCTCGCTACTGCTCTAGGTCTAGGAAGGACTCGCAAGTGTCGAGTATAGATAGGTACATCGGTTGGAACACACTGCTCTAGCCCAAACTACCTCTGTACTCGGTCAAAGTAGAATGGGACTATGATATGTGAGTACCATCCTCTCAGTAGGCGGTTCATCTATATGCATGCTAGCTACCTCTCCATTTCATCCCATCTGTGCATCCACAGATATGGTCTCCATGTTTTCACCTCAGCTGTCAATCTATCGAATGTCACTCTCCAATATAGTAGATCCTCAAATCTCCACTTGCTGGTAAGTGGATAGGCAAACACCCTAGGTCGCTCGCTAGCCGCACTCATCGGATAGCTGATAGGCCTGGTGCATGTAAAGTGCTCAAATATCCACACCTACAGAAGTGTGCATGTCATCAAGCTACAACACTGTCCAAACACATACTCCTCAAGGTCATGATAGAGATGTGCAAGCATACTCTGACCCCAAGCATATACTCTCCTATGTCTCTCCATAGCCCTAATGCACCATGTGAGACCCCCATGCATGTGCGTACCTCGCCCATTAGGGCAGACAGCTAGTGCAATGATGGCAATCATAAGACATCTCACAAGGGGCACCTCTCCTATAGGATGTAAGAGCCAACTAATCATGATGCGACCTCTAGTCTCACTCAGCATGACTCTCCCTATGCAGTATATTTGCTCCCTCTGATAGTCCTCTGTTGACCGATCGGTCATGTATGTCATGGTGGCTCCTTTGATAGGTAGGCGAAGTATGCGGTACACATCCTCAAGTGTAACCATCATCTCTCCTACTGGGAGATGGAATGTACATGTGTCAGGATCCCATCGCTCCATAAGTGCCATCAACATCGCAGGATGGAATCGAATGGCTGGCATCAGGATCGCATACCATAAATCCACTATCGATAACATATCCCTCTTTGACTGAGTCAGTCGGGGAATCTGATCTCGCAGACTGTGAAGAATCTACCTCGTAGTGTGCTCTCTCATGTATGGGAGACCCTGCAATGCAAAAACATCAGTGAAATCAATACTCAATCATCAAAATCATCTATGCAAAAAATGAAAACTGTCGCCCCTTGCCAAGTCCTGATTGGGACCATGGCACCCTGAGAGGACCATGGTGCCCTTCAAGGACCATGGTGCCCTTCAGGGACCATGGTGCCCTGAGAGGACCATAGCGCCCTTGAGGGACCATGGCACCCTGAGAGGACCATGGCACCCTTCAGGGACCATGGCACCCTGATAGGACCATGGTGCCCTGGGTGGGACCTAGGGTCAGATTCTAGGGCCTGCATTCGATCACAGAAACTCAAAGTCAACAGAAATGCAAAAAGTGAAAGTCAAAGTTTAGTCAACTCACCTCGTCCAGTGGCTCGTCACTGATCACGGCCTGTCGCATGATCTCCATCCTTGTGGGACGCTTTGATCATCATGAAGGCATGATGATGGCTATGTGGGCTCCGCTGCAATGAACAATACTCAAAAATCAACAAAGTGACAAATGTAATAGTCACTTTCAAGGTATATATTTTCATTCCTTTACCTTTAATTTCAAAACCCTAATTTTCCTCTATCACTCATTTCATCATAACTTGAGTTTGGGAGATGCGATTTTCAAACTGTTTGTTGTGTAGGAATCATATTTTTGTTCCCTTACTCTCAGGATCTTCCAAAATGTGCTCTGACAAAGCCTCTTTAGTGAACATCTCTCATCAATAATCTCTCATACAATTTGTTGTAAGTAAACATGCTATCCTATTTCACCTCCCTAATAAGCAAGCCGAAACAGGGGGGGCATATACCTACTCACAGATTTCATCACTTTCCTTAGTAAGCATTAGGTGATTTTATGATCTAACATGTGTTTTGTAGGGTGCGGTTCCTAACTGTGTACTGCAGATACCACTGGGGGCTTCATTCAACAAACTTATGGATATATCCTTTTTCAAATAATTTTTACTTTCCTATACTTTACCTTGCATATGCACATAGTACTCATATGACTGCTAAAGTGGGTGCTAAATATAGCGTCAAAAATTGTATGCACTTGCTAAAGGGGTATAATTTCACACTCGGTTTAGCTCCCGCCTTGGCGCATCTTGCACTTTGCATTGCATTTTCCCTTTAGCACTTAATTAATTATATTAATTAGGTCTAAGGTTCTATCTCATCATCTTCCACATCATAAAGTTGGGCCCTTTCATTAAAGTGTGCCCTTTTCATTTTATTCCTCCAATACATCATTTAATCAAAAACCCTAATTAGGTCCTATTTTGAACTTGGGGGCTTGATTTTGGGGGTCAAAACATCTCGAAATCGCTTGTAACTTTGGGATTCTCTCTAAAATCATCATATCCAACGGCCCTGAAAATTTGGTGAGAAGTTGCCCGGACCATGGCGCCTGGAGTGCACACGGTCCCAGACATTTTTCCTGAAATTTTAGGAGCACAATCCAATCATAAAATAAATCTTAACCCCAAGAAATTGGTGGGAGATTCAATCTCTAGGTCGGCCAAAAGTTGAAATTAAGACCTAGGGTTTCATATATAAGAGCTCTCATTCTTCATTTGAAAGGATCGAAATTTTGGTTTTAGGGACCTTCTATGCAGTGAAAGAGCAGATCTTTGAAGACTTCAATAACATTCAACATCCATCCATCAAGTATTCATCAATTTCATTCATCCATTTAGGGCTTTGAAAGCATTGAAGAGCAGTAAGGGATCACCGACTGAAGATTGGTTTGTACCCCTCCCTTGGGGTTGGGTATGATTTCATCTTGTTTTCATGTCTTTGCATAAGCCACATTATATCATTTGTATTCATGGTTTAGATCACTTTGCATCTTGGTTTGGAGCATTTACATTATCATTCACAAGCAATTAGGGTTTACTTTATAGGTTGCTCTAGTTTGCTTACTTGCATTTTAGGATCTTGCACACACACAAGGTCTGCACACACACTACTTTTACAATACAACTTGGCTATTCGTTGAGGTGGAAATCACCAAAGTGAGGGTTTGACTAAGGCAAAACCCTATATAGCTGCCCACAATACCTTTTCAGATATAAGTGCAGATTTCGGGATTTGGACGATGCCGCAAGTTGCAGATCCGGCAGAAGCAGACAGAAATTGAGCTACACACCAAATTTCAGGGCAAAAGACCAGGACAGGGGCGTGGGGCACCCTGGTCCTACCAAGATAGGGGCACTAGGTGCCTTGGTCCCTGGGATAGTGGCACTGGGCGCCCTGGTCCCTCAGTCAGACAACAAGTCTCAGCATTTTTCCGACAGCTTTTCAGGTTGCAAAACAGTAGTTTCAGGAGCAGTATCAGGACAGTGGCACCTGCACCCCCGTCCTGAACATTTTCACTTAGATTTTAACTCCGGGTACGCATCTGCATTCTTTTCTTGTCCTTGTGTTTACAGCTTTCCACTATTTAATCTCAATTCTGCAATCTTGTTATTATTTCATACTTGCACTTTGGGGTTAGGAATTGAACTTGCATCATTTTATCTTTCAATTACAACAAAGGAATAGAAACCCTAATAGGTAGCCCGTGGCTCTCTGTTCCACAAAAAGAAGTAGCCAAATGTGTGATACCTCTAGGCTCTTTTGTATTCCACAATGTGTGTCAAAAGGTAGGATTAGGGGATGTTAGCCTAGTCTTGCTTTTTTTCCCTACACAAGCTCATGCCTAATGGCCCAAATACATAGTATATAATAGAGTCACTCCTAAAGGGGGCTTTTTTGAAATAATGAGATCATTTCTAGAGCTCAATAACCCAGACTCCATTAACACAACAAACTGGCTTCACGCCTCCTGCAAATCATGTTGCTTTTGCAAGGTCTTTGAACTCCTCTATATGCTCTTTTCCAAGTAGGTTGAATGCTAACATGCAAATATCTACATGAAATGTTTGCTTAGCATAGGAAGAGGTCTCTGCAGCCACTGGCAAAATGGAATCACTGGAATCACTTTTTCATTCTCTAGCAAGGCCTTGTGACAATTCTTCAGAAGCTTTATACAATGATCATCACTCCACTCATGCAAAATACACTATTTCTGCTTGAGCTTTGCACAAAATGCATCTTGAGGGCCCTTCATAGCCCATTTTCATGAATCTTTTTGTTGTGAGGATCCTCTTTTTGAAAGCCAACCATGTAAAGATTCCTACTTTTGGGATAATCTTGCTACTCCAAAATAGTTTTAGTAGAATATCTTGTTCCTCTTGATTCCCAAAGTTTGCTAGAACCCTATAGCCATCTTTAGCATTATATTGTCCTATTTTAGAACAAGCCCAGATAAGAGAATCTTTCCCTCTTCTAGGATTAATATTTCTTACTCTAATGAGGTTTTATAACGAATTGATTTCAACAGTAGGAATAGGAAATCCCTCCAATTGCTTCCTGCTCCATCCTTGCATTCTAGTAGCCCTATCCAAAACCAAATAATCATTAACTCGAGATCCCCAATGTTGTTGAAGTAAATGCTTAGCTGTTGGAATATTGAGAGAGTTATCAATGGTTTGATATCCTTCCCATGAGTCTTCCCAGAAAAGGATAGAGGATCCATCGTGGATATCCCAAGACAAAGAATTTGCAATTAAATTTTTGCATGTGACAATGAAATTCTAGGTCCTAGATCCCTTTGGATGAGAATTAGTCTTAGAATATTTTGAGGATCCCCATCTATAATGTATTTTCTGGCCATTATCCTTACCTATATTGATTTAGGGTCTTTAATGAACTTCCAAACTAGTTTAGCTACCAAGGCTTTGTTCTACATGTGAAGATTTTTAATTCCTAGAGCCCCCATGGACTTGGGTTTCATGATTTTATCCCATGCAATTAGAGAAATTTTATGTTTTTCTTCAGTATTTTGCCAAAAGAATTTTCTCATCTTTTTAATGATGAAGGAATTTGTGCCAGCAATGAGGGATAAAAAGGATAAAAGGTAAATTGGTAGAGCATAAATAATTACTTTGAGCATTACCAACCTACCACCCCATGAGAGCCATTTCCCATTCCAGGACTTAATATTCTGATCCATCTTTAACTTCAGAGGATCCCAAAGTTGAGTTCCTCAATCCTCTATCAAATTGGGATGCCTAGGTGAATACAAGGAAGAATGCATGTTTTATAGTTCAAGATTTTTTGGATCCTAACCTCTAAGGGGGCAAGGGTGGAGAAGAATTTTATTTTTATTTTTCTTTGTTGATAATTTGGCCTGAGGCCTTCCCAAAGGATTCCAGGAGCATTTTCAGCTGAATTTCTTACTTAATCTTTGCTACAACCAACAAGAGGTTATCATCTACAAATTTTGATGCCAATCTATGAATAATACGATGAGGATGTTGTATGTCCTATGGTATTGTCTCGTCAGACGGGTGTCAGAATTTTGACATCCACCCAAGAAACATCCAATGAGGATGTTGTATGCTTGATGACATTCTCTTGCCGAATGAGTGGTCATGGCCACCTTTAAAAGAGTCTTGGGTGTCATCACAATTTCAACGTCCACCTAGGAAACATCCGATGAGGATGCTGTATGCTCGACGACATTCTCTTGCTAGATGAGCAGTCATGGCCATTGTCGAAAGAGTCCTAGGTATCATCGAAAGAGTCTTGAGTACTGTCAAAATTTCGAAACTAGTTAATGTAACATCCAACAAGGATGTTGTATGTCTATGGGATTCTCTCATCAGATAGGTTTCAGAATTCTGACTATTATCACTATTTAAAAAATGGGTATTCTTGTCCCATAATTGGCTAAGTCCATGAAAATTTTGAGTCTAGTATGGCCTTCTTACCCCTAACTGCTTTAAGTCTAGAGAGGGTTTAGGGTTTAAGTTTTAAACTGCCCCAGTGTCTAAGAAAAACCCTTTGTTTATAATTTTGTGTTACTTTATTCACTTAAAGAAGGGTTCGTATGTCATGGGAAGTGTCCCCCCCCTTTTTATTTTTTTGTAGGCGGGTCTAGTAGCGCATTATTTTTCTAAGCTTTTCCTAAAGTTCTTAATATTTAATCGGGTTTCCTAATGCGCGTGATTTTGTAGCCCTACGATGCTCGTGAGTCACCATTTGCGAAGTGGCGAAAGGCAGAAGTGGGTCTAGCATCCAAGCAAAGACTATGGATAAAGACTAATCAAGTTCCTTTTGATCGGACAACCGGCACGGTTTTACAAGATAAAAGTGCTTGGGTTTTAGACTTCACAAAATGGCAAAAAGGAAAATGGATCCGCGAGGAAGTAAAAAATGAAGGTAACTCCTGATCAAGTTCCTTTTGATCTGATGGTTGGCACTATTTCGTAGCTCGAAGGTGCCTGAGATTTAACCTTCATGAAGCAGTGAAGTCACATGGCAGCCACTAGGTTGGTCTCGTGGCAGGACAGGTGGATCATGCTGCTGATGAAAAGACAAGTCAGATTTACGTGGTGGACCTGAAGTGGATCCCATGGAAGTTGTTCGATGAATAAAAGATTGACACATTGGTTTCTTTCGCCAGCTAGTTGCCAAGGATGATAGTGTTGAGTCAAAGGGCCCACTTATACTGGTTAAGTTTGTTAAAAGGTGGGTATCTTAAGGATGATTCGACGATGGGTGCCATTTCACAGCCCAAAGATGCAAGGTAATTACCATTCGCAAAACAGCAAAAATCACTAGCCTTAAATGCTTAGAGCACAATTAGTGGGGTATGCCACCAGTCACAGGATAGAATAAAGACTGATCAAGATCTTTTTGATCGGATGACCCACATGGTTTCGTCGGGTGAAAGTGTATGATGTTTAGCTTTCGCGAAATGGCAAAAGAGATCTGAGCTCATCGTCGAATGAAGAATAGTCAATAAAGTAAAGGCCATGCAAGTTTCACTGGATCTAATGGTTGGTGTGTTTTTGCTTGATGAAGAAGCATGGATTTTAGGCTTCGCGAAATGGTGAAACAAGAAAGTGATAGAAACATAGACATTTTGTGATCTGTTGGAGCAAAATTTTTGAATTCATTCGTGATTTCAATTCTGAGGTGATGGCCGAAGCATGTGGTATCAATATCACAGTTAATAGCCCGATTGTTGTATGTACACTCACATAAATTGAATGTAGGCATCATTTTGAAGAGTTGTTGCAGAAAAGTTGGTGCAGAGTAGAGTTCTTTAGGCTGAAAAATAGGTTTTCTTGTATCTTGCTTACCAGTTACTTGAAATATTGATTGAACTATGGTTTGTGTTCTGTTAAAGAATTGTTGTGATTAGTAATTGAATAACTAGCATATCATTGAGATGGCACCCAGAAGGGACTTCATAGGGAAAGTTAATTACCAGGACAAAGCAATTTGTGATGATTTCCTAGAATAGTTGTCTATGTCCACAAACGTAGCAACTAAGGTTAAAGAATTAGTTCCCAAGGCTCCTTGCTTGAGAATAGGAGAAGGATTGTATGACAGGGGTAATTGGCCGAGAAACCCATAGATAGGGTTGTCTGGTTTGGGTTTATTGAAGGTGGGATTCAGTATGAGACACTCCGCAGCCCCAATGTATAGTATTTGGGAGTTGGATGTAGGTAAATTGGTGGTCCCCAAAGTGTTCATGGATGTGGATCTCCTAACTCAGATTGCACACAACTATGACCCTATTACCAAAAGTGTTAGGGATATAAATGGAAAAACCCTCATTGAGATAAATGATGATGAGTTCAGAAATGTATTCAGGCTCAGTCAGGTGTCCAATTATTTGGAGCTCGTTAATATTAAATCATTGGCTCAAGTCTACAATGCATACAGGAATCATCTTAGAAATGGGCCTCTTAAAGAATTCTTTGTTAAAATAGGTGGATTGACTATTGTAGGACCTAATACCATGGAGCCTTTCTCCTTAAATATGTTCACTCTTAGAGCCAAAGGGATATACTAGTTGCTCTGCCTAATTTTTGGAGAGGATGTTGAAGTGAACATGCCAACTCATTACATGTTGATGATAGCTCAAATTTTAAATCCTTCCCTAGCAGTCACATTTGATTATGCCCCCTATATTACTGATGCAATCCATGAAGTTTTGATAGGGATAAATAATGGTAAGGTGGATAGGCCTTTTGGATGGTACTCCCTTCTCATGCATCTATTTCTATTCAAGGGTGGTGACTACTTTGCCAATGAAATGGATTTACTGAAAGAAAAGGATGGGGAGAAAATGCTAGTCCAGCTATGGAGCATACTGTTGTCATGGGGCAAAGAAGAAGCTAGCTACTTGAAGTTTGATAAGTGCTTTGCATCCAAGATTAGAATTCTCTTATGTTCAGAGAATCCAAGGGTCCCTAAAGCTCTGTTGGAGTTTCTTAGGCCTAAGGAGTTTACTGAAGAAATTAAAATTGTCCACAATTGGGGTGACATGTACTTGTACCTTATTTCCATAGTCTTCATAGTGTTTGGTTTTAGAGGCACTCCATTTTTGTTGCCATATCACGTTCCACTAAAAGTAGGAATTGCAGAAGTCCTCAGGTATATTGGGAGTGAGCAAGAGGTGGAGCTATCTAACAAAGGAAAGGGGACCATTTTCCCTACGGTAACAATAGCACATCAGTTTGTGATTACTAAAGGTGGGTGGAAATGTTTTGAGGAGTTCTTTCAACCCTACCATTTGTCCACTGCAGTGTCAAGGTTTTCTGACCTTGAGGATTTCTTTAATAATATGTTTAGGAAAAGGGCACTATGCAAATTCAAACCTCACCAATTCCAATTCCCTAAAGACCTCATTGGAAATGAGTTTAATTTGGATGAGTGGGAGCTAAGAAAAGAGAAGTGGGTGGCCTACAAGAAGGCTCTAGATTTTATGCATCAATTTGACACCAACTATGACCCTTTGTCCAGTTTCCACCCCTTCAAGGAAAAAGAAAAATTCCTAATTCTTTGTTTTGAAGATGTAATGCAAACATTGAAAGAGAAGAGGGAAGTAGTGATTAAGAATAACCTTCAGAAGGAAAGACTAGTTCTAGCTAGGTCTACATCAGCTAAAGCAATCCCTCTTGGTCACTATGTATTACATAAGAAATCCAAGTACAGTGTCCTAGTGCCAACAACAGGGGAGCCTTCTACTTCAAGATGGAAGAGGAAAATTCAAGATGTCATTGACATTCAAGATTCCCCAAAGAGGCAAAGGGTGGGAAAGGAAGTGCAATCTAATGAGCCCTTGTATTCCCCATCTCAATCCCCTATTCATATAGGAGATGAGCAGGAAGCAACTAAGCAATTATCATAGTTAGGGAGTCTTAGAGAGATAGCCTATACTTATGATGAAATAGAGGATGGAATGCTTCAAGAGCCAGAAGATGCTGAGATGAACATAACCACCAATGAGTTCAAAGGCTAGGAACTAGATCCTGCCATTAAATAGGCTAGTGAGGAATTCTTAGCTAATAGCAACTTTGTTACCTCAAGAGCTTTCATACAATTTATGTGGAAGCAGAATATTGATAAATTTCATGCTAGATGTGAGAAGAGGAAGAGTGAGTAGCCCCACAAGGATGCGACTATAGTGGAGGAAGAAATAAAGCAAGAAATGGTCACTCAGTTCAAGACCATCACTCCTGAGAAAGGAAGGGAAATGGTAGCAAAGGCTAGTGTACTCATCCTCCCTGAATGGGATATAACAGATGCCTTGGTTCTAGAGGTAGTCAGGAAAGAGACTAAGCCTATGGAAGGAGTAGCCTTCAGCAAGGATGATGCTTCCCTGGTCATGTGGTCTTTGAAGAGAGATGAAAATAGAAAGAAAAAGGATACCCTAGAGTCTAGCTACCTTGGAGGAATGATAGTAAAGAGGGTACAAAGTACTAGAGTGGTAGAGGCTGCTAGCACAGTCTTAGAGACTGCAAAATTTAGTGTTGCAGTGATAGAGAAAGAAGCAAAGGAAAAGGAAGATCTCCAGGCTAAGCTAGAGATAGTCTTGAAAGCCTACAATGAGGCCAAAGGAGAGGTAATGAGTCGAGATAGCATTATTTCTTATTAGAAAATCCAATTGGTAGGACAATATCATTGAGGTGAGTCCTCAATATTGATGATTGGTTCTTCTCCTGCATAGCCTCCATCTACTATCCCTATCATTGAATTCCCACCTTCTCCTGCACCTTCTAGTTCCTAATTAGTTGAGATCACTCCTCAGGAGTTGGAGAAGCTAAAATAGGCTCAAACCCTATAGGATCATCACTGGTGTATAACAATATGAGTAAAGTTTTGGATGTGTGGAATGAGCTCAATGGAGACAAGGCTATTCTAATGCCTATTTTGGACAAGTGGAAGCCTAGAGAGGAGGACCTAGAACTTATATGTGTATCTTATGATGAGGCAAGGGTTGACCCCATTATCAAATCCACTTGTGACATGACAAAGGATCTGACAAAGTTAGCAGAAGGAGTAGATAATGCAGAGAGGAAGATTAACTTGTATAAGAAAGAGTACACTGAGCAAGTATTTGACTTATTCTTAGGGGATTTTGCTAGTCCAACTCAATTGAAGGAAAAACAAATTTAGCTTAATGAATTAGTAGCCAACCTATCATTAAGGATAAAGGAAATCATTAATATAGATGATATTTCCCTATTTGTCAAAATGGTTGAGGAAATAGAGAAAATTAAATCACACTATGGTTTCCTAAATTCAAATGTTCATAAAATGAGGAACTCTTGGAAGAGATTAGCCAAGATAAAAGGGAAATTTATTAACTTCTCATGGCCTGCTGATGAGGTGTACCAGGAGTGGACAAGAAAATATTCCATGTTGGATGTAGAGGTCCAAGAAGAAGCCATAGAATGACAACCGCAGGAAAGGGGCCATTAGAAAGTGGAAATGATTTGCAACTTATTGTTCAAACAAGAAGTTTGTTGTAACAAACCTTTCGAAAAGGTCTGAAGCTTGTATGCATCCATACTATTATAAATGGATACTAGGACTAATTAAAAAAGGGATTGCAAGAATTTCTAAAGAAACTCTGCAGAAATATATCTAGGGTTTTCTAGTTTTAGAGAGAATATTCTAAGTTTTATAATACTTTTTTCAAAATTAATATCAATATACAGATCATGAACTTTCAAGACTATAATTTGTGTTGTCTTCTGGTGTTCTTTCAATAATTTACTAGTTTCAATTTGGGTAATCTAGGGTTATTCAATTGAACATGGATTGTAATGCAATCTTTATAGATATGTTTCTTAGCTTTTCTCTTTAGGAGGGAAATTAAATACGTAGGAAATATCTCTGTCAGTAAGTCATTTTGTTGGAGACTTAGAATCTGATGAACACTGTCTAATCCAATAAGGAGAAGTTCCTATATATGTCAGGCATGTATAGGGTTGATAGAAGCTGAGGTAATGAGATGTATGGAGATGTTTAATTATGAAATCACTGTTTAACTTAGATGACTATGTGGCCTGGATAAGGCACTGGTATCAATTGTAGCTCTATTTCTACATTTCTTGTAGATCAATACTGAACATGAGCATAAGCTTCCTTTTATTGTTTCAATTTGTGTTTGAGGTGATAAGGTTCAGTGGTTTTGGACTGGTTTACTATGGACCTATTTTAAGAGTGTGAATTTATTCACAAGAGGTATACCCGCCTGAACTTTGGATAAGTTCGAAGTGTAGAAGGTTCTTGAAACCTTGTCATATGTTTCTCTAAGGTTCCTTTTCCTTTATCTCTCTATTTGTAGACAGAGTTATTATTTTCTTACAGGGGATAAAAAGGGGAATCAAAATTTGAGAACAACACCGACCTCCACCCAGGAAACATCCGACGAGGATGTTGTATACCCGACGACATTCTGTCACCGGATGAGCAGTCATGGCCACCATCGAAAGAGTTCTAGGTGTCGTTTGAATTCTGATGCTAGTCAATGAAACATCTGAGGAGGATGTTGTATGTTCTATGGCATTCTCTCATCAGACGGGTGTCAAAATTTTGACGTCCACCCAGGAAATATCCGACAAGGATCATGTATGTCCGATGGTATTCTCTCATCGGATGAGCAATCATGGCTACTGTTGGAAGAGTTCTGGGTGTTTTCTGAATTCTGACGTCCACCCAAGAAACATTTGATGAGCATTTTGTATCCTTGATGATATTGTCTCCCCATATGAACGGTCATGGCCACCGTTGGAAGAGTCCTGTGTGCCCTGGGAATTTTGATGCCAGTCAATGAAACATCCAACAAGGATGTTGTATGTCCTATGGCATTCTCAATGTTATCTTTTGTGGATGCTTGGTAAATATTTTGTGGTTTATATTTGTGCTTAACTATTATATCTATTGTTTTGGTATTTAGTTTATGTATTCTATTAATAAGGTTTCAATGCTTAAAGTTCTATTATCTGTTGACAACTGATTTACCCTTAGATATTGAGAAGGTTGTTTAAGATTGATGATATAATTGATAAAGGATGATTACTATCTTAATGATATTTTTTTGTCATTGATGTCAAGCAATTGATTTTCTGATTCAGTATGATTTTGCCATGTCTTAAAGAGTTTGTTTTGATGAATATAAAGATGTCAGTAAGTGACACAAAAAGAATGTGAAAATGAAGGGAAGTAATAAGTTATTCAATGGGCAACTATTATCGAGTTAGACAGTGATGAGATTATGATATTTTAATTTTTTTGATATCTTATATATGTGTATTCAAAGACTAAATAAGAAGGAGAAAAGATTTCATGCATTAGAATGAGTAAATGTTTGATACTATTCTATTTTATCGAGCAAGGAGCCAGTTGGTAAACTCCAAGGTTATCAGTGTCAGTTAAAGAAGGAAGAAGTCACCGAGAGTCATAGGGAAACAGAGCTACCAAGATAGTAACTGAGACAAGAATGTCTACCGAGTAAAGTTTAGAATTAATTGAGTATTAACCGAGTAGTAACAGAATGTATTGGATGAATAAATACATTATTAAATGAAGGATGCCAATGAGCTAGAGATTTATAGATGATTGGAATGTCGTGCAAGAATTTTTTTAAGGATCAACGACAATGAAAATTCAAGAGTTAGATCTACAACACAGATTGAACGGTCATAACCAAGCACAAGTACCAAGGAATGAATACAAGTTTCAAGGCAAGATAAAACATTTTTCAGTTCAAAGAATTCAATGAACCTAGTCATGTTTGAAGATCTGATGGCTAATATTAATCATGGGAAATGTGATTAAGGAGATTAAGCGGTTAGGAATTTCTTATAAACAAGGAAAGTTGATGAACAAAGGATGTGGGCAAATAGAAGAACAATGATGCTGCTAAAGTGATTACAGATTACAGAAGATTGAAGATCTGATTGAAGAACAGAGTGAGAAGCCCAGCAAGGAGGAAGATAAGTCTTATGACAATATTATTTTGAGCACATAGAGTCTGCAATAACATTTCAGATGTGAATTTGTAGATATATTTTAGTACTATTATTTATTTTTGTAAGTGACAGGAAATCTCTTAACTGAGTATACCTAACAGTCTTATTTGTAAATCCTCTAGCAAGGTAACATTCTAATTGAGTGTTTGAAATCCTTTAACAAGGTCACTTCTAACAAAGTGCAAGATTTTGATAGATCAGAAGGAAACCCTTTGACCGGGTCACATCTAGCAATGTGTTTATGTAATCTTTAACAGGATTGGCTTTTAACTGAGCATACTCTAAAAGAGTATATTTTATTTGTGGGTCCGAAATCCCACAGTGGTTTTTCTTTATTTGGGTTTCCACAATAAATCTGGTGATTAATGTGTTTTGATGTTTCAAGTTTATCAGTTTATGAGTTTGAATGATTTACAGTCATAGTTGCATATCAAGTAAGTTCTATTGAGGTTGATTCTGATTAGAATATTGAATTGTGAGTTTATCTGGTTCACCACCCCCCCCTCTCATTTAACTAACAATTAGTATTAAAGCTAGAACTCTAAAAGAAAAGCTTAAAGGAACTTAAGGCAAGATCTGAAAATCTATAAAAGGGATGCACCAAAGTTGAACAAGTCAAGTTTCACCACATGGCAGAAAAGGATGAAGCTACACTTATTAGGAATTGGAGAATATGCAACATATTATCTGGAGAATGATTACACTACACCTAGCACCTACCCTATGACAATGGAAGAAATAAAGGCAAAGCAAGAACATATTCAAGCAATGATTGAAATAACATTAGCATTGACCGATTCAGAGTTTAATGATCTAGAAGGTTGTAATGATGTCAATAACATATTCTGTATATGGTGGTGATGAACATGTTCAAAGAGAAAAAGTAGATAGTCTAAGAGGACAACTTGAATCCATGAGAATGAATGAAGGTGAGAACATAATCCAAAATAGTACAAGGTTCAAGGAAACTCTCAATCAAATCAAAGGAGTAGGAGGATCTATTGAAGAAAAGGATGTAACAAGTAAGTTGCTGAGAACACTTCTACCTTCTTATGCCATTCGAGTCTCTACAATTAATGAATTAAGGTTTGTACCAAACATGCCAGTCTCTTTGGATGCTACTATCTGGAAACTACATGCTTTTGAGTTAAGTAATTTTGATAACAGTGGGTCTTCGGTAAACAAAGTTGAATCTGCATTTAGTTCTTTTCATCTTGGTGAATCAGATGATTACAATGATAGAATGTATAAGTATTCAGAAGGAAATCACAGTGGAGCAAGTGAGAGATTTTGCAAAAACATAGAAGAAGTACACAAATTATATGAGGAAATTAGAAAGAAAGAAGAGTTTGAAGCATTATTGGCCAGAAGGTTACCGAGAGGCAAAGGTAAGTATAAAGGGAAGTTACCTTTAAAATGTTTTAACTCTGATGAAATTGGACATATGGATTCTAACTATCTTGAAAAAGAATCTAGTGAAAAGAGAGAACACCGAGATGATAGTCAGAAAGAAAACCAATACAAAGGGCACCGACACTTCAGAAGGAGAGATACAAAGACATGCCTAGTCGCTGATTAGCAATCCAATGATTATAAATCTGATGGGACTGAGACAAAGGAAGTTGTATATGTGGCTATCAAAAATGGATCAGATGAAGAAATGTATGAAGAAAAATCCTTAATATCACACATAAATAATAATGATTCTTAGATCATAGATAGTGGAAGCTCACATCACATGACAGGTGATAAACACAAGTTTGTTAGATTAGAAGATTATGCTGGAGGTTATGTAATATTTGGTAATGATGCACCTTGTCTTGTGAAAGGTAAAGGTTCTATCACACTTCTTGACAATGCTAGATGTGATGATGTATATTGGGTTGAAGGTCTAAAATACAATTTGTTGAGTGTAGCACAACTAAACAATACAAGATACCGAATAGAATTTCAGAAAGGAATTGTCAAAGTTCATGACAAACATGGAAAGTTGGCTACTACTGGGACTCAAAAAAGAGGTAATACATTTCATCTTGACTCAACTCAGAACAATTATCTGTATGCAAAAATAGAAGATACCTTGTTATGGCATAAAAAGTTTTGTCATGTAAATTTTGATAACCTGATCAAAATAAGTAAGAAGCACTATGTAAGAGGTCTACCAAGATTGGAAAAACCTGAGAATGCAATATGCTGAGGATGCCAAATGGGTAAGATGAGAAAACCAATCTTTACAAGTAAGTCTTACACTTTTAAAGGAATTTTAGATCTTGTGCACACTGATCTTTGTGGTCCTATGAAAGTTCAAAGTTATTATGGTGATAAATACTATATATTATTTGTGGATGATTACTCAAGGATGATGTCAGTTATGTTTTTAAAAGAGAAATCAGAAGCCTTTCAAATGTTCAAATGGTATAAGGCAAGAGTTGAAAAAGAAACATGAAGATAGTTGAAATATCTAAGATCTGATAGAGGAGGAGAGTTCATTTCAGATGAATTTAACTTATTTTGCAATGATCATGGTATAAAGAGACAAGTATCTGCACTGAGAACACCACAACAAAATGGGATAGCTGAAAGAAGCAATAGATCAATTGTAGATTGTGCAAGAACTTTGATGATAGAAAAGAGAGTACCTCAAACATTTTGGAGAGAAGCAATAAGCACTGCAGTTTACACCTTGAACCGAGTACAACTAAAGAAAGGAACTAAGAAGACACCAGATGAAATTTGGTATGACAAGAAACCAAATGCAAGTTATTTTAAAATATTTGGAAGTAGATATTAAGTTCACAAAGATGAAAAAAATGGAAAATTTGATCAAAAAAGTGAGGAAGGAACCTTTCGTGGTTATTCCTCTAGGAGTAAAGCATTTAAATGTCTGATCAAATCATCTAAAAAAATAGAGGAAAGTGCAAATGTGAAAATTGATTAATTTTTAGAAAGGAATGATGAAGGAAATTCCAAAGAACTAGAAGATTATGAAGAGTTTGTATATGTACAACTGAGAAGTCTTACCGAGAAAGCCGATGAAGAAAATACTTAGTTACCGAGTGATGAAGAAGATCATACAGAGCCTACCAAGCCTATATTAGCAAAATATGTCAGAAGAAATCATGCATCAAGTCAGATTATAGGAGATAAGGATGCTCTAGTGATGAAAAGGAATAAACTGAGACAAAACACATGTCTGATATCCGAGTTTGAAGTGAGGATAGTAAAAGAGGTATTAAGCAATGAAGATTGGGTGAATTCTATGACAAAAGAGATTGAACAAATCAAGAAAAATGAAACATGGACACTGGTCCCAAGATGAAAAGAGAAAACTATAATCGGTACAAATAAGCTAAATGAAAAAGGTGAGGTCATTCAGAATAAAGCAAGGCTACTTTGCAAAGGTTATGCTCAAGAAGAAGGAATAGACTATGGTGAGACTTTTGCACCTGTGGCAAGACTTCAAGGAGTGACAACATTCTTGGCATATGCTACATACAAAAATTTCAAGGTATATCAAATGGATGTTAAATCTGCATTTTTGAATGGTATACTAGAAGAAGAAGTCTATATTGAATAGCCTGAAGGATTTATTGAAGAGAAGAATAAAGATTAGGTATGTAAGTTGAACAAAGCTTTATATGGTCTAAAGCAAGCACCTAGAGCATACAAAATTACTAAACCAAGTGAGATAGTGAAATTTTGGTCTAAAGCAAGCACCTACAAAACCAAAATTTAAATTGACAGAATCAGTGGAAGATGTTGATGGGGAACATAATGGAGCATCAATGGAGCATAATGGAGCATAAAGTGAAATTTTGGTCTAAAGCAAGCACCTATAGCATACGAAATTCAAGTGAGATAGTAGAATGGTGCAAAAATCATTTTGGTGCACGTGACACAACATACAAAAAATGCTATTTTTGGGAAGTTAAAGATACTGATGAATCATAATTGCCAAACAATTAATGGCATTAGAAGTTTGCATCAAGTGATGACTATAGGACATAACAAACCTCTTATGATTCAGGTTAGATAAAAATCATGTTTTTGTGTTGATTGCATTGAAAGCAATGCAAATATTCAACAATGTCAGGAACATTAGAGATGGATTTGTTCAGAATGGAAGATGAAACAATTTGTCACAATACCTCTTTCTGAAGATAGTGAAATTGTAGATATTAATCATCCTAGATATATTCAGTTTATTATGATCGTGTTTTTTATTTAGTTATGCCAGGTACACTTGCATTTTATTTAAATATACTTACATTTTTTCATGTACTTTGTTTAAATTTTAATTCAATATGAATTATTTTTACATTCTACCATACACTTTATAATTTAATTGTTTGTATTTTGCCATGTATAGGTGATATTTTTGTTGTACATGTGGATCCTAACAATGTAGAAGGCATTGACTATTACCTACTATGATACACAAAACCAAAATTTAAATTAACAGAATTAGTGGAAGATGTTGATGGGGAACAATATCTCACTAGATCAGTCCTTGGTGAAGGTACTTATTATCAACAAACGAAGATAGATAACAATGGTGTTACATTTACTCAATACATGCCCCGCCAAAAAATTTTGCATTATAGTCATTTAGTTATATCAACAAGATTACATTTTCAAACTTTACAAAAAAGAGTTTGTGTCCCCCAAAAGTGGAGGTTGCCTATTAAAGATCATGAAAGGATATTAGAGATAGTAAAAGATAGAGGATCCATACTTTATATACCATGACCTCACTTAATTTATTAGAACAAGTGAACTCGTGAATTTTTTGGACTATAATACATGTCTATATTTGCATATATATGTATACATACATGTACATATATGCATATATTTGTATGTACTATTTTTTTTGGATCGTGATACATATGTACGTATGTACACTCGAGCCCTTTTTTGGATCGCTATACATATGTACACACATGTACATTTGAGTTATTTTTTGCAACATATGTACACATGTACATTTGAGTTTATTTGTTGCAACTACTTTGAAATCAAAATTTGCACAATTTGAGTTAATTTGTTGCATGCTATCTAATATTGATTTAAATCACTTTGTTGAATTGAATTAATTAATTGACTTGATTAAATACTTTGATTTAATTTGATTAAATTATTGGATGTATTTGAATCACTTAATTGAATTGATTTAATTAATTCATTAGATTGATTTGAATCACTTAATTAATTCATTTATTCAGTGGATTGGTGAATTAACTAGATTGATTAAATCATTGCATTAATTCATTGAACTAATTAATTGATTTGAATTAGTTTGATTAATTTATTGAATTGGTTTTAATTGATTAGAATTAATTTAATTAATTCATTGAATTGATTTGATTAATTGATTTCAATTAGTTTTATTAATTCTTTGAATTGGTTTGAATTGATTTCATTAATTGATTTAAATTAGTTTGACTAATTCATTGAATTGGTTTGAATTGGTATGATTAATTGATTTGATTAATTGCTTCGATTAATTCATTGAATTGAATTTATTTGATTAATTCAGTGAATTGAATTGATTTGATTAATTCAGTGAATTCATTTGATTAATTGATTTTAATTAATTTGATTAATTCGGCGAATTCATTTGATTAATTGATTTGAATTAATTTGATTAATTCATTGAATTGAATTGATTTGATTTGATTAATTGATTTGAATCATTTTTTTATTTGAATTGATTTGATTAATTTAATAATTAAATCAATAATTCAACTAACTAAATCAAATCAACAATTAAGAATTCAACTAACTAATTAATTTAATAATTCATTGGCTTGAATTTATTTGATTAATTGATTTGAATTAATTTGATTAATTCATTGAATTTAATTAATTTGATTTGATTAATTGATTTGAATAACTTTTTTATTTGAATTTATTAATTGGTTTGAATCACTTTTTGGTTTGAATTGATTTGAATTAGTTAAATCAATAATTCAACTAACTAAATCCAATTAGAAAATTAATAATTCAACAAGATAAATATCAAGATTTATCATCTTAAATAGCATGATCAATTCTCCCCCCTAATGAGTGGTTCAAAGGAAAATGTTATGGGGCAGCTAAAGGAAACCCATGCCTGGTTGGTTGTGGTGGCATCATTTGTAATGGGGTTGGCTTTTTTACAGGAGCAATCACCTTTCCTTCAGGCATTCAAACCAATCATTTAGCGGAAGCTATGGGGGCACTTCAAGCTATTAAATTAGTCTCCAAGTTAGGGGTTAATTTGCTTTGGTTGGAAGGTGACTCTAAAAACATAATTAACTACCTTATTGGCAATCATCAACCCTCGTGGACCATCAAGAACATCATAGACTCTACCAAAGATCTACTAAAGGAGTATAAGAAATTCCATATCACACATGTCTTTAGAGAGGCTAATCAAAGTGCAGACTGGGCAGCCAACACAACAGTACAGAGTGAAACTATAAGTATCTATAATGGAAAAAGGGATCTACCATGTGCAACACATGATATAGTTATTTATGAAAGATTACATGGTAAGAAGGGACAAATTTAGTATCATTTACCAAAGAGAAAGACAATGTCATCGCAATAGGAATTAGCTATGTAGGTTATCAAGGAGGAAGTACAATCATCATTAAAGTGTAATCTCACATTCTTTATGGGAAATTTTAACCCTCCCCAAAAACTACATTAGAAAGTTTTGTAGTAATTGAAGTGGCTCTCACAAAGACTCTAGCAAGAAGAAAGTTATCAGTTTGAAGCTTTCAATTGAAATTAACAAAACCATGGGAGGTAAAAGGAAGAGAACAGAGGTGACTACCATTGAGAAATAGAAGAGTCATCTGCAGGTTTGGAGCATGCTCCATGCTGCCAAGATGACAGAATTTATGGAGAAAATGCAAGAGAAATGAACTGAAATCACCAAGATTTTCAAGAAGGGCTGGAATGAAGGGACTCTCATTCTTGAAAACAAGAAGATTAAAGTGATTGAGATAATGATAGCCAAGGCCACTAGAATTCCAATGGAGGGCATCAAGTTTTATAGGGACAAAAAAATCTTCAATGCTACTGTGAAGAAATTCCCAAAGAATGAGGAGGAAAGGGCTAAGTTGGTGAAGGGCAACCACACCTACTCTTCACCTAGTGCAATCAAAGTAATTTGGAAAAAGGTTTTACTTGCTATTATGGAGTTTATCATGCTTGATGGTAGATATACTAGGGTTTATAGCTACCACTTTGTTCTGCTAAATCATTTTAGGCACAAAGATAATATTTGTCTTCCCTACTACCTTTTTTTCTCCCTTTACATGGGGATTAAGGATGCCATTTCCAATCCCCACATTAACCCAACAATACATGAAGGCTTGATGGTGATTCTGTATAATCACATCAAGAACACGGACGTCTAGAAGAATATTGTAGATATTTCTAACTTGGATGAACATTTTGACGAGTTGGAAGAGGAAGAACATGATGACTATGATATGGAAGTAGAGACTGAAGATGACTCGCAAATGGCCGAAACAAGTAGACGAAAGAAAAAATTGGAATAGGGGATACAAAACAGAGGCGAGGATGATAGTTGGAATGAGGAGGAGGAAGGGACTGACAATGAAACAGACATTGGAAGCAAGAAGGCTCAAACCTAGGTGAGCCTGAAAAAAAAAAAGAATAATTCAAAAGGTAGGGAGGTAGAACAAAGGTCGTGTTTCAGGTCTAATTTGAAGCAGAATAGAATCATTGAGGAGGACATGGAAATGAAAGATGATAAAAACACTGAGGACAAAGAAGTTAGTCTGGAGGTCAATCTTAATACCATGGATATCAAGAACCAAGGAGAGCATCAAGTGGACATAGGCCTTTGCATAAATAACGGGACAAAGAGCTTCAAACAAGCGCTCAAAGGATTCAAAAGGAAACCGATGGCATAAAAGTAAAGAAAGCCCATGAAGCTAGGAAAATCAAAACCTTACAGGTCCTAGGTTCCAAAAAATTCAATTCCCTCCTTGAATGTCTTAGTGAGATAACAAAGGTGATTGGCAAGGTAGAGGAGATTATAAATTCCAACTGCAATAGTTTTAATTGCCTAGAAAATAGAGTAGATGCTACTAATCACAAACTGGATGGTATTGAGAACACATTTAAAAAATTTGGGGAGCAGAGCCACAGGATAATGAAGGTTGCCTTAGTGAGCATAAAAGCCCTCATCTGCAAGCTGGAGAGCTACCAAGAGGAAAAGGTTGTGGAGGGTATTATTGAGGTCAAAGATGACACCCTTGAGGATAAGGAAACTAGGGTATTACTGAGGCCAGTACTAAAAGGATGCAGAACCAGAGAAAAGAAATAGAGGACATCAAGTGGGCTATGGAAACTATGGATCAATTGGAGCTGGAAACAACAAAGATGCTTCAAAATTTGACCTAAGCTCAAGCTTCTATCAGTCAATTTTTGTTTTTAGTTTGTTCTGAACTTTTACTTGCTGGCATTTTGTACACCAACTATCTTTTCTTTAGTTGTTGTCTTTTGTTTAGTTGTGCGTTAATGCTTATATTTTGATCTTCCTTCTGTACTGGGTTTCAGGAACCCATCAAAACCCATTTTTCCTTTATCAAAAACATTATCAATTCTACTTGAACTACTTATAAAAATATAACATAGACACATAAACACATGTAATAAACAAACAAGTAATCTTATCAAATAAGTGTGTCTGATATGTACAAGTGTTAGATACATAAACAAACATGTACAAGTGTTTGATATGTATATAATCTCATCAAACAAGTGTCCAAGACATATGTCAAAAAAAGTACATGTATTTTACATATAATCTCATCAAACAATGATAATGTATAAACTAAGTCGGTCGACCCTCCACTGATCCATATCCTGAATGTTGTCCCTATAAAATAAAGTACACGCAAGAACACATTCATATAAGAAAATGCAAATATTATCGAACTATAAGTATGGAAATTTTACTTCAACATAAGTACATAAAAATTTTACCTGGTCTGATCCATCATCTGCACCACCAGAGTGTGCATGGGCCAAAGGTATCTGAGATGAAGAACTCAAAAGTGGTTCAGGAACCTGGATCCTATATAACTCAAAATTAAAATTGTGTTAACTAATAATTTTGAAGTTGAAATCCACTATTTAAAATCAATAAGTAATATAACCTTACAGAAAAGAAAAAAATAATGTGTACCTGACTATGACTATGTGCAGTTGTAGAAGGAGGCTACAAATCTACTAATATCTCCAACGTAATAGGACGCTATATATAATTCAAAATTTGAACTGTGTTAATAATTTTTCAAGTTGAAATCCACTATTTAAAATAAAATAAATACTATGACCTTACAGAAAAAATAATGTCTACCTCATGAGACTCGATGACTCTCTAGATCCTCTTGATCTCAAATGAATGGAAGGAATCATGGTCAACATCTATATCCAATGATGTATCCACTGAATTAGCAATAAGAAGACTAGTATAGTGACCATGAGCTTGAGAAGGAGCTATAAAAGTAATAGGCAGTAGCAGTATCGGTCATGGTGGCTTAGGTTTCAGATTGCCTGGTGTAGACTGAGGAGGAGGTGTGGGATCAACTGATGTATGTGGTGGAGGGGTTGTAGGATGCACCAAAATTCTCTCCTCTCTCTTGATATCATCGTGAGATGCTCTACTACCATGGATCCTAGATCCACCTCCATGTACATGTTGTCTCACCTGTGTTGGTACATTCTCGAGTGGGATCTCAAGAATGAAAGAAATAAGCGTATATATGAAACCAGTAAATCACTAAACAACAATGCACTCATCTATTGCAAAGGATCAACCTCTATCTACTGTGCAGTGTCAAGTGGAGATGGTATATCTACATAGGTATAAGAATCAATGCCACTACTAGATGTTAGATTTGTAGCTTGCAAAATGGTACCCTGCAATCACAACAAATATCTCCCAACATGACTAGATGTCATTTAGTCAGCTTGAGTAGCAATCTGTGCAATGTTGGAGTACATATGTCTCCTAGCATTATTAGTTGTTGCATTTGACGCCTGTGATAACTCCAAACGTTTTGGTAGAACCAAAAGTTTTTGGACCAACTAATGCTTATTTATTAATGAGAACTCATGCATCAAGTTGTCTAATTTTATCATTTAGCCTCTTTGTCCCCTACCCAACATTCACTGGTATAGATGTATAAAAAATAAAGTGGCCACTCATCCTTTTGTGGCCACATATGATGAGTTGCCAACCATCTAGGATATATGAATGGTGCCACAAATGGATCAATGCATCTTGTAACTAAATATCGTCTAATCTTACGTTGTCTCAGTCTTTGATAATGGGGGAACATAGTATGGACCTGTGTAGAAGATACATCACTACTCTTGACTTCTCATTTCACCGTAAGGAGTATATATCTGAATAGTGTCAATCATATGTAGCAACTTATCCCTAATAATCTTTTCCCTTTCCTTATTAGGTTGGGTTGTGGAAAAATCTAATTTGGATGCAAGATGGTCTAGTGTACGCTATAGGGCCTAAGTGGTTTCGAAAAAAATTCAAGCGCTGGCCTCACTAACACTAGAAGGCCTTTGATTAGACTGTCTAGATGTCTGGTTAGTGCCCTCATGATGAACTCTACCATCTGATGCCTGATCGGCTATATGGAAAATATCTGTATGTACATAACTTTAAAAGCAAAGAATTTTTAAAATAATTATTCAAAACAATTTTAAACAATTAAAACTAATACTGAAAACTATTTTAAACTAATTCAAACATATTTCAAAATTATATAAAATTGTAATTTAAAGTACAATTCAAAGTAATTGAAACATTTGATACAAATTACTTTAAAGAAACATTAAAATTAAATACACATACACATACACATATACAAATTAGTTTAAACAAATATTAAAATTAAATACATGTACATGACACACATAAACATATACAAACACATACACACATACATCTGTATACACACACATACTATACCTACCTCCATACATACACAAATGCACAAATAAATACACAAGTATATAAATATATACTTGTACACACACACACATACACCCACATACACACATATGTGCATGCATACATGCATACATCCACATACACACATATGTGCACATACACACACATACACACATATGTTCACACATACATACATGCGTACATGTATGTGTGTATGTATTTCTATATATATGTGTTTATGTGTGTATATGTGCACATATGTGTGTATGTGTATGTATACACATGCATGCATGTATATGTGTATATATGTGTGTATGTATGTATGTGTGTTTATGTGTGCATGTGTGTATGCATGTATGTATGTGTATGTACACATATGTGTGTGCACATGTGAGTATGAATGTATGTATATTTGTATATATGCATGTTGATGTATGTATGTATATTAAATAACATCTATGTATGTATGTATGTGTCTATGTATGTATGTGTGTGAGTATGTATGTTTATGTGTGTGAGTATGTGTGTATGTATGTTTATGTTAAACACACATACATACATAAATACATACATACACTCACATACACACGTACACATACACATGCATGCATACATACATATACACACATACACATAGATATACACACATACATACATATACACATATGTACATACATACACACAAACATACCCGCACATACCCATTCACACACTTGTACATCTATGTATGCATTTGTATCTATGTGTATGTGTATTTGTGTGTATGTGCACATGAGTCTCTGTGTGGGTGTGGGTGTGGGTGTAGGTGTATGTGTCTATGTCTTTGTATGAGTACGAGAATTTATTTTTTATGTGTAGTGTATTTATTATAATTTTTTATGGTTTATATGTAAGGGTAATGAGAAAATGATTTTTTTTTTTTTATTTAATACGTATATGTGCATATTTTTTAATAGTTTCATAGTGTCATTTTTCACATTTTGCTAGGAATAATTTTATTTTAACTTTTTTCTAATGTTTTCCTTCTAAATTTTTTTTAAAAATTAATAAACTATTCAATAAAAATAAATATAGCAATAAATATCTTTAGTTTTTAAATTACAAATACAAAACCAAAAAAAAATGAACCTACCTGGAAAAATGGGGGTTGGAAATAAGCTCTTTATGAGTCCGGCCAAACTCCCAAAGCTTCTTAGGGTGCAAATGGGGGTCGGTGGAGAAAATGTCATTTTATATAACCGATACTCTAGTCGGACTCCTGACACCATTTCAACACCACACAAGTGCCACACAGCCCAGGTGTATTCTGGCTGGACTATGTCCGATCAGACTACCCATAGTTGGCTTAAGTATGGCACAGGTTCATGCATTTACCCCCTACTCTTTGGACTCTATAATACACTTGCTACTTTTGAACAAGCTATCTTGGCCCTATTTTTAGACTCGACAACATGTGTGGAAGTGTATATGGATGATTTTACTATCTATGGGAAATCATATGAAGAGGCATTGAGTTGTCTAAACTAAATATTGAAGATATGTAAAGACGACAAATTATCATCTTGGATCATCACATCTCTAAATGAGTCAAGGTAGACTCTATAAAGGTAGAAGTTATTCAATGAATACCAATACCCTAGAATCAAACTAATATAAGGATTTTTTTGGCCCCTGCAAGTTATTATAGGAGATTTATTTAAAGAAAGATACAAAATTCACTTCAACAAAAGACTATCAAGAGTCTTTTGAAGCTATTAAAAAAGTTGTGACAATTTCTCTTGTTATAAATGTAGCAATGTGGCAAAAACCATTTCATATTCACGTTGATGCATCCAATCCAACAAATGAAATTGTCCTCAGTCAAAAGGATGAGTCTAGAGAAATGCATGAAATGTACTACATCAATAAGAATCTCAATCTAGCTAAAATGAAATACACCACAATAGAAAAATAATTATTGGCAATTGTTTTATGCAATTAATAAATATAGACATTACATTATATTGGTTACAATTTTTTTGTCAATACAGACCATGCAACTATCAAGTACCTAATGAACAAGGTTGTAATAGGAGAATGTATTATTAAATTGTTACTAAAACTTCAATAATTTGGCATGGCCATTGTTGATAAACTAGGAAAAGATAATGTCATAGCGGATTTTCTATCAAGAATGGTTCTATAAGGTAACAATGAACCAATCAAGGATACATTTCTAGATCCAATCACCTTTGTTGATACTGTAAATTATTTGGTGATGGGGAAGTATCCTTCTTAATTTAGCTCAAAATGAAAAAAACAAACTAAGTTGTAAGAGTTGTAGGTTTAATTAAATGGATTAATGGCATGTTGTTTAAAATTTGTCTTGGCCATATTAGAAAGAACATTGAGATATAAGTGAAAATTATATCACTAATATAAATATACAATTTAGGATGTAATGAATATACAATATTGCAAGTTGACGTAACTCCATGTATAATGTATTATGTGATGTAATGTTCATGTGAATATTCTAAAATTATCAATTTTACTTATATCTTCTTTTCTCAATTCTTTTTAACTCAAATTTTCAAGAGATTCAAGCCCATATCCTTGACCTATGTGTACTACTTCTAACATTTTGGTTCGAATGTCAAGACTTTAGTAAAGTGATAAAGGAAAGGTCGAATCAATACATAAAGGGAATGTCAAATCAATACTATCATTTGTTATGGTAAAATACATTATTAAAAGATTATTTAAGACATTGGAAAAAAATACTGGGTAGAAATAGTAATACTATACATATGTATCACACTTTTATAAAGAAAATAATCAATACACAGAAAGTTTATTATTTAAATTTTAAAATGATGTAAATGAATTTAAAATGTTGTTTATAAGATACATTTAAAAGTATTTCGATTTATCATTTTTCTCCTCATAGATTACTTGAAATCTAGTGCATGAAAAAAAAGAAAAGAAAATTCAATGATTTTTTTAATAATTTTTAAAGTAAAACTTACTCAAAACGTTACAATTTTCATTTAAATTTTTTATGATTTAAAAAATGTAACCTTGGAGAGGATTCTCTCTCTAATACACTATCTTTTTCAAAAAATCTAGATATATGTGATATATATTTACTAATAATTAAATAGAATATGATCGGCAAACTGAACACAACGTGACATCTTCATCTAATTAGAGGAAGAAAATTTGATGTACTTATTGCTTTTAATAATGACACAAAAGAATGAGTTTGTTATGATGAAAGGTGGGAAAAGAGATAGAGACACTTTTATCGACTATGAATCTAATGTAAGAAATTTACAAACAATTTTTATTCAGAGAATTAAATATGATCTTCCTCAGTGAAGTCAATATGTTCGCAAGTTGAATCTGATTCCAAACATGGATTTTCGCCCACCAAAATATGTCGAACATCAACATTTTCTAACTCATGGACATCAATTGGAGATCCAATCTTAGTGTGACTTTCAATCATTGCACCATCTTCAACTAAAATATTTTCCCAACTTGAATCTAATTCAAAGCACAGATTTTCCTCCAATGCAAGCATGGCATCAACATTTTCTAATCCATCGACATAAATCGAGGATCCAATACTAATGGGACTTTCAGTCATTGCACCATCTTCTAGCAAAGTGTTGGTAGTATAATCTGACTCACAACAGCTCGTAGGTACTTGTAAATCTCTTAAATGACCTTCAATTTGCTTGGTTTCTGCATCTGCATTTGGTTGCCCTAGATTATGAGAAGTAGTATTCAAACAAATTTTATGAATAGGCTCCTCACTAATATTGTTTTGGGAAATAACATCATCTTCTTATTTCTTGACGTAAATTTCACCTATGTATAATCCATCATCCAAGTTTGGACCCAAGTTCAACTCAGGTAGCCAATTACTTCTCTGCTGTAAAACTGGTGCAAAATGGAATCAAATCCATTTTCATTTATAACTGAATTCACTTCTGGACAACTACAATTGTTTGCATCATTCCTGTATGCTAAAGTTTCAATGTCTTGATTTTCATGTGTACCTGGTTACATATAACACAAGAAGTTAATATCAATATTAAACAAAAAAACTTGACAGCGGCCACAAATAAAGTATTGTACCATGTCAAACTAAGGCACAAGAGCTTTTAGTTCAGGGTATAGCGACCCAGCATCCGGTCAATCTTAAACGATACACATTAAGTAACATATGAAATCTAGAGAATGTTAGTCAACTCTAACTGTTTAACACTTTTAAGTCCATAAATGTATTAAGCCTAAAAAATGTCAGTCAACTCTCAATGTTTAACACTTTTAAGCCTAAAAATATAAGCTTAATGTGTATGATTAAACCGTTACCCAGCACCCTAACAAAGTAATGGACAATGCTTAGATGTAATTTGATCCTACTGTTTGGCCACAAAATATGTAGTACCGATTGTAGATTGTTCAAAATTTGTGTACCCAGTTCTATTGTGGGAAACTTTTGTATCCAATTTATCAGGAAGATGTAAACCTAACATTATTATCTTTCAACAGTAATTATGGGCTCCTCTTGTTCAAGGAGAAAACATGCTAATTGCTACATCGAAGCTTTGTAAAACGACAGTGTTCTGGTTCAGGGTGTTTTAAAGTAAATCAGGACCAAGAAAATAATCATTCTGCGAAATGACCCTCTCTTTCCTTGATATATGAGCCTCGATTCCCGACTTGACGGGTTTTTTAAACAAAATGATTTGCAGTTTCGCTCCACAAAATAAGAAGATAAACTTAGAGAATTGTGAACAAATATGTTGCTCCGAGCTCTGTTATTTATTTGATAGTTTCTAAAATAAGGCTGTAGCAGTCACACCCACAAGGGTAATGGACGCATCGATTGGATCTATAAGTTAAAACGTAGTTTTCAATTTATAATTTTTTAAAATAAGGTTTTACTAATTATAGTGGCCACTGTAATGGATATATTAACCTACTTTTAAATTAATCAGATAAAGATATATATTAAAATCTTGTTAATAAGTAGCAATCACATTTTAGTGTGCGATGTTGAAGAGGTCTGGAAAGTCAATTAGGAAGAAAGTATACCTTTTACATATATTTTCATAGTCCATGTGGTCAATTAATAGATGAATTTTATGCAACAAAAATCTTAATAGAGAAGTGATATCTCCCATTCAACTATGCATATGCTTATAGGGATATGAACATGATTGAAATAGAGCCTTTAAATTAGGAAGATAATCAAGATCAATTACCAACAAGATCATGTTATGTCTTCAATAGGGAGTGAAGGAGAGAGAGGGATAGATAATGATGGAAAGGAGAGATAGAGAGGGAACAAAGAGAGGAGGGTTAAGTAGATAGAAATAAGGGATGGAGGTAGAGAGGAGGGTAGAGATAAGATGGAGATAGAGATGGAGATGGAGGTGGAGAAGGATGTAGCTATGTAGAGAAGGAGGGGGGGAGATAAGGAGGGGGGGGACAACTAGATCGATAGATATGGAAGAGATAAATATAAATAGAGGGATAGAGGGGGGGACACTGTTAGAGAGATAGAAAGATCAAGATAGAGATGGGAAGCGACATAGAGAGAGGTAAAGAGATATAGTTGTAGAGATAGGTGGAGAGATACCAAGATAGAGATAGAGGGAGAGATCAAAGAAAAACTATAGAAAGGTTAAGATAGAAAGGCAAAGAGATATAGGTGTAGAGATGTAGGAATAAGGAGAAAGGTTGGGGATATAGATGTAAAAGAGAGGGAGATATGTCTAGAGATAAAGGGTGAGAGACGAAGATAGAGGCAGAGATGAAGATAACGGGAGAGATTAACAAGGACGGAGAGAAGAGTGGGAGAGGAAGAGATATAGATAGAGGGTGATATAAAGAGATATAGAGGGATATGGAAAGAGATTGAGAGATAGGGAGAGTGATAGAGAGATAGGGAGATAGAGAAAGTCACAAATAGAGATGGTGAAAGACAAAGAGTGAGATGAAGTAAAAGAGATATTGAGGGAGGTAGAGAAATAGAGAGCCCAAGAGGTAGAGGGGGAAAGAGAGACTGATAGTAAAGGTCACATGTTTATGATTCCATATTATGCATGCATGTCTACCAATGTAGTTGTGATATATGTCATAACCAATTCTAGATCTCTCATTTTGGTACAAGCAAGGAGAAAGTAAGAAAAAGTTGTAGAGATTCACTTTATATATGTCAAATGCATTTGCTTAAAAGTTTATAAGTAATTTTCAACAAATCCATTTTGTGCAATTTTTGCAATCATAGCAAGCCATGAGATGAAGGTAGAAAGTAGGTTCTTATTTGAAACTTCTGACCAACTATCTCATGATGTTAGACATCTTTCTAGCCGAACATTTATTTTTGATGACTCTTATATACATTCTCCTGAATTCCAAGCATGTATGGTTGTTTAGTATATAGGAAAACAAATAAGAGAACTAGTGAACAACATTAACCCAGAAATGCATCCACAAGTGTTTAAGGAATTACAAGATGAAGTAGATAAGGAAATGAAAGAGATGATCACTGAAAGGGGAAGAAGATTATTATAAGAAGAAGGGGTCTAAATGCTCAGCCATAGGTTTTGACAACTTAAGGAGCAATTAGAACATGAATGTTAAATTGAGTGTTGGAGCTATAGATGAGATCTACATTGAATCTTTGTATACTTGGGCCTTATATCCACCAGGTAAGAGGTCTCTTAATATTGAGGATCCAAGTTAAATATATGGATATCTTGTTCATAGATTAGAAGACATGAACCTTGTTGAGGGTGCAGATCTTACACTTAATGGAACAAAATTTATGAAGGCTCATATTGAAAAACTGGTGAAAGAAAACACATGGTATAAGAGAGAAAATGAGCACTTGAGAGAAGAAAATGTGAAGTTTGGAGATAGACTGCCATCTTATTCAGGGAATGCTCCGTTACCAATAACTGATGCATTGGATCATAAGAAAAGGCTAATGAAGGTTACTTCAAAGAGGTCTTATTGGAATTTAGAAGTAATAAAGTTAGAGAAAAGAATGAATGGATAGTTTAATAGTGGAAGTCTTTAAAAGCCAATGTTGTCATAGAGTTAATGAATGAAATATTTGAAAAACTATTGCTACATGTTGATAGATTTCGGACTCTATTTGTTGGAACATACAAGGCCATTAAAGAGCATGAAAGGTTACAAGGAAGGTTAGAACAAAATAGAGAGGAAGTAACACAAGATCCTATTCAGGAGAAGTCAGAATATGCAACAAAACAAGTTGATAAATGGATAAAAGTACATAGAAAGTTTAATAAGAAGTTTCAATGAAAGAATAAAATAGATATGATCAAATGAAAGACACTCATTTCCCCTCATTCCTTAAGGATACTGATAGTAGTTTGAAAATTCTAGAAGAGTGGAAAATGGAGATTATCTAGATGTTACCAGAGGCTACAAGTATTGTCCTTATTAATGACAAGTTGTTGAGAATACAAGTGTTTAATTGAATAAAATGTTTTCACTAGAAATTGGAATGAAGCATGTCAATGGCCTCAATGGTGTATATGCTAACCAAAAATATATTGAACATTTGTCACAACTGAATTTATTTCTAACTTGTACAAAATGAAGGAGAGAGCACTTAGTGACTATACTCCACTTAAATAGAGCCTCGCCACACCTAATGGCCACAGGTGTTTATTGAAGAGTGAGGAAAATGGGGTATCCTCTACATGCATTCAAATATGCCAATCTTCTCAATAGATTACTTGTTATGTTTTATTTTCTTTCCTTTCTAATATTTTAGTTGTAATGTTATATGTCATCAAGTTGGTTAGATGAAATCAGCATCATCAGGCTTTGCAGTTTTGTTTTCAAATTCCCTCTAGCATTGAGTAAATATTTGTGCTTTATGAGAAATGTAAAGATTCTTTTAGCATATATTTAGTTACAAAGGGAATCAAATAAAATTTTGCCCAGTGTGCCAATTGATTTGAATCTTGTTGCTCCCTTGTATTATAAATGAGAAATCAAGATCATTGGCAAAGGTTATAGAATAGACATTTGGATGGGTAGCTTGTATGTAGTCTAATTTTGTTTTAGTAATGAAATGCAATTTGCAAAAAAAGTTTGTCTCTGATATTGTATCAACCATTTTGAAAAATTAATGAGAAAATGCTTTAGGATTATCTCTAACTTGTGTCATCTTATTCACATGAACTAGTACATTAAGGATGTATTGATTTGTCTTTTTTCTCTTTGTGTGAAAGTATAATGCATTTGATAAGTTTCTTTCAAGAAGAGAATTCGTCTCTAAGAACATTGTAGTGAACATGAGTATATGTGTTGTGATCACTGAGTAGAATTGTGGGTGCATATCTAATTAACATTTGTATAATGCATAAGTGTTGGGATTAGATGATTGGATTTAAATCAATTGTGGATATAAAATATATATACTATTTGACTCCATAATAATCAATTCCCTAGTTTGATTCAACAATAATATATGGCAATATGTTGTAAGTGTCTAAAAATACCTATAGGTGAAGGGAGGAGACAAATTGGAGATGATTCACACTCTATTTTCATTAAAAACAATTAAATTTATGCTTATTGAGAAAAAATGTCAAAAAAAAAAAAACTAAAAGTGTTAAGTATGTCTTTTCCATCTTTATAATTACATAAGCTACTTCTAAATTAAAAAGAAATTTCTAAAAAATATATATATTGTTTTCCTATATAAATTTTATAGACTCAACCAAATTATATAAAGAATATGATCCCTAATCTTAAAAATACCAAATACACTTTAGTAGAATCCATTTATAAGAAAGTAGTGATATTGTCTGTTATCATACATAGTAATTGAACTCTACCGCTTCCATGTTGATAAACTTATAATTAATTGAAATATACAATATGCCAATTAGGCTCAACTACTTAGGTAATAATTACCATTTGGAAGACAGAAGATAAATCTTTAGGTATCAAGTGGGGCCATTTCACCTACTACCATTAGAAAACAACCACACAACTCATGCCTAATTGCCCACATACATAGTCTATAACACAGTTACTTTCGATGGGGGCATTTTTGAAATAATAAGATCATTTCTAGAACTTAATAACCCAGACTCCATTAACACAACAAATTGGCTTCACACCTTTTGCAAATCATGTTGCTTTTGCAAGGTCTTTGAAGTCCTCTTCTGTACGCTCTTTTCAAACTGGGTTGAATGCCAACATGCAAAGATATACATTAAATGTTTTCTTGGCATAAGAAGAGGTCTCTATATCCACTGGAAAAATGAAATCCACTCCAATCATGTTTCAATTATTTGGGAAGGACTTGTGACAATTCTTCAGAAGCTTTATAGAATAATCATCACTCCACTCGTGCAAAATCTAGTATTTCTACTTGAGCTTTGCACAAAATGCATCTTGGGGGCCCTTCATAGGCCATTTTAGTCAAATATTTATGCTGCAAGGATCCTCTTTTTGGAATCCAACCATGCAAAGATTCTTGTGTTTGGGATAATCTTGCTACTCCAAAATAGTTTTAGTGGAATATCTTGTTCCTCTTGATTCCCAAAGTTTGCTAGAACTCTATAGTCATCTTTAGGATTCTATTGTCCTGGTTTAGAGCAATCCCATATAAGAGAATCTTTCCCTCTTCTGCAATTAATATTTTTCTCTAATGAGGTTTGATAGCTGGTTGATTTCAGCAGTAGCAATAGGCAATCCCTCCAATTGCTTCCAGCTCCATCCTTGCATTCTAGTAGCCCTATCCAAAACCAAATAATCACTAACTCAAGATCCCCAATACTATTGAAGACAATGCTTAGCTATTAGAATATTGAGAGAGTTGTCAATGCTTGGATATCCTCCCCATGAGTCTTCCAAGAAAAGGCTAAAGGATCCATCGTGGATATCCCAAGACAAAGAGTTTGAATTAAATTTTTGCATGTGACAATGAAATTACAAGTTCGAGATCCCTTTGGATGAGAATTACATCTTAGAAGATTTTGAGGATCCACATCTATTAGGTATTTTGTTGCCATTATCCTTAGCCATATTTCTTTCGGGTCTATAATGAACTTCCAAACTAGTTTAGCTCCCAAGGCTTTGTTCTGCAAGTGAAGATTATTTATTCCTAGACCCACCATGGACTTGGGTTTGATGATTTTATCCCATGAAATTAGAGAAATTTATGTTTTTCTTTAGTGTTTTCAAGAAGAATTTTCTCATCTTTTTAATGATGAAGGAAGTTGCACCAGTAGTGAGGGATAAAAAGGATACAAGGTAGATGGGTAGAGAAGAAAATAACTGCTTGGAGCATTACCAACCTACCAGCCCATGAGAGCCATTTCCCTTTCTAGGAGTTAATATTTAGATACATCTTTAACTTCAGAGGATCCCAAAGTTTTGAGTTCCTCAATCCTCTCTCAATTGGGATGCCGAGGTGAATACAAGGAAGAATGCCTACTTTATAGTTCAAAATTATTGGGATTTGAACCTCTAATGGGCCAGGGGTGGAGAAGAATTTTTTTTTCTTTATTGATAATTTGGCCCAGGGCATTCCTAAAGGATTATAGGAGCATTTTTAGCTGAATTGCTTCCTTGATCTTTTCTACACCTAGCAAGAGGTTATCATCTGCTAATTCTGATGCCAGTCAATGAAACATCTGATGAGGATGTTGCATGTCCTATGGCATTCTCTCGTCGGATGGGTGTTGGAATTTTGACATCCACCCAAGAAACATTCAACGAGGATGTTGTATGCCCGATGATATTCTTTTGTCAAATGAGCAATCATGTTCGCCTTTAGAAGATTCCCGGGTGTCATCAGAATTCTGACATCCACATAAGAAACATTCGATGAGGATGTTGTATGTCCGATGACATTCTCTCACTCGATGAATGGTCATGGCCATTGTCAGAAGATTCCTAGGTGCCATCGCATTTCCAACGCTAGTCAATGAAACATCCTATGAGGATGTTGTATGTACTATGGCATTCTATCATTAGATGGGTGTCAAAATTCCAATGGCCACCTAGGAAACATCCGACGAGGATGTTGTATGCCAGATGACATTATCTCACTGAATGAGTGGCCATGGCCGCCGTTAGAAGTCCTGGGTGCCTTTGGAAATCTGACGCCAGTCAATGAAACATTTGACAAGGATGTTTTATGTCTTATGGCATTCTCTCATCGAAAGAGTGTCAAAATTATGACATCCACTAAGGAAACATCTGATGAGGATATTGTATGACTGACGACATTCTCTTGATGGATGAGCAATCATGGCTACTATCAGAAGAGTCCTAGGTGCTGTCAGAATTCCGACATCCACCCAAGAAATATCCAACAAGGATGTTGTATGCCCGATGACATTCTCTCACCAGATGAGTAGTCATGGCTGCTATTGAAAGAGTTGTGGGTGCCATCAGAATTCTGACACTAGCTAGTCAACGAAACATCCAACAGGGATGTTGTATGTCCTATGGAATTCTTGGTGTTATCTTTTATGAATGGTTGGTAAATGTTTTGTGGTTTACATTTATGCTTCACTATTATATCTATTGTTTTGATATTCAGTTTATGTATTCTAGTAATAATGTTTCAATTCTTAAAGTTCTATAATCTATTGACAACTGATTCACCCCCTCTCTTAGTTGTCCTTTGGTTATCTAAGCTATCTAACAACAACAACATGTTAAATGTGGTCTAAAGTTTTTGTGGAACTTTTTTTAGAGTGGACATGGAAAATGAGAGCATGATGGAGCAGGAGCTTGTGTGAAGCATTCACTTTGCGAATATAAACTTGGAGGTAATAACATACAAAATTCAAGTGAGATAGTAGAATGGTGCAAAAATTATTTTGATGCACATGACACAACATACAAAAAATGCTATTTTTTGGAACTTAAAGATATTGATCGAAAATAATTGCCTAACAATTAATGGCATTAGAAATTTGCATCAAGTGATGACTACAGGACATAGCAAACCTCTTGTGATTCAGGTTAGATAAAAATCATGTTTTTGTGTTCATTGCATTGAAAACAATACAAATATTCAACAATGTTAGAACATTATAGATGGATTTGTTTCAAAATGGAAGATGAAACAATTTGTCACAGTCCCTCCTTTTCAAGATAGTGACATTGTAGATATTCATGATCTATATATTTAGATGATTATTAACGTGTTTCTGATTTAGTTGTGTGAGGTACACTTGCATTTTATTTAAATATACTTAAATTTTTTCATGTACATTATTTAAATTTTTATTCAATATGAATTGGTTTTACATTCTACCATATAGTTTATAATTTAATTGTTCGTATTTTGCCTTGTACAGGTGATATTTTTGGTGTGCTTGTAGATCCTAACAATGTAGAAGGTGTTGACTATAACCTACTATGATGAACAAAACCGAAATGTAAATTGTTAGAATCAATGGAAGATATTGATGGGGAACAATATCCCACTCAATTAGTCATTGTTGAAGGTACTTATTGTGAACAAATAAAGATAGATAACAATGGTGTCACATTTACTGAATACATGCCCGACCAGAAAGTTTTTCACTATAGTCACTTAGTTATAGAAACAAGATTACATTTTGAAACTTTACAAAAAAGAGTTTGTGTCTCCCAAAAGTGGACATTACCTTTCGAAGATCATGAAAGGATATTAGAGATACTAAAAGATAGAGGATCCATATTTTATGTACCATGAGCTCACTGAATTTATTAGAACAAGTGAACTGATGTATTTTTTTGACCATGATACATGTCTATATATGCATATATATGTATGTACTATTTTTTTGGATCATCATACATATGTATGTATGTACATTAGAGCTCTTTTTTGGATCGCTATACATATGTACACACATGTATATTTGAGTTATTTTTGCAACATGTGTACATGTACATTTGAGTTTATTTGTTGCAACTTCTTTGAAATCAAAATTTACACATTTGAGTTAATATGTTGCGTTCTATCTTATATTGATTTGAATCACTTATTTGAATTGAATTAATTAATTGATCTGAATTTATTTGATTAAATAATTTGATTTAATTTGATTAAATCATAGGATGTATTTCAATCACTTAATTGAATTGATTTAATTGATTCATTGGATTGATTTGAATCACTTAATTAATTGATTCATTCATTTGATTGGTTAATTAATTGGATTGATTAAATTATTGCATTAATTCATTGGACTGATTAATTGATTTGAATTAGTTTGATTAATTTATTGAATTGGTTTGAATTGATTTGATTAATTGATTTGAATTAATTTGATTAATTCGTTGATTTCATTTGATTGATTAATTTCAATTAGTTTGATTAATTCTTTGAATTGGTTTGAATTGATTTGATTATTTGATTTGAATTAGTTTGACTAATTCATTGAATTCGTTTGAATTGATTTGATTAATTTATTTGCATTAGTTTTATTAATTCATTAAATTGGTTTGAATTGATTTGATTAATTCATTGAATTGAATTGATTTGCTTAATTCAGTGAATTCATTTGATTAATTGATTTGAATTAATTTGATTAATTCATTGAATTGAACTGATTTTATTTGATTAAATGATTTGAATTAATTTGATTAATTCGGTGAATTCATTTGATTAATTGATTTGAAATAATTTGATTACTTCATTGAATTGAATTGATTTGATTAATAGATTTGATTCACTTTTTGAATTAAATTGATTTGATTAATTTAATAATTAAATCAACAATTCGACTAACTAAATCAAATCAACAATTAACAGTTCGACTAACTAATTAATTTAATAATTCATTGGCTTGAATTTATTTGAATTAATTTGATTTTAGTGAATTCATTTAATTAATTGATTTGAATTAATTTTATTAATTCATTGAGTTGAATTGATTTGATTTGATTAATTGGTTTGAATCACTTTTTAATTTAACTTTATTTCATTTGATTAATTGATTTGAATCACTTTTTGATTTCAATTGATTTGATTAACTCATTGAATTGAACTAATTTGATTAATTTATTTGAATCACTTTTTGATTTAAATTAATCTGATTAATTTAGTAATTAAATCAAAAATTCAACTAACTAAATCAAATCAACAATTAATAATTCAACAAGATAAATATCATGATTTATAATCTAAAATAACATGATCAATTCTACTGGAAGTAATTATAAAAATATAACATAGACACATAGACATGTGTAATAAACAAACAAGTAATCTCATCACTTAAGTGTGTCTAATATGTACAAGTGTGATACATAAACAAACATGTACAAGTGTCCAATATCTATATAATCTCATAAAACAAGTGTCAGATACATATATGTAAAAAAAAAGTATATGCATTGTACATATAATCTCATCAAACAAGGATAATGTATAAACTAAGTCGGTCGATACTCCACTGATCCATGTCCTGAATGTTGTCCCTGCAAAAGAAAGTACATGCAAGAAGATGTATATATAAGAACATGCAAATATTATGTAACTATAAGTAAATTTCACCTCAACATAAGTACATGCAAATTTTACCTGGTTTGATCTATTATCTGTACCACCAAAGTGTGCATGGGCCACAGGTATCTGAGATGAAGAACTCAAATGTGGCCCAAGAACCTGGATCATATATAATTCAAAATTAAAATTGTGTTAACTAATAATTTTGAAGTTGAAATTCACTATTTAAAATCAATTAAATAGTATGACCTTATAGAAGAAAAAAACAATGTGTACCTGACTGTGACCATGTGCAGGAGCAGAAGGAGGCTGCAAATCTACTAATGTCTCCAATGTAATAGGGTGCTATATATAATTCAAAATTGGAATTGTGTTAATAATTTTCCAAGTTGAAATCCACTATTTAAAATCAAATAAATAATATGACCTTACAAAAAAAACAATATGTACCTCATGAGACTCGAAGGCTCTCCTAATCCTGTTGACCTCGAATGAATGGAAGGACACATGGTCAATGTCTATATCCAATGATGTATCCTCTAAATTGTAAATAAAAAGACTGGTATAGTGACCATGAGCTCAAGTAGGAGCCGTAAAAGTAATAGGTGGTAGTAGTGTAGGTCGTGGTGGCTCAGGTTTCGGATTGCCATGTGTAGGCTGAGGAGGAGGTGTGGGATCAACTGATGTATGTGGTGGAGAGGTTGTAGGATGCACTAGAATTCCCTCCTCTTTGCCCATATTACCATGAGATTCTCTACCACCATGGCTCCTAGATCCACCTCCATGTACATGTTGTCTCACCCGTATTGGTACATCCTTGAGTGGAATCTCAAGAATCAAATAAAGAAGTGTATATGAATCCAATAAATCAGTAAACAACAATGCACTCATCCACTACAAAGGATCAACCTCTGTCTACCATGCAACGTCCAGTGGAGATGGTATATCTATACGGCCATCAGGATCAACACTACTACTAGATGTCACATCTTTAGCCTATGGAATGGTACCCTGCAATACCAACAAATATGTCTGAACATAATTAGATGTCATCTAGTCAATGTGAGTAGCAATCTATGCAATGCTGGAGTAGATATGTCACCTGACATTATCAGTTGTTATATCTAATGCCTGTGATAACTCCAAACATTTTGGTAGAACCAAAAGGTTTGGACCAACTAATGCTTATTTATTAACAAGCACTGGTGCATCAAGTTGTCTAAATTTATCATTGAGCATCTCTCTCCCCTACCTAGTATTCTATGGTATAGATGATTAATCAATGTCTAAGCCCATACGAAACTCTACAAACAATTGTTTGCAAAAATAAAGTGGCAACTCATCCTTTTGTGGCCACATATGATGAGTTGCCAACCATCTAGGATATATGAATGGTGTCACAACTGGAACGGTGCATCTGGTAACTAAATATCCTCTAATCTTACATTTTCTCAGACTTTGATAATGGGGGAACATTGTATGGACCTGTGTAGAAGATACACATCCCTACTCATGGCTTCTTAATTCACCGTAAGGAGTATATGTGCAAATAGTTTCAATCATATGTAGCAACTTATCCATAATAATCTTTTCCCTCTGCTTATTAGGTCAGATTCTGGCAAAATCTAATTTGGAGGCAAGATGGTCTAGTGCACGCTATAGGGCCTAAGTTGTTTCGGAAAAAAATCAAGCCCTGACATCACTATCACTAGAAGGCATTCAACCAGATTGTCTAGATGTTAGGTTAGTGCCCTCGCGATGAACTGTACCATCTCATGCCTGATAGGCCATGTTGAAAATTTATTTATGTACTTAATTATAAAAGTAAAGAATTTTTAAAATAATTATTCAAAACTATTTTAAACAATTCAAACTAATTCAAAACTATTTTAAACAGTTGTAATTTAAAGTACAATTTAAAGTAATTGAAACATTTGATACAAATTACTTTAAAGAAACATTAAAATTAAATACATGTGTACATACACATACACATACACATACACATACACATACACATACACATACACATACACATACACATACCCATACACATACACATACACATACACATACACATACACATACACATACACATACACATACACATACACATACACATACACATACACATACACATACACATACACATACGCATACACATATGTATATACAAATTACTTTAAAGAAACATTAAAATTAAATATATGTACATGACATACATACACATACACACATACATGTGTATACACACACATAATGTACCTACATACATACATACATACACACATGCACACATAAATACACATGTATATACATATACATGTACACACACATGTACACCTAGATACAAAAATACACACATACACATACGTGCATGCATGCATGCATACATATACATAAACACATACATCCACATACACACACATACACCCATATGTACACACATACATACATGCATACATGTATGCATGTATGTATGTCTATACATATGCATGTATGTGTGTGTACATGTGCACATATGTGTGTATGTGTGTATATGGGTGTATGTGTGTGTGTATGTATATATGTGTATATGTATATGTATGTGTTTATGTGTGCATGTGTGTATGTATGTATGTAAGTGTATGTATGTATGTGTGTATGTGTATGTACATGTATGTGTGTGCACATGTCTGTATGAATGTATTTATGTCTTCATATATGCATGTTGATGTATGTATGTATGTATGTATGTATGTATGTATGTATGTATGTATGTATGTATGTATGTATGTATGTGTGTGTGTGTATTTTCATGTGTTTGTGTGTATATATGTATATATGTACACATATACACACATGCATACATATGTGTACTTACCTACATACCCACAAACATACCCGCACATACCCATGCACACATATGTAAATGTATGTATGCATGTGTATATGTATTTTGTATGTATGTACACGTGAGTCTATTTGTGGGTGTGGTTGTAGGTGTATATGTCTATGTCTTTGTATGAGTACAAGGATTTTTTTTTTGTGTGTAGTGTATTGATTATAATTTTTTATGGTTTATATGTAAGGGTAATGAGAAAATGAATTTGTTTTTAATTATTTAATAGGTATATGTGCATATTTTTTTAATAGTTTCATAGCGTCGCTTTTCACATTTTGCTAGGTTTAATTTTTTTTTAACATTTTTCTAATGTTTTCCTTCTAAAATTTTTAAAAAATTTGATAAACTATTGAATAAACCTACCTCAAAAAATGAACCCACCTCGAAAAATGGGGGCTGGAAATAAGGTCCTTTTGAGCCCGGCCAAACTCCCAAAGTTTCTTAGGGTGAAAATGGGGGTTAGTGGGTAAAATATTAGTTTATATAACCAATAGTCTGATCGGACTCCTAGCACCATTTCAGCACCACACAAATGCCATGTGGCTTAGGTGTAGTTTGGTTGGACTGAGTCCCGTCGAACTACCCACAGTTGGCTTAAAGTGTGACACAAGTTCATGCATTTACCCCCTACTCTTTGGACTCTATAATGGACTTGCTACTTTTCAACAAGCTATCCTTGCCATTTTTCTAGACTCGATAATGTGTGTGGAAGTATACATGGATGATTTCACTATTTAAGGGAAATCTTATAAAGAAGCATTGGGTTTTCTAAACCAAATATTGAAGATATGTAAGGACCACAAATTATCCTTGAATCATGAAAATATTTTAATTAATGATTATGGAGGGTATCTTCTTGGGTCATCACATCTCTAAAGGAGTGAAGATAGACTCTATAAAGGTATAAGTTATTCAAAGAATCCCAATACCCTAGAATCAAACTAATATAAGGAGTATTTTGGGCCATGTAGGTTATTATGGGAGATTTATTTAAAGAAAGATACAAAATTCACTTCGACAAAAGACTATCAAGAGTCTTTTCAAGCCATTAAATAAGCCCTGATAATTTCTCTTATTATAAATGTACCAATGTGGTAACAACCATTTCATATTCATGTTGATGCATCCAATCCAACAATTTAAATTGTCGTCAGTCAGAAGAATGAGTCTAGAGCAATGCATGAAATCTACTACATCAATAAGAATCTCAATCCACCTAAAATGAACTACATCACAATTCAAAAATAATTATTGGCAATTGTTTTATGCAATTAATAAATTTAGACATTACATTATATTGGTTACAATTTTTTTGTCAATACAGACCATGCAACTATCAGGTATCTAATGAACGAGGTTGTAATAGGAGAACATTTTATTAAATGTTTACTAATACTTCAAGAATTTGGCATAGCCATTGTTGATAAACTAGGAAAATATAATGTCATAGCTGATTTTATATCAAGAATGATTCTATAAGGTAACGATGAACCCATAAAGCATACATTTCTAGATAAGCATTTGTTTCCCATTTCTATCCAATCACCTTGGTTGATATTGTAAATTATTTGGTGACGGGTAAGTGTCCTTCTCAATTGAGGTCAAAACAAAAAAAGAAACTAATTTGTAAGAGTTGTAGGTTTAAATAGATTAATGACATGTTGTTTAAAATGTGTGTTGGTCAGACTAGAAAGAACATTGAGATATAAGTGAAAATTATATCATTAATATACATATATAATTTAGGATGTGATGAATATACAATACTACAAGTTGACCTAACTCCATGTTTAATGTATTATATGATGTAATGTTCATGTCAATATTCTCAAATTATCAATTTTACTTATATCATCTTATCTCAATGCTTTTTAACTCAAAATTTCAAGAGACTCAAGCCCATATCCTTGACCTATACCTACTGGTTCCAATGTCAAGACTTTAGTAAAGTGCTAAAGGAAAGGTCGAATCAATACATAAAGGAAATGTTGAATCAATACTATCATTTGTGATGGTACAATACATTAATAAAAGATTATTTAAGACATGGAAAAAAAATAATGGGTAGAAATAGAAATACTATACATATGTATCACACTTTTATAGAGAAAACAATCAATACACATACAAATTTTCAAATTCAAACACCTAAATGTAACATTTATTATTTAAAATTTAAAATGATGCAAACGAATTTAAAATTTAGTTTATAAGATACATTTAAAAATACTTGAATTTATCCTTTTTTTCTAAAATTTTATAAAATAGTGAGGTGGATTGGACATTGCCAAAAAATAAAATCATTTTTCTCCTCATATTTTACTTGAAATCTAGTGCATGAAAAAAAAGAAAAAAAATTCAATGATATTTTTAATAGTTTTTAAAGTGAAACTTAATCAAAACATTACAATTTTAATGAGATATCAATTTTCATTTAAATTTTTTATGATTTAAAAAATGTAACCTTGGAGAGGATTCTCTCCTCTAATACACTCCATGCTTTTCAAAAAATCTAGATGTATTTGATATATATTTACTAAAAATTAAATAAAATATGTTGGGCAAATGTGAACACAATGTGACTTATTCATCTCATTAGAGAAAGAAAATTTGATGTACTTATTGCTTTTAATAAGGACACAAAAGAATGAGTTTGTTATGATGAAAGGTGTGAAAAGAGATAGAGACACTTTGATCGACTGTTAATCTAATGTAAGAAATTTATGAACAATTTTTATTCAAAGAATTAAATATGATCTTCCTCATTGAAGTCAATATGTTCACAAGTTGAATCTGATTCCAAACATGCATTTTTGCCCACGAAAATATGTCCAACATCAACATTTTCTAACTCATGGACATCAATTGGAGATCCAATCTTAGTGGGACTTTCAATCATTGCACCATCTTCAAGTAAAATATGGTCCCAACTTGAATCTAATTCAAAGCATGAATTTTCCTCTAGTGCAAGCATGTCATCAATATTTTCTAGTCCATCGACAAAAATTGAAGATCCAGTACTAATGGGATTTTCAGCCATTGCGACATCTTCTAGCAAAGTGTTGGTAGTATAATCTGATTCACAACAGCTCCTAGATTCTTGCAAATCTCTAAATTGACCTTCAATTTGCTTGGTTTCTACCTCTGTATTGGGTTGCCCTGTATTATGAGAAGCAGTATTCAAACTAATATTTTTTGGGGAAATAGTATCATCTTCATATTTCTTGACGTAAATTTCACCTATGTATAATCCATCATCCAAGTTTGGACCCAAGTTCAACACAGGTAGTCAATTACTTCTCTCCTGTAAAATTGGTGCAAAAGTGTAGTCAAAGCCAGTTTCATTTATAACTAAATTCACTTCTGGACAATTACAATTGTTTACATTATTCTTGTATGCTAAAGTTTCAATGTCTCCATTTTCATGTGTACCTGGTTACATATAAAAAAACAAGTTTATATCAATATTAAGCAAAAAAATTGAGAGAGGCCACAAATAAAGTATTGTACCATGTCAAATTAAGGAACAAAAGCTTTTAGTTCAGGGTAGAGTGACCCAACATATGGCCAGTCTTAAACCATACACACTAAGCAACATATGAAGTCTAGAGAATGTCAGTCATTTTTGAGTGTTTAACACTTTTAAGTCTAGAAATATATTAAGTCTAAAAAATGTCACTCAACTCTCAATTTATAACACTTTTAAGTCTTAAAGTATAAGCTTAATATGTATGATTTTGGCCATTATCCAGTACCATAACAAGCTAATGGATAATGTTTAAATTCAATTTAATCTTACAGTTTGACCACAAAATATGTAGTACCGATAGTAGATCATTTAAAACTTGTGTACCCAATTTTATGGTGGGAAAATTTTGTATCCAATTTATTAGGAAGATGTAAACCTAACATTATGGATTACAGAAGCTTGAAATATTTCAATAGTAATAATGGGCTCCTCTTGTTCAACCAGAAAACATGTTAATTGCTACAATGAAGATTTGTAAAATGATAGTGTTCTGGTTCAAGGTGTTTTAAAGCAAATGAGGACCAAGAAAAGAATCATACCCATTACAAGTTGTTAGTCCAAATAGTAATTTTGTTGGTTCTTGGGCTTGAACTATGCACCATTCTTCATTCTCTTGGTTGGGTAATCCCATATTAAATGATCTAGCTTGCCACAACAATGACAAGTTCTCTTTCAAATTTAGTAGCTTTGTTTATAATCATTATATGAAATCGCCCTCTCTTTTCTTGATATATGAGACTCCATTCCCGACTTCACTTGATTTTTAAATAAAATGATTCATAATTTTGCTTCACAAAATAAGAAGATAATCTTAGACAATTGTGAACAAATATTTTCCTCCAAGCTCGGTTATTTGTTTGATAATTTCTAAAATAAGGTTTTAGCAGTCACACCCACAAGGGTAATGGATGCATTGATTGGATCTATAAGTTATATCTGTTGTTCCAGTATTCAATTTATGTATTCTAGTAATAAGGTTCCAATGCTTAAAGTTCTATAATCTGTTGACAACTGATTTACCCCACCTTTTATTTGTCCTCTGGTTATCTGAGTTGTCTAACAACAAAAACATGCTAAATGTGGTCAAAAGTTTTTGTGGAAATTTTTTTAGAGTTGACATGGAAAAGGAGGGCATGATGGAGTAGGAGCTTGTGTGAAGGGTGCACTTTTCCAATATAAACTTCAAGGTAACAACATACAAAATTCAAGTGAGATAGTAGAATGGTGCAAAAATCATTTTGGTGCACATGGCACAACATACAAAAAACACTATTTTTTGGAAGTTAAAGATATTGATCAATCATAATTGCCAAACAATTAATGGCATTAGAAGTTTGTATCAAGTGATGACTATAGGACATAGAAAACCTCTTATGATTGAGGTTAGATAATAATCATGTTTTTGGGTTGATAGCATTGAAAACAATGCAAATATTTCATAGTGTCAGAACATTAGAGATGGATTTGTCTCAGAATGGAAGATGAAACAATTTTTCACTATGCCTCCTTTTGAAGATAGTGACATTGTACACATGATCCTATATATTCATGATCGTGTTTCTTATTTTAATTCAATATGAATTCTTTTTACATTCTACCATACACTTTATAATTTAATTGTTTGTATTTTGCCATGTATAGGTGATATTTTTTTCATGCTTGTAGATCCTAACAATGTAGAAGGTGTTGACTATTACCTACTATAATGCACAAAATGAAAATGTAAATTGTCAGAATTAGTGGAAGATGTTGATGTGGAATAATATCCCACTAGATCAGTTGTTGTTGAAGGTACTTATTATCAACAAATGAAGATAGATAACAATGGTTCTACATTTATTGAGTAAATGCCTAGCCAAAAAGTTTTGCATTATAGTCATTTAGTTATAGCAACAAGATTACATTTTGAAACTTTACAAAAAAGAGTTTGTGTCCCCCAAAAGTGGAGGTTGCCTATCGAAGATCATGAAAGGATATTAGAGATAGTAAAAGATAGAGGATCCATATTTTATATACCATGAGCTCACTTAATTTATTAGAACAAGTGAGCTCGTGTATTTTTTTACCATGATACATGTCTATATATGCATATATATGTATACATACATGTATATATATGCATATATATGTATGTACTATTTTTTTGGATCGTCATACATATGTATGTATGTACATTTGAGCTCTTTTTGGATCGCTATACATATGTACACACATGTACATTTGAGTTATTTTTTGCAACATATGTACACATGTACATTTGAGTTTATTTGATGTAACTGCTTTGAAATAAAAATTGCACAATTTGAGTTAATTTGTTGCATGTTATCTTATATTGATTTGAATCAGTTAGTTGAATTTAATTAATTAATTGATTTGAATTGATTTGATTAAATAATTTAATTTGATTTGATCAAATCATTGGATGTATTTGAATCACACTAAATCAAATTATTTAATCAAATCAATTCAAATCAATTAATTAATTCATTGGATTGATTTGAATCACTCAATTAATTGATTCATTCATTGGAATAGTTAATTAATTGGATTGATTAATTTATTGCATTAATTCATGGACTGATTAATTGATTTGAATTAGTTTGATTAATTTATTGAATTGGTTTGAATTGATTTGAATTAATTTGATTAATTGATTTGAATTAGTCTGACTAATTCATTGAATTGGTTTGAATTGATTTGAATTAGTTTGATTAATTCATTTAATTGTTTTGAATTGATTTGATTAATTCATTGAATTGTAGTGATTTGTTTAATTCAGTGAATTCATTTGATTAATTGTTTTGAATCAATTTGATTAATTCATTGAATTGAATTGAATTGATTTTATTTTATTAATTGATTTGAATTAATTTGATTAATTTATTTGAATTAATTTGAATAATTCATTGAATTCAATTGATTTGATTTGAATTTCTTTTTTATTTGAATTGATTTGATTAATTTAATAATTAAATCAACAATTCAACTAACTAAATCAAATCAACCATTAACAATTCAACTAACTAATTAATTTAATAATTCATTGGCTTGAATTGATTTGAATTAATTTGATTTTATTGATTTCATTTGATTAATTGATTTGAATTAATTTGATTAATTGATTTGAATTGATTTGATTAATTTATTGAATTGAATTGATTTGATTAATTGATTTTAATCACTTTATGATTTAAATTGATTTGATTAATTTAATAATTAAATCAACAATTAAAATTACTAAATCAAATCAACAATTAATAATTCAACAAGGGAATAGAGGGGAGACGATGTCGCATGCAGACTGTGACGCGAGCTAGGGCACCCGTGCCCTAGCTCTGTTCCGTTGTTTTCTCTGTTCGTTGTGCAGGCTGGGTGATTGGGAGAGTGAAGGGCGTTGTTTTGGGCGTTTCTTCCTGCTGAGCCAAGGTTGGGGTCGTGTCTCAGAGGAAGATCTTCCGTGCTGCGCGTGGGGGCAGTTTTGTTTAGTGCTGACTGTCTTCTACTGCACGTGGGCTGAGGTCGGGGCTGGTTGGGATTTGTTTTCCCATGGTTCTGCCCTGTTGGCGGTGGTGAAGGAAGGAGGAGTGTCTGGGTTGCATTGTAGTTGGGTGGGACTGTTTTAAGGGTGGAGGGTTTACCCTCCCCATCCTTGGCTTTGGCAAATGGCGGATGTTAGGGGGGAAGCAGCAATGTTGAGCCCTCGTATGGATTTTAGGGCGGCTTTAGGCCCCAAATTTTCAAATCAAGGGATAAAAACCTTTGATAACAAGCTGTTCAATTCGAACCCTAGGAATGTTGATTTGGGACCATCTAATGGTTCAAGGATCATGAAGACCAATGGTTGTCTTGAGAGATGCAAGGAGAGGCCAAAAGTGGTGGTCCCGGTTGAAATGATTGTAGATGATGTCAAATATTATTCACATCATTCCCTTTATTGTAAGTTCTTAAGGATGAGGGTGTCCTTGCAATTCTTGGAGGTTTGGGCTCAGAGGACCTGGGAGCCAGAAGGGGAAATGGAGATAATGCTGCTGGCGAATAGTTATTTCATGGTCACTTTCAACTGTACTACTGACCGCAATAGGGTGTTTGAGGGTGGTCCTTATTTCCACAATAAGGTCGGGTTGTTTATCAAGCCGTGGCATGCAGGTTTCAACCCTGCAGAGGAGCTACCTAATTGTGTCCCAGTATGGGTTCGCTTACCGAGGCTGCCAATTGAATGCTGTCATGAGGATGTGCTACATCTTTTGGCCTCCGTGCTTGGAAAACCTGTAGGGACTTCATCGCAGACCTTGGGTAAAAAGGTAATGACTTTTGCTCGCATTTGTGTTGAAATTGATCTTAGTAGACCCTTACCAGATGCAATAGAGATGTGTGCGGGTTCTTATTCTTGGATGTAGCAATTGGACTATGAAACTCTTCTGTTTTGTTGTCGCCTTTGTCGAGAGTATGGTCACTTGCAGCGAAGATGCCCAAGGAATCAACCTCGAGAATCCCATTCGTCACAGCCTGAGGTCAAGCCTCCTGAGGTGGATAAAGGGAAACGCAATGCTTCTGTGGAGGCAGGGGCTTCTAATGGTTTTGTTCCGGTCAAGGCTCAGAATAGGAACAGGGGTCGGAAGAGGTCCTTTAAAGAAAGGCAGGAGGATACCTTTAACAGGTTTGAGGTTTTGGATGAGCTTAGCCAACAGGAGGTGAATCTGGGTTTGATCAATTTGGATCAAGGGCTTGTGGACTTAGCTCAAGTTGATCCTATCATTGAGTCTACTATGGAGCCTCTAGGGGAGGAATGTCGGCAAATGGGTGTTGATCAACAAAAGGGGACTTCTGAGATGCAAGAACCCCTGGCTATTGTTTCAACTATAGGTATGGATTCTCCGGCTCTTGGACAACACAGTGGTTCAAGTTCTGCGGTGAAGAATAAGCCTCCTCCCAAGCTTGGTATTTTGCAGAAAGATATTAAGAAGGGTGGGGCAGAAAAATTTGGTAAACCTGGCAGAAAAAAGGATGTGGAAAAGATTAAATTGGCTGGTGAAAATTTGGTGGAGTCGGGGGCAGTTAAGCCCCTGGATGCTATTTTTTCAGGCCCCTTGAAATGATTGTTTTGTCATGGAATGTGAGGGGCTTGAATAGCGGCCCCAGACAAAAAGCTGTTCTTGAGTTAGTTAGAAGACAAGGTCCTGATGTTTTGTTCCTACAGGAAACCAAGTTATCTATGGAGAGTATGCAAGGTCTGAAATCTAGAGTGTGGAGAAGTGGGGAGTGCCAATGCATTGGTGCCCATGGTGCTTCCGGAGGTTTGGCTTGCTTATGGAATCCTAGGAAAATCCAGCCCCTTTGGTGGATTTCCTCCAAATCCTCTCTATCCATGATTGCTTCTAGCCTGGAGACAGGTGAGGTCATTCTATTCTCCAATATTTATGCGCCTACCGATCTTCAGGGTAAACAGGTGTTGTGGTCCCATATCAGGCTGATTCGTAGCATGTTACCTTTTCATCCTTGGATTATAGCTGGGGATTTCAATGCTATCTGTGAGTTGGCTGAGAAGCGGGGTGGCATTGGTAGACTGGAGCCTTCCGCACTGCTGCTTCAAGATAATATCAAATTCTTGAACCTTGTGGATATTAAACTGAACAATGGGCAGTTCACCTGGAACAACTGTCGGAGTGGCGAGTTTTGTATTGCAGAAAGGTTAGATCGGTTCTTAGTCTCTTGTTACTGGATTGGTGGGATGTGCTCAGCTGCCTCTGAGATTTTAGATTGGAGGGGATCCGACCATTGGCCTATCAAACTTGTTATAGAATCAACTCAGATTTTCCAGAAGCCTTCCTTTAGGTTCCAACTTATGTGGCTTCGGGACTCATCTTTGCATGATTTGGTCTTTGATTGGTGGAGGAAAGGTAGACCAGCTCACGGTACTTCAATGAATATTTTTGCTAAGCTGCTTCAACATGTTAAATTTGAGCTTAAGCGATGGAATCGTCTGCACTTTGGGAATCTATTTCATGAAAAGGCAGGGGCTCAGGCAGATTTGGATGGTATCACTAGAAGGATTAGAGAGGAAGGGGTTACTGATGAATTGCTTCAGGACGAGGCTTGGGCTATGAAATTGCTCGAAGAATGGGAACTGCGAGAGGAAATGTACTGGAAATAGAAGGCGCGTATTGAGTGGCTCCAGGAAGGGGACAAAAATACAGCTTTCTTCTTCAACTCTGTGAAAGCCAGGAGACATGGTAATTCTATCTCGGGATGGGTGAATGACAGGGGAGAGATTATTTCTTCCTCTCCTGAAATGTTTAGGGAGGCAGTCCAGTACTTTGAATCCCTGTTTAGAGAGGACTCACAAGGGGGATCTCTCGAGGAAGCGCAAGTTCTTTCATGCATCCCCTCTCTTGTGACTGAAGATATGAATCAGCAGCTCATGAGGGATATCTCGCTTGAAGAGCTTGAAGGGGTTGTTTTTAGCATGAAGAGAGGGAAGGCACCAGGTCCAGATGGCTTCCCTATAGAGTTTTTTCAAGAGTTCTGGGATATCATCAAATTTGATCTCTTGGCCGTGGTTCATGAGTCTCAGCATAATAAGCAGATGTTAAGGGCTCTAAATGCTACTTTCCTTTCTCTTATTCCTAAGGAGGAGGGTGCTGATAGGATGAGTCAATTCCGACCAATCTCGTTATGTAATGTGATCTACAAAATTATTTCCAAACTTATTGCAGATAGGTTAAAGAAGGGGTTAGCTGATATAATCTCAGAGGAGCAAAGTGGTTTTGTGGCTGGCAGACAGATTCTGGATGGGATTGTTATTGCAACTGAGGTCATCCATTCTATGGCCAAATCAAAAGAAAAAGCTATGTTCATCAAATTGGATATGGCGAAGGCTTATGATAGAGTAAGGTGGTCCTTCCTGAGGCAGGCTCTTAGTGCTTTTGGCTTTGCGGAAGAGTGGATTCAATGGGTTTGGAGTTGTGTTACTTCAATCTCTTTCTCGGTGCTTATTAATGGGAGCCATTCTGAGATTTTCGGGGCTTCAAGGGGGCTTCGTCAGGGAGACCCTCTCTCCCCTTATTTGTTTATTCTTTTGGCAGAAGGCCTGGGGAGATGGATTAAGTAGAATGTGGAGTCTAGTTTTATTCAAAGATGGAGGTGGGGAGGAGCTTTACCCCCACAAACTCACTTGCAATTTGTGGATGACACTGCATTGATGGGGTTGGCTACAATGAGGGAGGCATCTAATCTTCGTAGGGTATTGGATGTGTACCTAGTTGCTTCAGGTCAACAGATCAATGAAGGAAAATATTCCATCTACTTCTTCAATACTCCGGGTTCTATTCAACAAAGGATCGCCCACACTTTGAGGTTTTAGGTTGGGAATCTTCCATTGAAGTATCTTGGCATCCCCATCTTGGTGAGTAGGCTTCCCAGGGAGTCTTGGCAGGTTATTTTGGACAAATTTCGGATGAAAGTTAATCATTGGACCCACCGATGGTTATCCTTTGCTGGTCGGGTCCAGTTGATTAAGTCAGTTGTGCAGGCCTTGCCCATATATAGATGCATGCTCCAGGTTGCGCCTATGGGCTTTCTTAAGGACCTTGATTCGATGATGCACCAATTTTTATGGGCGGGCTGCCTGGAGGCTCCCAAATGGAGTTTGGTTAGATGGGAAGTGGTTTGCAGTCCGAAACATTACAGAGGACTTGGTTTGAGACAGTCGGCTTTAACAGGAGAGGCATTGGCTGCTAAACTTTACTGGCGATGGTGTAATGAGCAGGATAAGAGTTGGGCGATGATCCTCTCTCAGAAGTATCTTCCGGGGATTCCTCCTCTTGATATTTCCAGGTATCCACTTGGAGGGAAGGGTTTTGTGATCTGGGATACTTTAAAGAAAGGGGCTAAACTTATTAAGGATGGTTTATTCTGGATTTGCAACAATGGGGAGGAGGCCCAATTCTGGTCTGACTCCTGGGACGGCTATCCCCTAATTATTTTTCAGTTTCCCAACCTATTGGGTCTATGTCAACGATTTCAGGATGTTGGGTGGTCTCGGGTGAGAGATTTTAAGTCTTTTTTCCCTTGTGGACAGATGGAAATGGCTAAATGGAAGCCCCCAGATGAATGGCCTGTTGTTGATTTACAGGAGGAGTGTGCGATGCTGCAAAATATCCTTTCTAGTAGAAGATGTTGTTCTATCCGGGAGTCTGATGGCCTTGCTTGGTCTCCCAATCCTAAGGGGATTTACACGGTGGCCGCTGGATATAGCAGATTGGTGGCTCATAAGATGGATATGCCTGAAGTGCAGTGGTGGAAGAAGGTCTGGAACAAGCTTTCGTGGCCAAAATGCAACTGTTTTATCTGGATGCTAGCTTGGAACAAGTGTTTGACTTGGGATAATATTAGGAAGAGAGGGTTCCACGGCCCGTCTATTTGTGTCATGTGTGGGACAAATGAGGAGGACTCTTCTCATTTGTTTTTTCGGTGTTCCTTTGCCCTGCAACTTTGGCATTTCTGGTGGGAAGTTTGGGTAGTTCCTTGTGTCCATGCTTCCTCCTTGACTGAGTTTTGGCAGAGGATGGGACGTCCCCCTTCTATGGCTACTTTTCTGCAGGAGGTATGGTTCGTGGGGCCCATCTTCTTATTATGGCAGATTTGGCTGGAGCGCAATCGAAGGATTTTTCGTGGAGAGCAGAGGCTGGTACAACAAATTTGGCAGAGGGTATTAGGTATGATTAATGAGATAGTGGCGGCTAAGTGTGTAGTGGACTTCCCTTTGGGGAAACGAGATACAGAGCTGGTAGAGAGATTGGGAACCACAGGATCTTCTTTGGTCTTAACTAAGGCCAAGAGACGGCGTTGTGAGAAGCAAAAAGTTGACAGGGTTGGTAGATGGCAGCTACCCCCCTAGGGGATCTTGAAGATCAACACTGATGGTTCTTCAAGGGGTAATCCGGGTCCAGCTGGTATTGGCGGGATTGGTAGAGATGCTATGGGATCAGTGATCTTTATTTTTTCACTTTATGAGGGGATTCAGACCATTAACCTGGTGGAGGGTTTGGCTATTCTTGCTACTCTTGAGAAAGCTCTAGCTTTAGGATGGAGAAATTTAGTTTGTGAGTCTGACTCTCAGGTGTTGATCAACTTGATTAATGGATAGAGAATGACCGATGTTAATTGGCAATTGGCCAGGATTGTGCAACAGATTGTGCATATTAGTTCTTTGATGGACAGGGTGATTTTTGCTCATATTCCAAGGGAGTGGAATAGGGCGGCTGATTGCTTGGCGAAATGGGCTTCTGAGCATGCTGATGGATGGAGAGTTGAGGAATGGGAGTTGATTCCTCAAGAGCTCTGCTTAGACTTAAGGAGCATTCTCGATGAAGATAGGGTGGAGTATGGTGATGGATGATGGCTTTGGGTGTTTTACCGGTGTTTGGGATTATTCTTTTGTATTTACTCGGGACCTTTGGTCTTTTATTTCTTTGTAGTAGTGCTTTCTGATTTTCAATAAATTTTTTACCCCTTTTAATTAAAAATAAATAAAAATTCAACAAGATAAATATCAAGATTTATAATCTAAAATAACATGATCAATTCTACTTGAACTAATTATAAAAATATAACATAGACACATAGACACATAGACAAGTGTAATAAACAAATAATTAATCTCATCAAACAAGTGTGTCTAATATGTACAAGTGTTAGATACATAAATAAACATGTACAACTATCCAATCTATATATAATCTCATCAAACAAGTGTCAGATACATATATGTAAAAAAATGTACATGCATTGTACATATAATCTCATCAAATAATGATAATGTATAAACTAAGTCGGTCAACCCTCCACTGATCCATGTCCAGAATGTTGGCCCTATAAAAGAAAGTACACGCAAGAAGACATATATATAAAAGAACATGCAAATATTATCTATCTATAAGTATGCAAATTTTACCTAAACATAAGTACATGCAAATTTTACCTGGTATGATCCATCATATGCACCACTAGAATGTCCATGGGCCACATGTATTCGAGATGAAGAACACAAATGTGGTTCAAGAACCTGGATCATATATAATTCAAAATTAAAATTGTGTTAACTAATAATTTTCAAGTTGAAATCCACTATTTAAAATCAATTAAATAATATGACCTTACAGAAAAAAAAACAATGTGTACCTAACTGTAACCATGTGTAGGAGTAGAAGGAGGTTGCAAATCTACTAATGTCGCCAATGTAATAGGATGCTATATATAATTCAAATTTTGACTTGTGTTAATAATTTTTCAAGTTGAAATCCACTATTTAAAATCAATTAAATTATATGACATTATGGAAAAAATAATGTGTATCTCATGGGACTCGAAGGCTTTGCCGATCTCGCTGACCTCGAATGAGTGGAAGCACACATGGTCAATGTCTATATCCAATGATGTATCCTCTAAACTCTCAATAAGAAAACTGGTATAGTGACCATGAGCTCAAGAAGAAGCCGTAAAAGTCATAGGTGGTAGCAGTGTAGGTCGTGGTGGTTTGGGTGTTGGATTTCCTAGCGTAGGCTAAGGAGGAGGTGTGGGATCGACTGATGTATATGGCGGAGGGGTTGTAGGATGCACCAGAATTCCCTCCTCTCTCCCTATATCACCATGAGATTCTCTACCAACATGGCTCCTATATCCACCTCTATGTACATGTTGTCTCACCCATGTTGGTACATCCTTGAGTGGGAACTCAAGAATCAAAGAAAGAAGTATATATGAATCCAATAAATCACTAAACAATAATGCATTCATCCACTGCAAAGGATCAACCTCTGTCTACTGTGCAACTTCAAGTGGAGATTATATATCTATATGGGCGTAAGTATCAAAGCCACTACTAGATGTCACATTTATAGCATACGAAATGGTACCTTTCAATCGCAACAAATATCTCCCAACATGGTCATATGTCATCTAGTCAACTTAAGTAGCAATCTGTGCAATTTTGGAGTAGATATGTTGCTTAACATTATCAATTGTTGCATTTTGGTAGAAGCAAAAGGTTTGGACCAACTAATTCTCATTTATTAATAAGCACTAGTGCATCAATTCGTCTATATTTATCATTGAGCCTCCCTTTCCCCTACCCAATATTCACTAGTATAGATGTATAATCAATGTCTAAGCCCATATGAAACTTTGCAAATAACTGTTTGCAAAAATAAAGTGGCAACTCATCCTTTTATGGCCACATATGATGAGTTGCCAACCATCTAGGATATATGAATGGTGCCACAAATAGATCGGTGCATCTGGTAACTAAATATCCTCTAATATTATGTTGTCTCAGACTTTGATAATGGGGGAACATAGTATGGACCTGTGTAGAAGATACATCGCTTCTCACAGCTTCTCATTTCACTGTAACAAGTATATGTGTGAATAGTGTTAATCATGTGTAGCAACTCATCCCTAATAATCTTTGCCCATTCCTTATTATGTCAGGTTGTTGCAAAATATAATTTGGATGCAAGATGTTCTAGTGCACGCTATAGGGTCTAAGTGGTTTAGGAAGAAAGTTGAGCCCTGACATCACTATCACTAGAAGGCATTCGACCAAACTATCTAGATGTCTAGATAGTGCCCTCACAATAAACTGTACCATGTGATTCCTGATAGGCCATGTATAAAATATCTGTATGTACATATTTATAAAAGAAAATAATTTAAAAAATAATTAATCAAAACTATTTTAAATAATTCAAACTAATTCTGAAATCTATTTTAAACTATTTCAAACATATTTCAAAATGATATACAATAGTAATTTAAAGTACAATTCGAAGTAATCGAAACATTTGATACAAATTACTTTAAAGAAACATTAAAATTAAGTACATCTATATGACACACATACACATATACATACACATACATACATACATGTGTATACACACACATACTATAGCTACATACATGCATACATACACACATGTATATACATATACATGTACACACACACATACACCCACGTAGACACATACACACATACACGTGTGCAAGCATGCATGCATACATACACATACACACATACATGCACATACACAAGCATACACACATATGTACACACATACATACACACTTACATGTAAGCATGTATGTATGTCTGTAGACATGCGTGTATGTGTGTGTACATGTGCACATATGTGTGTATGTATATGTGTGTATTTGTGTATGTGTATGTGGGTGTATGTGTGTGTGTATGTATGTATGTATGTGTATATGTATATGTATGTGTGTTTATACATGCATATGTGTATTTATGTATGTAAGTGTATGTATGTATGTGTGTAGGTTTATGTACATGTATGTGTGTGCATGTGTGTATGAATGTATATATGTCTGTATATATGCATGTCGATGTATGTATGTATGTATGTATGTGTATATGTTTATGTGTGTGTGTCTATATGTGTATGTATGTACACATATACACACATACATATATACACGTACGTACATACATGCACACAAACATACCCACACATACCCATGCACACACATGTAAATCTATGTATGTATGTGTATGTGTGTGTATGTGTATTTGTATGTATGTGCACATGAGTCTATGTGTGGGTGTGGGTGTAGGTGTATGTGTCTATGTCTTTGTATGAGTACAAAGATTTAATTTTTATTTGTTGTGTATCGGTTATAATTTTTTATGGTTTATATGTAAGGGTAATGAGAAAATGATTATTTTTTAATTATTTGATAGGTATATACACATATTTTTTTAATAGTTTCATTGTGTCAGTTTTCACATTTTGTTAGGTTTAATTTTTTTAGCATTTTTCTAATGTTTTCCTTCTAAATTTTTTTTAAAAATTGATAAACTATTAAATGAAAATAATTATAGAAATAAATATATTCATTTTTTAAATTACAAATACGAAACCAAAAAAAAGGGAAAAAAAATAAACCTACCTAGAAAAATGGGGGTTGGAAATAAGCTCCTTGTGAGTCCTACGAAACTCCCAAAGCTACTTAGGGTGCAAATAGGGGTCAGTGGGGAAAATATCAGTTTATATAATCGATAGTCTGGTCAAACTCCTAGCACCATTTCAACACCACACAAGCACCATGCGGCTCGGGTGTAATCTGGCCAACTACACATAGTTGGCTTAAAGTGTGACATAGGTTCATGCATTTACCCCCTACTCTTTGGACTCTATAATGCACTTGCAACTTTTCAACAACCTATCTTGGTCAATTTTCTAGACTTGACAACATGTGTGGAAGTGTACATGGATGATCTCACTATCTATGGGAAAGCTTATGAGGAGGCATTGAGTTGTCTAAACCAAAGATTGAAGATATATAAAGACCACAAATTATCCTTGAATCATGAAAATATTTTATTAATGATGATGGAGGGCATCCTCTTGGGTCATCACATCTCTAAATGAGTCAAGGTAGACTCTGTAAAGGTAGAATTTATTCAATGAATCCCAATACCCTAGAATCAAACTAATATAAAAAGTTTTTTGGCCAATGCAGGTTACTAAAGGAGATTTATTTAAAGAAAGATACAAAATTCACTTTGACAAAAGACTATGAAGAGTCTTTTGAAGCTAATAAACAAGCCTTGACAATTTCTCTTGTTATAAATATACCAATGTGGCAACAACCATTTCATATTCACGTTGATGCATCCAATCCAACAATTAAAATTGTCCTCGGTCAAAAGGATGAGTCTAGAGAAATGCATGAAATCGACTACATCAATAAGAATCTCAATCAAGCTAAAATGAACTACACCACAATTCAAAAATATTTATTGCCAATTATTTTATGCAATTAATAAATTTAGACATTACATTATATTGGTTACAAAATTTTGTCAATACAGACCATACAACTATTAGGTATCTAATTAACAAGGTTGTAATAGGAGAACGCATTATTAAATGGTTACTAATACTTCAAGAATTTGTCATAGCCATTGTTGATAAACTAGGAAAAGATAATGTGATAGCTGATTTTCTATCAAGAATGATTCTATAAGGTAACGATGAACCAGTCAAGGATACATTTCTAGATGAGTATTTGTTTCCCATTTCTATCCAATCAACTTGGTTGATATTGTAAATTATTTGGTGATGGGGAAGTGTCCTTCTCAGTTAAGCTCAAGACAAAAAAAGAAAGTAATTTGTAAGAGTTGTAGGTTTAAATGGATTAATGGCATGTTGTTTAAAATGTGTCTTGGTCATATTAGCAAGAAAATTGAGATATAAGTGAAAATTATATCACTAATATATATATATATATATACAATTTAGGATGTGATGACTATATAATACTGCAAGTTGACCTAACTCCATGTATAATGTATTATATGATGTAATTTTCATGTGAATATTCTCAAATTATCAATTTTACTTATATATTCTTGTCTCGATGCTTTTTAACTCAAATTTTCAAGAGACTCAAGCCCATATCCTTGAGCTATACGTACTATTTCCAAAATTTTGGTTCCAATGTCAAGACTTTAGAAAACTGATAAAGGAAAGGTCAAATCAGTACATAAAGGAAATTTCATATCAATTCTATCATTTGTGATCGTAAAATAAATTACTAATAGATTATTTAGGACATGGAAAAAAAATAATGGGTAGAAATAGAAATGCTACACATAGGTATCACATTTTTATAAAGAAAACAATCAATACACATACAAAATTTCAAATTCAAACACCTAAACATGGTATTTATTATTTGAATTCGAAAATGATGTAAACGAATTTAAAATGTAGTTTATGAGATACATTTAAAAATAGTTGGATTTATCATTTTCTTTTTAAATTTTAAAAAACAGTGAGGTGGATGGGACATCACCATAAAACTAAATCATTTTTCTCCTCATAGATTACTTGAAATCTAGTGCATGAAAAAAAAGAAAAAAAAATCAATGATTTAAAAAAACAAAAAGTTGAAGTTAAACATGATCAAAACATTACAATTTTAGTAAGATCTCAATTTTCATTTAAATTTTTTATTATTGAAAAAATGTAACCTTGGAAAGGATTCTCTCCTGTAATACACTCTATGTTTTTCAAAAAATCTACATATATTTGATATACATTTACTAATAATTAAATAGAATATGTTGGCCAAACATGAACACAACGTGACTTCTTCATCTAATTAGAGGAAGAAAAATTGATGTACTTATTGCTTTTAATAAGGACACAAAACAACGAGTTTGTTATGATGAAAGGTGTGAAAAGTGATAGAGACACTTTGATCGACTGTGAATCTAATATAAGAAACTTAAAAATAATTTTTATTCAGAGAATTAAATATGATCTTCCTCATTGAAGTTAATATGTTTCCAAGTTGAATCCGATTCCAAACATGGATTTTCGCCCACCAAAATATGTCCAACAACAAAATTTTCTAAGTCATGGACATCAATTGGAGATCCAATCTTAGTGGGACTTTCAATCATTGCACCATCTTCAAGTAAAATATGTTCCCAACTGGAATCTAATTCAAAGCATGGATTTTCCTCCAATGCAAGCATGGCATCAATATTTTCTAGTCTATTGACATAAATCGAAGATCGAATAATAATGGGACTTTCAGTCATTGCACCATCTTCTAGCAAAGTGCTGCCAGTATAATCTGATTCACAACAACTCCTAGGTTCTTGTAAATCTCTAAATTGACCTTCAATTTGCTTGGTTTTTGCCTCTGCATTTGGTTGCCCTAGATTATGAGAAGTAGTATTCAAAGTACTTTTAGGAATAGGCTCCTCACCAATATTGTTCTGGGAAATAACATCATCTTCATATTTCTTGATGTAAATTTCACCTATGTATAATCCATCATCCAAGTTTGGATCCAAGTTCAACTCAGGTAGCCAATTACTTCTCTCCTATAAATCTTGTACAAAAGTGGAGTGAAAGCCATTTTCATTTATAACTAGATTCACTTCTGGAAAACTACAACTGTTTACATCGTTCCTGTATGCTAAAGTTTCAATGTCTCCATTTTCATGTGTACCTGGTTACATATATCAAAACAAGTTAATATCAATTTTAAACAAAAAACTTGATAGAGGCCACAAATAAAGTATTGTACCATGTCAAATTAAGGAACGAGAGCTTTTAGTTCAGGGTAGAGCACTCCAACATCCGGCCAATCTTAAACCATACACACTAAGCAATATATGAAATTTAGAGAATGTCAGTCAACTTTGAGTGTGTAACACTTTTAAGTCTAGAAATGTATTAAGCCTAAAAAATGTCAGTCAACTCTCAATGTTTAACAATTTTAACTCTAAAAGTATAAGCTTAATGTGTATGATTTTAGCCGTTACCCAGCACCCTAACAAACTAATGGATAATGCTTAAATTTAATTTGATCCTACAGTTTGACAACTAAATATGTAGTACCGATAGTAGATTGTTTAAAACTTGTGTACCCAATTTTATGGTGGGAAACTTTTGTATCCAATTTATCAGGAAGATGTAAACCTAACATTATGCATTGCAAAAGCTTGAAATCCGTCAACAGTAATAATGGGCTCCTCTTCTTCAAGCAGAAAACATGCTAATTGCTACAACGAAGCTTTGTCAAACAACAGTGTTCTGGTTCAGGGTGTTTTAAAGCAAATGAGGACCAAGAAATAAATTACAGTTCTCTGGTCCGAATAGTAATTTTGTTTGTTCTTGGGCTTGAACTGTGCACCATTCTTCATTCTACTGGTTGGGCAATCCCATATTAAATGATCCAGCTTGCCGCAACAATAACAAGTTCTCTTTCGAATTCGGTAGCTCTGTCCATAATCATTCTGTGAAATCATCCTCTCTTTTCCTGATATATGAGCCTCCATTCCCGACAAAATAAGAAGATAAACGTAGCAGTCACACCCAGCTCCGAGCTCCCAGCTCGGTTATTTATTTTGCTCTGAATTCGGTTATTTATTTGATAATTTCTAAAATAAAGCTGTAGCAGTCACACCCACAAGGGTAATGGACGCATCGATTGGATCTATAAGTTAAAACGTAGTTTTCAATTTATAATTTTTTAAAATAAGGTTTTACTAATTATAGTGGCCACTCTAATGGATATATTAACCTCGTTTTAAATTAATCACATATAGAGACATGAAAATGTTGTTAATAAATACCAATCACATTTTAGTGTGCGATGTCGAAGAGGTGTGGAAAGTCAATTAGGAAGAAACTATAGTTTTTACATATATTTTCATAGTCCATGTGGTCAATTAATAGATGACTTATGCAACAAAGATCTTAATAGAGAAGTGATATCTCCCATTCAACTATGCATATGCTTAGAGGGATATCAACATGATCAAAATTAAGCCTTTAAATTAGGAAGATAATCAAAATCAATTACCAATAGGATCATGTTATGTTTGCAATAGAGAGTGAAGGAGAGAGAGGGATAGATAAGGATGGAAAGGAGAGATAGATGGGGAAGAGAGAGTGGGGGATTAAGGAGATAGAAATAAGGGATGGAGGTAGAGAGGAGGCTAGAGATAAGATGGAGATAGAGATGGAGATGGAGGTGGAGAAGGATATAGCTATGTAGAGGAGGGGGAGAGATAAGGAGAGGGGGGACAACTAGATAGATAGAGATGGAAAAGATAAATATGAATAAAGGGAGAGAGGGGGGACGATGTGAGAGAGATAGAAAGATCAAGATAGAGATGGGAAGCAACATAGAGAGAGGTAAAGAGATATAGTGGTAGAGAGAGGTGGAGAGATACCAAGATAGAGATAGACGGAGAGATGGAAGAAAAAATATAGAAAGATTAAGATAAAAAGGCAAAGAGATATAGGCGTAGAGAAGTAGGAATAAGGAGAGGGGTGGGAGATATAGATGTAAAAGAAAATGAAATATGTCTAAAGATAAAGGGTGAGAGAGAAAGATAGAGGCAAAGATGAAAATAAAGGGAAAGGATAACAAGGACTGAGAGAATTTTCAAAATCTTCATCAATAATCAGAAGATCAGAGAGAGCGCTTGTGGTTTCACTAGCACTCTGCAAGCCATCGTAGCCATTTCCATAAGAGTCTGTCACGATGTATCATTGCCACTCTTCGATATCAATATCGCCACGTTCTTCAGATGGGTTACCACCGACATGGAGGAGTTGGAATTGCTGGGTTCGAGCATCCTTTGCTCCACGACCGACATGCACCCCAAATCCTCCTTTAATTCCTCATCACTCGCTTGAATATTTTCTTGGAAATCTTTCCACCTGTATAAGTCCCCTGAGTTCCTCATTTCCTATTAACCTTCTTCTTTGTAAGGCCTCTGTCTGAGAAGGGATATGAGCTTCTCGAGCTAGGGCACGATGAGGGTAAGCTCCATGTTACCAGTAGCGAGTTTAATGGGAATATCATCGGGTACAAGACAAAATACATAATCTATAGGAACGAGGCATTCAACATAGCCAGTATCATTTTCATCGCCGCTCTCGGCAGGCAGGCGAACACCATTACCACTGTAGTGAGTATCAGCGTGATGAATTTGCCTTGTCGGACATAAATATTGCCTATGCCCCGACTCACCAAAAAAATGACAGATTTCATTGTCTCCTATTGTGCCATTCAAGACCGCAAATTCACTCACCTTCTCAACTCTCTTTACTTCTCCAAACTCCGAATCTTGTTTTGCCTCTTCAGTTTCCATGAGTGAAACAACCTGATTCTGTGCCTCCTTGTCTCCAAAGTCTACATCACGCCTACCATCCTTATGTCGCCTCCATTATGGAGCTCTTGACAAACCCTGCACACGGGTTGACCATTTTCTATCATCACGCCACCTCCTTTTTGGCTTCTCCTGCCCAAACTGGTGTCGAACCTTATCTAAGGGATGCCTCTCTGTATACCATGGTCATGTCTACTCAAGGGTACAACACCTTCATAGTACATTGGACTCTTGTACAATACAAATAATGTCTCTACAAGTGTCGTGGTATCTTTTATAAGTGCACCAACATCCTATATAAGTCTAGCTTCATCATTTATGTTGTCTTCAAAAACTAACAAAACTTTTTTTATTTATTCCTATACCAACATGTTTAAAAAGGACGAATTTGGTGCATAAGGCACATTTGGGGGATCTATAATAATCAATTCCTTGGGTTGATTCAACAATAATATATGGCAATATGTTGTAAGTGTCTAAAATTACCTATAGGTGTAGGTGTAAGTTGTTTCAAAACAATGGTGAATTGTGATATGTTCTCTTGGAGGATATATCATATGCTCACATGTGGTCTTAGATTCATGTGTGTGTGCACGAGAGAGAGAGAGAGAGAGAGAGAGAGAGAGAGAGAGAGAGAGAGAGATCAATGTCTTTTAAGCTTCTTAGATCATTGGAGGTGAATTAAGGTTTTGGGGTAGAAAAGGGAAAGTGTTGTGGTGAGAAAGGAAAAGTTTGAATTGGGAGATGGTAAGATATGCAATTGTGTCCATAAGGAGAGAGAGAGAGAGAGAGAGATATGTCTTTTAAGCTTCTTAGATCACTGGAGGTGAATTAAGGTTTTGGGGTAGAAAAGGGAAAGTGTTGTGGTGAGAAAGGAAAAGTTTGAATTGGGAGATGGTAAGATGTCCAATTGTGTCCATAAGAAAAGAGAGAGAGAGAGAGATGTAAGAATTTGATGGTAGAAACCTTCATGGTGAATGGAAGAAAGCAATTCAAATGTGACAAGGTTCATGTTCAAATGGGAGGAGACAAATTGGAGATGATTCACACTCTATGTTCATTAAAAACAATTAAAGTTATGCTTATTGAGAAAAAATGTCAAAAAATTTTTTTTTAAAGTGTTAAGTATGTATTATCCATCTTTATAATTACATAAGCTACTTCGAAATTAAAAAGAAATTATAAGAAAATAATATAAATAATAAGATCCCTATTCTTAGAAAGCTCAAATACACTTTAGCAAAATCTATATATAAGAAAATAATTATATTGCCTCTTATCATACACACTAATTAAACTCATACAATATGCCAATTAGGCTCAACTACTTTCGTATTAATTACCATTTGGAAGCAAGAAGATAAACCTTTAGGTATCAGGTGGGGCCATTTCACCTTCTACCATTAGCAAACAACCACACAACTCATGTGATCAGGATTAAATTGGGAAAATATTGAAATCTAATTTTTCCAAAATTTTATATGTTTTAGTAAATTGCAATTTTGAGGGTCTTCAGTGCATTTGTGGACAAATATGGTGTTTGGAAACATTATGGAACATCATTGATGTTTCCAAAATTTGGTTCTAGATTATTTGAATACCTTTCCAACGCATCAAACGGTTTGTAATTCGGAGCTAGGATGAGAAAGTTATGCCTTCTCAAAGTGGACTGAAATTTTATATTTAGTTTTTTTGATAATTTTGATAGTTTTAATAGTTTAATTGTAATAAACATTATGATGACTCTTCATTTCAATTCCAAGGGATTTGTGTGACCCTTGGGATACATTCGACTTGTATAAACTCCAATTTTGAATAGAATGGAGACAGTTTTTGGTTTGCAATCTTCTTGTTGTCAATTTTTGTGTTGAAATCTACAATACCGCAGGTATCACACTAGGTATTGTAATCTGGTTTTCATAAATCAGATCAGTGGTATCAGAGCGGGAATGCTCCTTTATGCCAATTTACACAAGGTCTTCCTACCAAAGATTAGGATTGGATACACAAGATTTGTCAAAATACCCACCTTTGAGACGCACACAATCGAAGATGTCAGACAATGATGTTAAGAAGTTGGTCGAGGAAGCTTTAAATAAGCAATGAGAGGAGATGATGAGTCAATTTTCATACCTCCTATAGAAGCAAAAACCCTCTGAATCTGAAACACCATTTCGTGGAAATACCCCTTTCAAAGTGCAGGTCAATTTCGACATCCCAAATTTTGAAGGAAAGGTCGATGTTGAAGCTGTTGATAACTGGTTATCAAAGTTGGATAGGTACTTTTCTGTAAATAATTTCTTAGATGCTAAAAAGATAACATTTGCTCTCCTCAAAGCTGAAACCCATGTGAAATTAGCATGGGAAACCAAAGTAGCAAATAAAGAACAAGAATCAGTTGCTGAAGATGGTTTTATACTATCTCTTGATAAGAAGCCCACATGGGGAGAATTTGTGGAATATATAAAAGAAGCCTACCTCCCGGAGGATGTATATGAACAAAAATACATAGAATGGCAGCTTCTTCGCCAAAGGAGGGATCAGTCTGTGCAAGATTACACCAATACATTCCATTCACTTTCAGCAAAACTCGGTATTAATGATTCAGAGAAGCATAGAATTTTGAAATATCGGAGTGGACTTCACAGGTATATTCAAACAGAGATGGATTTTTTAAATATTGAGACATTGGCAACTGCCTATAAATATGCTACAAAAATTGAAGAAAAATCCAAGCAAAAAGGGAAGAGGGACTACTTTGCAAACAACAAGCCAAGGGCTGAAGGTGGCAATAAATTTGCAAGGAAACAGGTGACCAAGGAACCTCATTCAAATTCACCCAAGAACACATGGTGGTCTACTAAAAAGACAGACAAAGGCATGTGGTGTGAGATGCATAAGTCCCCAACCCATAATACAAAGGATTGTCGAAGTATTAAAAATTTGATGACAGAAATACGAGGGGAGGAAGCTGAACTTGAATTGTCACCAATAGATAATTCTAAGAAAGAGGAGAATGATTCCATCATAGAAGCAAACCCATATGCCATAGTTGGAACTGCTAAAGTATTTCCCCGTGAAGATGAAGAGAGACTTTTTCATTCACAGATGTGGGTTGATGGAAAGCCTCTACATTTTATTGTTGACAGTGGGAGTCAAAAGAATTTGATCTCTAGGGAGATAGTCAAAAGATTAAATTTGATAGTGACAAGACACCCACAACCATACTGTATGGGATGGGTGAATGAGGGACAAGATATTCAAATCAATCAACAATGTCGTTTGCCATATTCAATCAAGCCTTTCAAGGATGAAGTGATATGTGATGTAGCACCATTGGATGTATGCGATGTCTTGCTGGGGCAGCCAAACATGTATCAGAGGCATGGGGTGTATGAGTCCAGGCCACGTAGTGTTACAATCAAGCTTGCTGAGAAGAGGTACCGAATACCAGAGGTATGTCCAACACAAACTACATCTTTAATTAGTGCTAAACAATGTAAACGCTTGATTGCTCAAACTGGAGCTTTTATTGTACTCATGATTCACCCTAAACAAACAAAGTCAGTTGTTCTTAATACACATGCTAAGGTAACAGAGAATCAACAAAATCAAATAGATAAAATTTTGAAAGAATATCACAGTGTGTTTACACCACCAGTGGGAGTACCAACACACTGTCAAGTCAAGCATTCTATTGATTTAATTCCAGGCACACCGCTACCACATGAGCCAATATATAGGAGGTCAGTTTTGGAAAATAATGAGATTAAGAGACAAATTCAGGAGTTGATTCAGAAAGGACACATTCGTCCAAGTGCTTCACCTTGTGGAAGTCCAATTGTCCTTGCTAAAAAGAAAGATGGGACATGGAGGCTTTGTATTGATTATAGAGCATCAAACAAAATCTCTATTAAAAATAGATATCCAATCCCTCGAATTGATGATTTGTTGGACCAACTTTAGGGGGCTAAATTCTTTACAAAAGTTGACTTGAAGTCTGGATACCACCAAGTACCAATTGATCCAGCAGATGTGTGGAAGACTGCATTTAAATCTAAGGAAGGTTTGTTTGAATGGTTGGTCATGCCTTTTGGCCTAACAAATGCCCCAGCCACATTTATGAGATTGATGAATGATGTGCTTAGACCATTCATTGATTCTTTTGTAGTTGTTTATTTGGATGACATACTCATCTTTAGCAGAACTTGGTCTGAGCATTTGCAGCATGTTGAACAAGTTCTTTCAACTCTGCAAAAACACAAACTTTATGCCAACATTGAGAAGTGTTCTTTTGGTATGCAGAATATTCAATACTTAGGGTATATCATTGACATTGAGGGTGTTCATGTTGATCCAGCAAAGATTCAAATAATTCAAGATTGGCCATCCCCTAAAAATTTCACAGAGCTTCGCAGCTTCTTGGGCTTAGCCAACTTCTATCGTAGATTTGTGTTTGGTTTCTCACACATATCATGGCCTCTTAATCAATCACTCAGGGGTGGAGCACAAGAAAAATTTCAGTGGATAGAGGCACAACAACAAGCATTTGAGGAGTTAAAGAAAAGACTATGTTCAGCACCAGTATTGGTCCTTCCAGATCTACACCAAGCATTTGAGATAGAAACAGATGCACCAGATTATGCTCTTCGTGCAGTACTCACACAAAATGGGCATCCTGTTGCCTATCACAGTGAAAATTTTTCTAATACAGTACGTAAGTATCCCACCTATGATAAGGAGTTGTATGCCATTGTTCAGGCTTGCAAAAAATGGAAACACTATATACTGGGAAAAGAAACTGTTATACATACAGACCATAAACCACTCCAATTCTTGCAAACACAAAGAAAGCTACAGAATGATAGACATCAACGGTGGTCAGTCTATTTACAACAATTTCACCTCAACATTCGTCATAAAAAAGGAAGCAGTAACAAGGTGGCAGATTATTTGAGTAGGCCTCCAATTGCAGGTTTGACAATAGTGTTGGATTCATGCGGTCATCAATCATCCACTTGGGAACAACTATATAGTACTGACCCTGATTTTGCTAACATCTATAGTAATTTGGTAGAAGGAAAATCTGTCTTTGATTTCACTTGCAGGATGGGTTTCTTTGCCATAATGGTCACATATGTGTACCCACCGAAGAACGGAAGAAAATGATATGGGAAGCTCACTACAGTCGTGTTGCAGGACATTTTGGTATTGGTAAGACTACTGCTATCCTTCAAAAGTATTTCTATTGGCCAAAAATGAAGCAAGATGTCATTTCACATATACAAGCTTGTGCAGCCTGTGTGATTGCAAAACCAGCAAACCGTAAGTTGGGTCTATACTTATCATTACCTATTCCTGATAAGCCATGGCAGTCTATTTCAATGGATTTTATGTCTGGGCTTCCAACTACCAGGCAGGGGCATGATTGTGTATATGTTGTGGTAGATAGGTTTTCTAAAATGGCTATCATGGTGGCATGTAAAAAGATGATTTCTGCAGAAGATACTACCAAGCTATTTTTTGAACATGTGTGGGTTCATTTTGGTTTGCCAAAAACCATTATTTCTGATAGGGATAGCAGGTTCATCAGCAAATTTTGGTCTGCACTATGGGCTAAAATGGACACGAAACTGACAAAGTCCACAACATTCCATCCCCAAACAGATGGGCAGACAGAAGTGGTGAATCGAATGATTATTCATATTTTATGGATGTATCATTCAAAACATCCTCGCACGTGGGATGAAAGCTTACCCTATGTGCAACACAGCTACAACCGTGCACTCCATAGTACTGCAGGGCACAGTCCATTTGAGGTTTCTCTTGGGTACCAGCCATTGGCACCTATGGATGTAGCAATACCATCTCTACAGTCTAGTAGTCCATTGAATGGTGACAAGGAGGTAGATAAAGCAGAAAAATTCATTGATAACATTAGACACCTACAACAACAAGTTTATGAGATATTGGAGCAGAGTAATCAGAAGTATAAGGAAAGACATGATAAACATAGAACTCCCCATCAGTTTCAGGTTGGTGACAAGGTATGGTTACATTTTCAAAAAGAGCGCCTGCATGGACCAAATAGGAAGCTTCAACCTCTTCGTTATGGACCATACACTATTGTGAAACAAGTTGGTGAGAATGCTTTTGAACTTAATTTGCCATCCTTTTTGGGACTGCATCCAGTTTTCAATGTGGAGTTGTTGAGACCCTATTTTCCTCCTTTATTGGATATCTCCCAAGCTACTGAATACATTCAAGCTACAGAGTTAAGCCCCTCTACTACTACTCCAGTCCAGTGTGACCATGTTACTGAAGCCATTTTAAAGACTTTGAGAAATCAGAAAATTCCTTTGTATCGGGTGGTTCGAGCTAGTCAGCGTTCTCATCAAGGCAAGTGGCTTACTAAGGAACAAATTGAAGAACAATTTCCTCGTCTGTTGCAGCAGATTAGTGCAATGGGGCCCATTGCCTCTTAAGGGGGGAGGAATGATCAGGATTAAATTGGGAAAATATTGAAATCTAATTTTTCCAAAATTTTATATGTTTTAGTAAATTGCAATTTTGAGGGTCTTCGGTGCATTTTTGGACAAATATGGTGCCTGGAACCATCATCGATGTTTCCAAAATTTGGTTCTAGATTATTTGAATACCTTTCCAATGCATCAAACGGTTTGTAATTCGGAGCTAGGATGAGAAAGTTATGCCTTCTCAAAGTGGACTGAAATTTTATATTTAGTTTTTTGATAATTTTGATAGTTTTAATAGTTTAATTGTAATAAACATTATGATGACTCTTCATTTCAATTCCAAGGGATTTGTGTGACCCTTGGGATACATTCGACTTGTATAAACTCCAATTTTGAATAGAATGGAGACAGTTTTTGGTTTGCAATCTTCTTGTTGTCAATTTTTGTGTTGAAATCTACAATACCGCAGGTATCACACTAGGTATTGTAATAGTCACTTTTGATGGGGGCATTTTCGAAATAATGAGATCATTTCTAGAACTCAATAACCCAGACTCCATTAACACAACAAATTGGCTTCACACCTCCTGCAAATCCTATTGCTTTTGCAAGGTCTTTGAACTCCTCCTCTATATGCTCTTTTCCAACAAGGTTGAATGCCAAAACACAAAGATCTACATGAAATGTTTGCTTGGCATAGGAAGAGGTCTCTGCAACCACTGGCAAAATGGAATCCACTGCAATCACTTTTTCATTCTCTGGCAAGGCCTTGTGACAATTCTTCAGAAGCTTTATACAATGATCATCACTCCACTCGTGCAAAATCTACTATTTCTTCTTGAACTTTCCACAAAATGCATCTTAAGGGCCCTTCATAGCCCATTTTAGTGAATCTTTTTGGTGTGAGGATCCTCTTTTTGAAAGACAACCATGCAAAGATTCCTTCTTTTGGGATAATCTTGCTGCTCGAAAACAATTTTAGTGGAATATCTTGTTCCTCTTGATTCCAAAAGTTTGCTAGAACCCTATAGCCATCTTTAGCATAATATTGTCCTATTTAAGAACAAGCCCATATAAGAGAATATTTCCCTCTTCTGGGACTAATATTTCTTGCTCTAATGAGGTTTGATAGCTGGTTCATTTCAAAAGCAGGAATAGGCAATCCCTCCAATTGCTTCTAGCTCCATCATTGCATTCTAGTAGCCCTGTCCAAAACCAAATAATCACTAACTCAAGATCCCCAATATTGTTGAAGCTAATGCATAGTTTCTAGAATATTGAGAGAGTTGTCAATGCTTGGATATCCTCACCAGGAGTCTTTCCAAAAAAGGCTAGATGATCCATCATGGATATCCCAAGACAAAGAGTTTGCAATTAAATTTTTGCATGTGACAATGAAATTCCAGGTCCTAGATCCCTTTGGATGAGAATTAGATCTTAGAAGATTTTGAGGATCCCCATCTATAAGCTATTTTGTTGCAATTATCCTTACCCATATTGCTTTAGGGTCTTCAATGAACTTCCAAACTAGTTTAGCTCCCAAGGCTTTGTTCTACAAGTGAAGAATTTTTATTCCTAGACCCCCCATGGACTTGGGTTTGATGATTTTATCTAATGCAATTAGATCAATTTTATGTTTTTCTTTAGTGTATTTCGAGAAGAAGTTTCTCATCTTTTTAATGATGAAGGAATTTGCACCAGCATTGAGGGATAAAAAGGATAAAAGGTAGATGGGTAGAGCATAAATAACTGCTTGAAGCATTACCAACCTACCAACCCATGAGAGCCATTTCCCTTTCTAGGAGTTAATATTTTGATCCATCTTTAACTTAAAAGGATCCCAAAGTTTTGAGTTCCTCAATCCCTTCTCAATTAGGATGCCTTAGTGAATACAGAGAAGAATGCATGTTTTATAGTTCAAAATTATTTGGATCTTAACCTCTAAAGGGGCAAGGGTGGAGAACAACTTTTTTTTTACTGATAATTTGGCCTGGGGCCTTCCCAAAGGATTCTAGGAGCATTTTTAGCTGAATTGCTTCCTTGATTTTTGCTACACGCAACAAGAGGTTATCATTTGTAAATTTTGACGCCAGTCAATGAAACCTCCGATGAGGATGTTGTATGTCCTATGGCATTCTCTCATCGGACGGGTGTTGGAATTTCGACGTCCACCTAGGAAATATCCAATGAGGATGTTGTATTCCCGACAACATTCTCTCATCGGATGAGCGGTCATGGCCACCATCGAAAGAGTCCTAGGTACCCTCAAAATTCCAACACCATTCAATGAAACATCCAACAATGATGTTGTATGTCCTATGGTATTCTCTCATCAGATAGGTGTCAGAATTATGATGTCCACTGAGGAAACATCTGATGAGGATGCTATATACCCAATGACATTCTCTCGCTAGATGAGCATTCATGGCCACCATCGGAAGAGTCCTCGGTGTCATTGGATTTCTGACACTAGTCAATGAAACATCCAATAAGGATGTTGTATTTCCTATGGAATTATCTTGTCGGACAGGTGTCGGAATTCCAACGTCCACCCAAGAAACATCCGACAAGGATCCTTTATGCCCGACAACATTCTCTCATCGGATGAGCACTCATGGTCGTCATCGGAAGAGTCTCGGGTGCTGTCGGAATTCTGACGTCCACCCAGGAAATATTTGACTAGGATATTGTATGTCGAATGACACTCTCTCACCAGATGAGCGGTCATGTCCATCGTCGAAAGAGTCTTGGGTCCCCTCGGAATATCTGACGAGGATGTTGTATGTCCTATGGCATTCTTGGTGTTATTTTTGTCGATGGTTGGTAAATGTTTTATGGTTTATATTTGTGCTTAAGTATTATATGTATTGTTTTGGTATTCAATTTATGTATTCTAATAATAACTTTTCAATGCTTAAAGTGCTAAATATGGTCTAAAGTTTTTGTGGAACTTTTTTTAGAGTGGAAATGGAAAAGGCGAGCATGATGGAGCAGGAACTTGTGTGAAGCATTCACTTCGCCAATATAAACTTGGAGGTAACAACATATGAAATTCAAGTGAGATAGTAGAATGGTCCAAAAATCATTTTTGTGCACATGACACGACATAGAAAAAATGCTATTTTTGGGAAGTTATTGATATTGATCAATCATAATTGCCAAACAATTAATTGCATTAGAAGTTTGCATCAAGTGATGACTACAGGACATAGCAAACCTCTTGTGATTTAGGTTAGATAAAATTCATGTTTTTGTGTTGATTGCATTGAAAACAATGCAAATATTCAACAATGTCAGAACATTACAGATGGATTTCTTTCATAATGGAAGATGAAACAATTTGTCATAGTGCCTCCTTTTGAAGATAATGACATTGTAGATATTCATGATCCTATATATTCAGCTAATTATCAACATGTTTCTGATTTAGTTGTGCCAGGTACACTTGCATTTCATTTAAATATACTAACCCTTTTTCATGTACTTTGTTTAAATTTTAATTCAATCTGAATTCTTTTTACATTGTACCATACACTTTAAAATTTAATTGTTTGTATTTTTCCGTATATAGGTGATATTTTTTTTGTGCTTGTAGATCCTAACAGTGTTGAAGGTGTTGAATATTACCTATTATGATGCACAAAACCAAAATGTATATTGTCAGAATCAGTGGAAGATGTTGATGGGGAAAAATATCCCACTAGATCAGTCATTTTTGAAGGTACTTATTATCAACAAACAAAGATAGATAAGAATGGTGTTACATTTACTAAATACAAGCCTGACCAAAATGTTTTACATTATAGTCATTTAGTTATAGCAACAAGATTAAATTTTAAAACTTTACAAAAAAGAGTTTGTGTCCCCCAAAAGTGGAGGTTGCCTATCGAAGATCATGAAAGGATATTCGACATAGTAATAGATAGAGGATCCATCTTTTATGTACCATGAGCTCAATTAATTTATTAGAACAAGTGAATTTAGAACTAGTATTCATTGATTATGTGATGAGTTATCACAAGTCATGATGAGTTATCCCTACCAACAAGATTTGGCGGTATTTTTGTGATGATTTATGATCACTTGACTAGATACACTGTATGTAGGTAATTGTGTTATGATTTCTAGAGGCCCACATGAAATCTAAACGTCTATATATTGACATCATAATGAATTCTTTTGTATGAGCAAAGGGATATGTTATGTTGAAAGGAAGAAGTGTTAAGTTGGAGAGTATGTTGGTAAATAAGTGTTAAGTGTGTAGAAGAGGATCTATACAAGCAATGTGTGCTACTACTAGATCACATCACCTATTGTTTTCTAATCATTGCAATAATCAAATCCCTTCACCGAATAAGCTCTAACAAGATAAATTGTTCAAATCCTCTAACCAGGTGATCCATTAGTTTGGATTTAGAAATCCTCCACCGAGGTTACTACTTAAAGGGTACTACCTTTTTACAATGTATATCTTTTAACTAAGCTTTCAGATCTTTAATAGGATTTGGTCCTAGTAGAGTATATTGTAGACCCTAACTAGTTTGTTATCTATTACTGCAAATAGTTAACATGTGAGTCCCATCTCATCAAGGTTTTTACCTATTTGGGTTTTCCACATATAAACACTTGTGTTATGGTGGATGTTTTACTTATTGCTGATGTTGTTATATCATTTTTAATTGCACGCATATTGTTTAACAAACTTGTTAAGTTTATCTATCGGTCAGTGTTTAAATTAGTACTATTTTGTGTGTCACTAATTCACCTCCCCTCTCAGTTCTTTATAATTCCATCAATTAGTGTCAGAGCCTAATTTCTTTAAAGCCAAATCATTTGGAAGGGAACCCTAAAGCTAACTTGGGGGATATGACCTACTTTGAGATGGATAGAGAGCTTGAGGCCAGTAGGAATGAGCGTGAAACCCTAAGGATCAAACTGAAAGCTTCTCAAGTCAAAAGAAGAGAGCTAACTAGACAGTTCTGTTAGAAATATCTGATAATAGTTCTTTAGATAAGGCTAATATTGATGCTTTAGCTCAAGAAGTTGAAAAACTAAACAGTGAAAAGCTACATCTAAGGAGAGAGTTAGAAGGTCTTACTATCTGCATGATTCAGGAACTAGAAGCCAAGAGAACTACTGAAGATCTCACCAAAGAAAGATATCATGACATTGCCAAGATCAAATGAGAGAATGCTATCTTGCATGAGCATTTGAATGCAAAAAGAGAAGAAAAAGATAACCTACAACTAGATTTTGAATTAGCATCATCTCTAAGAGAGAACCTATCAAAATATAATGAAGATCTTGTTGAACATAGAATACCACTGAGAGGGGGGTGAGTCAGTAGTTCCTAAGCTTTTCTTTTGTCTAATCTAATTTATGAATCTTAGTTATTCACTTAACCACTAAATAGTCATATCGATAATACAAGAGAGAAATTCAAAGAGATCATTCACACACAAGTAGCTCACAACACCATATTTACAAGGAAAACCCAATATGGGAAAAACCTGGGTGAGAAAATTTGTTGGAGACTACTACTCTAATCCAGCCTCACAGGTAAAACATTGACTTACAAAGATTTTGCACACCAACCGAAGGGCAACAAACCCATGTCTTTTAGGGCACCAACCCAAGGAGTACCAACCCCTACACCAAGCTTTAACTTGGTGATGTATATTGAAATACTATAAGCATACAATTAAGGTATCTTGTTATAAATGAATTCTGCAACTCTTTGATCAAATAACTCTCTAGTGGTTGACATTCTTTTCTCCTCCACTAAAACTTACACTGTTAGTTGTGAGATTGTTGTCTCTGTTTCTT